>NW_015540875.1:2333545-2364249 GCF_001515605.1 Sinocyclocheilus anshuiensis | reverse complement strand
CTTTTTCTCTCTCTCTCTCTCTCCCCCCCCACACACACACCCGCAAGAAACATGCTACACTGGCCAGAGAGAGAGCGAGAGAGAGAGAGAGAGAGAGAGAGAGAGAGAGAGAGAGGCTCATGGATGGCTGTGTACAAGGAATCTGGCGGCTATAGCAACATGAAAAGTTTGGCAGGCTTTCAATGTGCAGCCACCTGGTGAACCACATGGACTGTCCACCTTCACAGACACAGATCCAGAACCTTATCATTATATTACACTTCATTCTCCTATATGAACAGCATTTAAAGCGGACAGATCAAAGAAAACATGATATTTCTTACTTTTCCTTTTGAAATAGAAAGTACAAAACAATACAAAGTGTTTGAAGTGCAAAGTATAACACAAAAATCCTCCATCAGAACATTAAATGAAAGCCCTCAGAAACACCACATTTACGATATCACAGCTCATAAACATATAACTGCAAAATCAGTCCGTTTAATTCTGCTGGTCATTAAATTACGAATGTTTTGTTGGGAAATATGTATGTTACACAAATGTAGAACGCTTACTTTGATTTTTTTCACAATCTTGTTTTCCTCCTCATCATCCGTCTCAGGAAACTCGTAGATTTTGATCTTGTGCTCCAGGATTTCTCGCATAATCTAGAGAAACATAAAAATGACTTTAAAAATCACACAAACTCTCTGCGATTCCTTCGGGCCTAGCACACAACCTCCAGAGGATCACCAAGAGCGATCGTTTAGGGTTGAGGAACATCCTCTGTTTATTTATTTGTGGATGTGCCCAAATCTTTTCATCTGATCTTTCCTGTCTAGGCGGTAATGCTGCACTCCTGCTCATGGTTCCTGCAGAGATAATAATACTCTAACAGATGGCAAAGCGCTCAAGACACACATGGTGCCGGAGGCTTGAACTCCTGCTGTCTCTTCTTGCCTTTTTCTTAATCAGGAGTGTAAACAGACAGGACTTAGCACATGAGAGCTGGAGGCTGCAGCAGGCTGACCTGTTTCTTGAACTGTTGGCACTCTTCGGGAGTCAGGGTATCTGCTTTGGCAATCAGTGGGATGATGTTGACCTTCTCATGCAACCGTTTCATAAACTCGATGTCCAAAGGTTTCAGTCTGGTGGAAAAACATACAACACGACACCATGATAATGATTACAGTTCTCTCAATAGCTTTTTAATGGTATTTGCAAATGCAAGAATCACCGAACCTACAGTTCATACTTGAGGTTAGGGGTTTGAACTTTTGCACAGTTAAAAACCACTCACATTTGCTATAGATAAGGTAATAATGTAGTTTGGAAGTCCAACTAAACTATAATGATAGAATATCTGATGATCCACATTTTAAGAAAATACAAGAATTTTAAAGATATATTAAAAATGAAATAAAATAACCAATAAATCTAATATGCTATTTATTTTATTTCGGGGAGAAATGTATTATTATTGTAATTATTTATTGAACATTGGCTGACATTTTGAATATTACTAAATGAAATATTGCTGTTTTGAATATCGTTGTTTTAAAAAAGAAGAAAAAAAAAAAAGTCAATAGTGGTCGTGTGTTGAGCTTTTACTGCTAAATTGTTTTCCGTTTTGAATGATAGGCAACAACACCCATACTATTTACTTTCTTCCACACTTCAGTTCTGATAACCATCATGACTGTGTGGACACAAGACTGAATAGAGCGACACGTTCCTGCATCTTCACTGCAACTGCACACAGATCCACTATTGTCTGAGAACAGCTGCTTACAGTAACACAGTCATTCTAATGTTTTCACTGACTAAGAGGAAAATTTCAGTGACCTCAACTCCAGTTTGTCAATGAAATCTATTATCAGACATCTTGGCAGGAAAAAAAAACTCACAAACATAAGGGGAAAACTGAAGTTTGATAAACGAAAAAACCCCCCCAAAAAACAGGTATATGTTTGTATACAACCAACCTATTTTATGCACAAAATTATAGTTATAGTTAGGAAAGCTATAAAATGTTTTTGAAAGATGTCTCTTACACTCAACAAGACTGCATTTATTTGATAAAAAATAGTCAGAATCAGTAATATTGTGAAATAATCACAATTTAAAATAACTTTTCTATTTGAATATATTTTAAAATGTAATTCATTCCTGTGATGCAAAGCTAAATTTTCAGCATCATTACTCCAGTCTTCAGTATCACATGATCCTTCAGAAATCATTCTAATATGCTGATTTGCTGCTCAAGAAACATTTATTATTATTATCAGTGTTGAAAACTGTTGTGCTGCTTAATATTTTTGTGGAAACAGCTTTTTTCTGGGTTCATTTGTGAATAGAATGTCAAAAGAATAGCAATTATTTGAAATAAAATCTTTTTTGTAACAATGTAAAAGTGTTCAATGTAATTTTTGATCCATTTAATGCTTGTACCGTTCCTACCTCAAATTGTAGGGTTTAATTCAAACCACAACTCTGAATAAACTCTGAATTGTGTCACTTATGCACAGAAACTACTTTAATTAGTGATGCTAAATGGGAGCTCAACATATCATTGGTAAGTTTTCTCCTTCTTTTAAGACATTATAAAGAATAATGAACAGCAAGAAAGCAGAAGGACAGGTCTCCGATCACTCACCCATGTCCTGAGGGTGCGATGAAATACAGGCAGCAGAGCACTCTGCTGTCCGGCATCTGCCGTCTGTTCACACGCGACTCTGCGTTCAGATAATCCTCAAACTTACTGTCGATGTGATCAATGACTGGCTGCCAGCTGGAGCAGAAAACACACAGGAGATTCAGGTCATGCTGTCGGTTTAAAGCAACACCACAGTAATGAAAACACAATCACATAGCCATCTAATTATATCAAGCAACCTGATATTAAACCATGCTGTGATAATTATATCTGGCAATCCACCAAAACCGTTCTCACCAGTTGCTGTTGTCCACAGCGTCTCCAAATCCTGGAGTGTCCACTATCGTGAGCAGAAGTTGGACGCCTCCCTCCTTCATCAACACTTTGGACTGCTCCACCTGTGGATAACAGACCAACTGAATTACTATTTTTACATAGAGGCCCTCAACATATGCTCTAGTAAATACTAAATAAGTAAGACCTCACGAATGGCTCGTGTAAACACTAGTAGCTAGTGTCTGCTTGGTCACTTTTGTTTAAATACCACTGGGTATTAGTGAAGTGATTATCATAAAGCTGAAATGTTATGTAAAGCTTTGGACTCAGTCACTAAAGGCTACAAGTACAAACATGCAGGACATAGCATAGCTGTTACTGAAGTATTACTTAAGTATGCTTGAGAAGCCAGAAGTATAGTGGCATAGGAACCTGGAAATGTGTGCTTGGACTTATGATCTAAAAACCTTTATAAAGCTATATTCAGGTAAAAAAAAAAAAAAAAAGAAGAAAAAAAAGGTGTTTCCCCATTTTCTGTTCCCAGTGCACAACTGAGAAGGAACAAGCAGCATCTATTGACATTTAGGAAACAAATCGCCACTCTATATACCTGAACTGTTTTCTTGATTCTATGTGAAGGTCCAGGATATTCTCCAGAGTACAGATTCGTCAGGAACAGAGAGTTTATCAGCGTGGACTTTCCCAACCCTGACTCTCCTGAAAAAAGGACAGAAAATACAGAGAAACATGAGGTTAAAATGAGACCTGAATTCAGTACAACATCCTATAAAAAATAAATTTACTGAAGGAAATACCACTGCTTCCAAGAGACCAAAAGAATAAGGTTTGAGTTTATGGGGTCAGTAAGATTTATTATTATTATTTTATTTAGCAATGACGCATTAAATCAATGCAATTAAAAACAATAGTGAAAGTACAGACATTTACATTGTTAAAAAATATTTATGGTCTTCTGAACTTTAAATTCATCAAATCCTGAAAAAAAGTATCGCAGTTTCAACAAAAATTTGAAGGAGTTGTTTTCAACATTGTTAATAATATTGACAGGAATAAATTACATTTTAAAACATTTCTGAGCAGAAAAGTTATTTTAAAATGCAATATGCTTTTTTTTAATCAAATAAATGCAGCCTTGATGAGAATAAGAGACTTCTTTCAAAAACATTACTTTTCTAAACCAAACATTTAATAAATATATAAAACCGTATAAAATCAGTATACGATCAGGACTGGAGTCTAGGACCAAAAGACTAGAGATTATTTCAATACCAACATAATTAAGTACAGACAAATATGAAATACAGGACTTTCAAGATGCATTTTTCAAAGATAAATAGTGCTTGATAGATATGAGCTTTGAAATGATGCAGACGCAATATCTAGAAAGCAGGGTGATATACTGCAGATAAATACATACACAATTTAGTGACAAAATTGATTCTTATTTTACAAATATTTACTCACGATTCACAAAAATAATTTTGGTAGATTTTGAAAGAACAAAAGAGGGGAAAATGTAGCACTTAATCTCAAAATGGCAATTTAATGGCTGATTAATACACTCATCTAGCATTACATTTAAAATCTTCAAAATGTGACATTTATGGCATGAGACAGTGGCCAAAAACATCCATCTGATGCATGAGTAGATCGACAAACAATTAAAATAATAGCTCAGATGGAATGCAAGGACATGGCCTGTGTGAACTTCCCCTAAATGTATTCCGTCAATGTTGGAGGGAACAGCATTTTTTGCATCCAGTCTAAGAACCCAGAGAAACCCATGGGAGAACAGTGGAATTAACCTCACAAGCAGTTCTTTAGTAAATCCGTTAATGGCCAAGATGTGACTAAGTGAACTTCATTCTAAATACTTACCGCTAATTGTTTTGGAAATTTAAATACGACCAACTCAATACCTCTCCAGCGTTGTGATGATGCTTCATTATTATGTGTTTAGCATTAGTGTGAACACAGAGCGCAAGCAGCGGGACTAAACTACTAGAGTGACGGATAAGCTCTGGAAGAGGGTTAGAACTAAGAGAGCATGACATTCATCTGTGCGGTCTCACGCAGTGAGGTCAGCACATTAACTAGAGTAAATTGCTTCTGGCAGGGCGAGTGGCTGGCACCATTACAGACTTGGCCGTTTTCCATACCCAAACACTAATGCAAGAACAACTGGGTAAAGTCCACCTGCACAGCACAGCCAATTTGTATTACAAATCAGCAAGAGAAAGCGCTATAAACCTTCATTAATGACATTAAAATCAGTTAAATGTTGGGATACTATGTGACGAAAAATTTTAAACCGTCTACCAATTTCTTACCAAAGACATTATTTTGCAGAACATAGCATGCCTTTCGCTTGCGACCGAAAATAACTCAAGCACGCACAACCACGAGTCCCCGGGTCAGATTCATAAACGCAGGGGATGTCGGGTACAAAACCACAGCTCGCACGCAAAGCCAAAGCAAACACAGCTTTCAGAGCAAATTCCAGCAAAAACAAGACAGATCCCGTATCACCGCAAACTTGATTAAATGTAAAAGAATCAACTTCAAAGCTACGCCTTCAAAAGATGTCAGCCATTTAGGTGTTCTTTACTGAAAACTCTTTGCATTTTTCAAGCTGAACAGGATGTGAAATCACTGCCATTCAACCCCTGCTTCCTGTGTGGTTACCCAAACAGCGTTTAGACCAAATGTCAAGAATGTAGTCTTAAACTGGCAAACATTCAAAACTAGACAGGAAGCTCCTCAAGTGGTCATAATGACTGCAGCGCACACTGAATCCATCACAAGCAATGTGTTGCTAACTTAGTTACACATTGAGCGTAGTTTGGTATTTGCAAGCCGCATACCGAAGGTTATAAAGCAGATCAAAATCAATACATTCAAAGAATGTGTTTCCTTACCCACAACCATCAGGGTGAACTCAAAGCCCCGCTTCACAGACTTTCTGTACACTTGGTTGGGGAGGCTTGCAAAGCCCACGTATCCCTCCAGATTCTTCTGCTGCTGAAAACAGACAGAAAAACACTTTTTTGATCAGAGAAACTTGCTGGTATATGCTCACAGTAAATAACACACAACTGCACTCTCAAATAAGCAAATGGAAGGTGATCATGTTCTATTCTCCCTGTATTAGTCGTACTTACTGCTGTGTATTTGAATCCCAGAAATGCATGGTATTGGTTGAGGGTGATGGGGAGCAAAATGAAGACGTCAGAGGAGATGTTTTGCATGTCCAAAGTTCAGCATACAACAGCATTTTTGGACAAAGAGGGAGAGAAAAAAAAGCACAAAAATGTATGACATATACACAGGCTCCAAATGCTTGAAATTGCTTTGGCAAGTCAAAAAAATTAAAAACAAGGCTTAAGCTGAACTGATAAAGACAAAGTCAGAGGCTCAATGACGCAAGTGACTCAAATCAAACATATACAAACATCTACTGAAGAACAAAGTTTATCTAGAACAGCAGTTTTCAAAAACTGGGGTTTGCAAGGGAGTTTCAGGGGGTCAAGTGCAAAAGTTTAGGGGGGAAAATTTTTTTTTTATAAATAAATAAATAGTCAAATTAAAATAAGTAATTCATTTAAATAAAATAAATAGAATAATTTGGCTAAAATAAATTAAGGATTTAAATTAATAATACACTTATTCAACAGTACAGTACTACAAGTAGAAAAAATGTAACAGAACAAAATAAAAACAAAAAATATTCCAATTAATATTTTGTGCATATATTTATCATTTCAAAGCTCTTTATACATTAAACTATTTAGCTGCCTTTTAAATTTTAGCATGGGCTATATTGCGTCAGGATGATCATATTTGGGGTCTGTGGCATCAAGTAAAAAACAGAAAACCACTGATCTAGGATGTTTAAAGTTTTTTTTTGTTTGTTTTTTTACCCTCAAAAACTCCATATGGCAACACGTGGAATATTCCTCACATTAAGTCACAAAAAAAAAACGAGGAACAAATATCCTAAATCAAATATAAAACTTTTTTTTTTATGACAGGCGAAGTATCAGAGAGATACTAAAATGTTGTATATGATGCTTGGAGTGTCATAATGAACTGCTTTTACATTTCTAATGATTATAAAACCATTTCCATCTAAAGACTTATGCATGAAATTAGTTTTACAGACAACTGTGCCTACATATGAATTCTGTTATTTATGAGATTTAGACTACTTAGGCTACATTGAAGAAGCTCAAATAGCTTTGATTTGCGTAATATTTTTGGTCAATACATAATTCCCACTGATGACTAAAATGTGGTAAACAGAAATAAAAAAGAATGAGTAGGTGTGTCCAAACTCTGACTAAAACTGCATTCATGAATCATGAAATGACAGCAAAATGTGAAACGATTAGGGTTTCTGATAATAGCCTGAGAGCTGAATTACTGGAAAGTCAAACAAAAGCAATATTTTGTACATAAACCAAGATGGTTTTATAATGTGCGACCATATCGTGCTGATTAATGTGGCACTACATGAGAAGTGATGGTATAGAATATGAGATGCTTGAAAGCACAATCAGAAGTCACAAAACAAAAACATGTAGTTACATTAGGGCTGCACGATAAATCGAAATGGAATCGAGATCGTGATTCGACAGAAGCTGCGATTGTCATGCGTATTAGGGATGCACCGATATGAAAATTTTGTCCGATACCGATAACCGATAATTCTTTATTTTTGAAAGCCGATAACCGATATGTTGGCCGATAAATCTATATCCAAATTTTTATATACTTTTTGAGAGCCTGATTACAAAAAAGGTCTCATCATTAAAAGCCACATCCCAAAACACTTCAACATAAGCAGCCTAGTTTGAACTGTGTACGTTTTAAAAATAATTTTACTCTCCCATTACCAAATTTAGTCATAAAAAAGTCTTACAAATAAATAAAATAATGCATAAATAATGCAAACAAGTCACTGGACATCATTACACGTGTAAAGAATCAAAATGAATGCGCCATAGATCAATAAAACGGAATAGCCTCTGCACGGACAATAATTAAATGATTTGAATTACTAAACCATATTGTTGATGAAAATAATAAGAGAAAAATACAAGTGGTTGTTATTATTAGATTTCCTGCTGATTACAGAACCGGCTTTACTAACAAAATGCACACGACAATCACATTCGATTAATCGTGCAGCCCTAGGTTAAACTCTGCTGCATCCTTTAATGTCACCAGCATCATTTATTCTGCATGATAACTTGGTTTCTTTAAGCTATAAATCTCATGACCGCCCTTTACAGTATTACTTTAATTAGTCTGAGCAATATACACAAACCTCAGGCACTCAGAAGTCATAATATGCAATGAGAAGCCAAA
Organism: Sinocyclocheilus anshuiensis; assembly: GCF_001515605.1. Classification (NCBI taxonomy): domain Eukaryota; kingdom Metazoa; phylum Chordata; class Actinopteri; order Cypriniformes; family Cyprinidae; genus Sinocyclocheilus; species Sinocyclocheilus anshuiensis. The sequence continues at coordinate 2,355,947 of NW_015540875.1, read as the reverse complement.
CAGATGAGAAACAGCACTAATATAAAGCCAAATATTGGCTTTATAAGCCACACAGTTGAAAGTAAAATACACAAACCCAGAGTCACACCAGGTGAAGCATTCAGTTGTTTAAAACAGATCTGTCTACAGGATGTGAGAGCCTGACCGCAGTTTTAGTGCATGTCTGAATGACATACAGCAGCTGCTTTTGATGTGAAGGAATTAACATTTTAAAACACTTCTATTTGCTTTTATTCACCAAACCACTAATAAATAGCTAAAAAAAACAATATTTGTGCTTTTGCATAGCATCAGCTGTCTCTCAATCCATACATTAGCAGGTATGGATGATATTTGGAGTGATAAAAACGACCCATTCAATGTAAACTGCTTTTAAATTCGATTATTATGGCAATTCTAAAAAAAATCTGCAAAACAACATTGATTTTTTAGTTTTCAAACCTGTCAGCATGTCTTTTTCTGTCTAGTATCCACCCAAACAACATCTCATAGAGCTCGCAGGACATATTTAAATTAAACTCCAAAAATGTTTAACTATTTAATATGTAATCAAAATGTAGAAATGAAATACTTGCATTATTCCAGCAGCTGTGTAATTAACGTTAGCTGCTAACCTACATTAGCTTGCGTGTGTTCTAAAAATGAGTATTACTGCAACTTATGTTCCTGTTATATTTAACAATTAAGAATAAAACTTTAAAAAAAGGAGAGTATTTGGTTAATATTGATTAAATTCTAACGAACGTAGCCCGTTTTTCGCTCTTGAATGGCTCACGAGAGGAAAAAAAACTGACAGGAAATGCCTCGCGCGCAATCACTAACCTAAATTACAGTAAAAACACTAGCGAGCGTCGATTTAAACCACCGAAATGCTTCGACTAGACCCAAAGGCCGTGTAAACGTTACCGAGACTCAAACGGCGATGTTTGGTGTATGGTATATCGTAAAAGTGAACGGAACTTACCCATAATATTAACGTTCAAGTGCCGCTTTAGAAACCGATCGTTCTTTGGCAGCCCTGCATTCCCCTTGATACCACTTCCGCAAAACTCAGCTACGCCAGCGGCGTAACAACCATTCACATGAATGGAGAAATATTACTCAAAGTACGTGACTCAACTTTGGTGAATAGCCAGGCAAATCATTAAATCTCGCGATATTAAGTACGCACGCACACCTCCCAGGAGCAGATCAGAAAGAGAGATAAATAATTTCAATCTTTTTCTCTAATTACCCCAATATATTATTTCTGAAATGTTCAGCATAAAGAGGTCTTTATGGCCTGAAGACGGCTGGTAAGCTTTGACCTACATACTTTTAGTACTTACACAATAAAAGCGCCATGTTTTGGTTTGTATTCTTGTATTATTATTATTATTATTATTATTATTGTATTATGTATTGTTATTCATTTCTCATATAAATGTATGAAAGTAGCATTTTACTATTTGCAAACTGATCGTACTTTTAGTTCTGTTGAGGTTTTTCTATTGATAGCAAACAGTAATTATACATTATTAAACATGCAACCGTTTATTACCGTTTATCATTCTTTATTTAGATTTTTTTGTATGTAAAATTGATGCTTTGTGTAATTGTATTTAGCTTTAAACTGAGTACTTTGAAAATTTTGACTCCTAAAATTGTGGTCTAGTAGTGAATGACGGGGAAAATAACATTTCTCAAAAATAATAAATCTTCTATTGACGGTATATTTTAAAATCAATGCCTTTTAATGTTTCTAATATTATTACTAATATTATTCTAATCATCATTTTCGTCATGACACTATTTATTTAACTCAGAGAACAACATTATATTACATAATCTTTATAATAATAGAAAAAAGGACAATTAAGAAAATAAAAACTGTTGAAGAAAATAAGGCATAAATAATTAATATACTGTCGACTGCAATTTTTTTTAAATGTGGGTGTTTTTTATTTTAGTAAATTGGTTATTTATTATTTTCTTATTTCCGCTAATGACTGTTTCGTCATGGTACGCGTTAAAGACTCTTATTTTGAAATTGCAATGGTACGCATGCGCAGTTTGTGTTGTGTGAAGCGCCATGTTCCAGTTTCAGCATGTTTCCGAATCATCCCTGCTGTCTGTCACTGTGTATAATCTGACATTAACTGGTAAGGTCATGCACACAGTTAATTCTTACTGAAACTTTGACTTATAACGGCTGTAATAACAAATCCCAAAAAGGTCTTTACCGGTCTAAATGCTTTAAAACGAATCTATAAGACTGGGTTAATGTTAAAGTAGGTGATTTTGTGTGTTGACCTGCAGTAAAAGAGCAGTCATGAGCCCCAGCCCCACCCAGGGCTCCCCTGTACCCCTGACCCTCACCGGCAGCCTGCAGAGACTCTTCAGTCATGTGAAGATCGAGAATTTAATAGCAGGGCTCAGTGGAGGAGTGGTGTCCACACTAGTGCTGCATCCTCTGGACCTGGTCAAAATGAGGTTTGCAGGTATGTGTAAAACCAGAACCAATATGTCATTACACGTACTTGGTGATTATATCAGTTGAGGTCAATAGATCTGGCTAATAATAATATTTAATAATTAAATTATTACATACATCTATTAGTTTGACAGATTTTCTGTATACTGCATATGAGAGTTTTTGCTCTAACACAAGCATGCAGTGCTGAAATGTGTGGCATGAGTAAGACAGGCTCACATCTTTCGCTCTTTACTGTATTGCAGTGAGTGACGGGCTGGACGTGAGACCGAAATACAGTGGAATTCTGCACTGCATGAAAAGCGTCTGGCAGCAGGAGGGTCTCCGGGGCCTTTATCAAGGTGTCACCCCAAATATCTGGGGTGCTGGAGCATCATGGGGACTTTACTTTTTCTTGTATGCATCATTCTGTAATATTTTTGCATTATGTAAGGAGCTGTGAATTTGTGAAAATAATGCATGCTTAACTTTTCAGTTCCAGAGTCTGTTATTCTGCTTACCACAGATAAATAAGTATATCGTTAGATATAAATCTCTCTCAAGTAATATAACTTCTCTTTTATTTCGTAGTTACAATGCAATCAAAGCGTACAACAAAGAGGGCAGACAGACAGAGCTGAGTGCCACTGAACATCTGCTGTCAGCAGCAGGAGCAGGTCAGTATATGACCACAAACACGCTCATCACATCAATCTCACCAATGCTGTCAAGAACATGACCGTGTTATTTTCACCCTAAAATCACAAGAACAAAATATTAATAATGTTATTAATACATTCTGTTTGCATAATTAAAATTAAGCCTATTTTAGGACCTTTAAGATTTTTTTTTTTTGCATTGTCATTATTTTTATGACAGTTTAGCATGCTTTCTGTCCATTTTTTTTTTTATTACTTTCTGTTATACAGTAGTCAACATTTGAAGCGGATCAAAACCTTTCATCAAAGTTGTCCTAAAACCTAAAACCAAAATGTGTTCTTGTCTCAGGACAACTTTGATCAACTTTTTTGATCCACTTCAAATGTTGATTACTGTATTAAAAATCAAATTAATTTAAAAAAATACATTTTTATACATAATTTGTACCAAAATAGGCTTCATTTTCTTAACTCTCACTCTCTCTCAGTCTATATATATGGATGTATATATATATATATATATATATATATACACACACACGTCCATGTCATTTTCATCCCAAAATCACAACAAAGAAATATTATTGTTGTTGTTATTATTATTAATACATTATATTTTGCTTATATAAAATGAAGCATATTTTAGGATCATTAAGGGTTTTAATTTGCATGAAAACATTGTTTTCATGATAGTTTAGTAATTTTTTTCTGCCCGTTAAAAATAATAATAATAATAATAAAGTAAAAAAAGGAGAAAAATCAAAGGAGATAAAAAATAATTATATATGTGGTTTTGAAATATAAGTAACATATGGAATTGAATAAATACAGTTTTAATTTAAATAAAAATTCATGAGTGTTTTTACTAACACAAGATCTCACCTTCACTTAAAATACAAAGGATGAGTACTCAAGTATTTCCTCTGTTTTCCTGTGTATTGCTCATTTATTTTCTCCCATCAGTCAAAATGATAAAGACGCTGACAAAGTGAATTTCAACACATGCCTTTCTAATCAGTGCTGACACATAAACTGGAGCATAACAAATGAGGCATAGCCCAGAATATTGATTGGTTGTTTTTAAGTCTGAAACACATCAACTCTCGAGCTCTGTAGATCAGTGCTTCTCTGCTGGTGGGCCGTGACCTAAAAATGGCTTGAATGTTTGTCCTAAAAGAACAGAGAGCATGAAAATTCAATCAGAATTAAATCATTACCATAAAAAGTAAATTACACTTCTGTTGTTGTTTCTGCTTTTACAAAATTATCTTTTTTTTCTCATTATAAATTCCGGCAACCACAGCTGCCGGTTTTTTACCGTAAATTTTACGGAATTTTTTTTACAGTGTATATATACACATATATGTACAGAAATACAAGAACGACACCAAATTAGTTGTACATAAGCTTGCTAAAATTAAACGAACCCTTATTTTTTTATAGCCAAGTGGGCACAATCATTAGCAGAGCAATCTATCACTAGACCAGCAGTCCTTGTCACATTTTAGATTAAATGACCACCGGCTAAGTCACGATTTGTCCATTAATATCAGAAAAAGCTTTTCATGACATTAAACGCGATGCAAATTGATCCGAAGGATGCTGTATAATCTAAACTTCCAGCAAAGAGCTCATGTTGAAGAGTGTGTGCGTCATGGGCTTCTCTAATTGAATGAGGTGCATCCTTCATTGAAATGACCCACCGTGAGCCATTAAGGTCCAGTAATGACTCTTTTCATGTGGATCTTGGTTTTACAACAGCTGCTGTTCATTTACTTTATATTCGGTCTCACTGTTTTTTAGGGGCGATGACGCTTTGCCTGACCAATCCGATCTGGGTCACCAAAACTCGCCTGGTTCTGCAGTACAGCGCAGATCCATCTAAGAAGCAGTACAAGGGAATGATGGATGCTCTTGTGAAAATCTACCGGCATGAAGGGATCGCAGGACTCTATCGGGTACAAAAGAGTTTCTATGACAGCGTACGGGTCGTTTTGTGCAGTCGGTGGGCGGATCGTTTCCTTTTAACAGGAAATAGTTGATGAAACTCCCCTTTTTGCCACTAGGAGAAGCACTTGTATAAGGAAATATGGAGTGTGCATGGGAATATTTGTGATTGTGTGTCAGTTGCATGCTGTGGGGTTTGTTTGTTTGTTTCATCTAGCTGAGTTAACTGTTATGATCCCTAGGGGTTTGTGCCGGGATTGTTTGGAACCTCCCATGGTGCACTGCAGTTCATGGCATATGAAGAGCTGAAGAGAGATTATAACAAATACAGAAAGATGCAATCAGATGCTAAACTGGTTAGTATGAGCAAGACACACTTTGATGACTTATAAAATGAACTGAATGTTTGGCTTCCTGCATATTGCGCCTTTTTAAAATGTGAAACATTACATTATGCTACAATAAACATTTCAAAATAGCAATGTTGTTGTCACTTTTAATTTTAGGTGTCCAAATACATTTTGGCATCACTTTACACAGTTGTATTATGCTAAACAGCCACGTTTGTCGGTTCATTAATGCGGTTTGTAGAAACTCACAGTGCATTTTGTGCTCTATTTTCTCTCTAGAATGCATTAGAATATGTTACCATGGCAGCTTTGTCCAAAATATTTGCAGTGGCTACGACATACCCGTATCAGGTGGTCCGAGCCCGTCTGCAAGATCAGCACAACACGTATGATGGAGTGGTAGATGTCGTCCGCAGAACGTTTAGGTAAGCATGAGATTTACATACTTGCTAATCTCAAGAAAGCACATTAGCAAACCAAATGTTGGGGATCTAAATAACAAAAACAAAAAGACAAACTTGACTTTTATGCTATCGAACCCTCCTGAATACCCTATAGACTTTTTAACTGCATTACATTTTATACACTACCGTTCAAAAGCTTTTTAGTGTTTTTCAAAGAAGTCTCTTATGCTCACCAAGGCTGCATTTATTTTAATTTAAAAACACAGTAAAAATTTTAATATTGTGATATATTATTACAATTTAAAAGAACTGTTTTCTATTTGAATATATTTTAAAATGTAATTTATTCCTGTGATGCAAAGCTGAATTTTCAGCATCATTACTCCAGTCTTCAGTGTCACATGATCCTTCATAAAACTTTTTTTTTTAATTATTATATTATTATCAATGTTGAAAACAGTTGCTTAATAGTTTTTGTGTAAACTTTAATACTTTTTGTTCAATTAATAGTATGTTCAAAAGAACAGCATTTAAAATAGAAATATGTTGTGTAGTTATTATAATATATCAATCATATACATACACATTTTTTATACAATATACTTTTTTGTAATATTTTGCAATATTATTTTTGTATTAATATAATAGTATATACTGTCATTTTTTATCAATTTAATGCAGCCTTGCCGAATTAAGGTATTATTAGTAAAAATCTTAATAAACCTAAACTTCTAAATGTAGTATACTTGTTACTAGAAAATGATCTAAAATAATAACATTCTTTAGAAAAGAATCAAAACAACTAGAGAACCCATAACAGGTTGATATGAGCATAATTAGTTAAAACTGATACATTTGATGAATTTTCACATCAATTTTCTGGGGTGGGTTGCATAAACATAGCCACTATGTCAAGAACTAGTTTGACCAACTAGTTAACCAAGTGGTAATCAGTCTTACTTTTCAGATTCAAATTAGAACAGTTTACCTTTTTATGTATCTGGCTTTATAAAGTTATGACCAGTGTTGGAGAGAAAGATTAGATTACTAAATTTTAAGACTAGTCTAAGCAGTTTATGCACATGGTAAAAGGTGCAGTTAAAGTACAGTGATCTTATACATAACTTTTGTCTTTCTCCTGGTGTTTGATCAGAAACGAGGGTCTGTTGGGTTTCTACAAAGGCATGGTGCCCAACCTGATCCGAGTCACTCCGGCCTGCTGCATCACCTTCGTGGTCTATGAGAATGTTTCCTGCTTCCTCCTGGACCAGCACAAGTGAACTGAGAACAGGAATAAGTGCAGCGGAGCTGTCCTGCAGGGAGCAGAGCAGGACCTGGGATGGGACGTCCCGTCAGCGACAGTGTTTGACGCCAGTGGAGGAGTCAGAAATGTGAATAGAGAGAAATAAAACATCCTGGTCTTCTCTGGAAAACTGAAATGCACGATGTTACCGAGTTCTAACAGAGTCACCTGTCAAGCAACCGATACTCGTTTGGTTTCTCTAGAACATTGGTGACATTATGGTGAATATGGACATGAGGGATATATTATGTGGCAATTTTTAAGTGGCTGTTAATTATATTCACATGCAGGCTGTTTATTTCAGTTTGTTTTATCTAATTAAAAATTGTACAAATCAAACAAGGTTTTAACTTTTTATCAAGATCTAAAGATGAATTATGTAACTAGGGCTGGGCAGTATATGAAATATATCGATATTTGTTAATTCACTGGTAATATCAAATGAAGCAACATTGTGAATATTATAACAATTATAATGTGCTTTTTATCTTAAGTTTCACAATTCAAAACAAATTTTTCATCCCTCCGTGTGGCAACGTTTGAGTTGGTATGAATTTTTTTAATGTTTTTGAAAGAAGTCCTTATGCTCACCAAGGCTGCTTTGATTAAAAATCATAAAAATTGTGGAATATTATTACAATTTAAAATGACTGTTTATTATTTGAATATATTGTAAAATGTAATTTATTCCTGTGATCAAAGCTGAATTTTCAGCATCATTACTCCAGTCTTCAGTGTCACATGATCCTTCAGAAATCATTCTAATATGCTGCATTATTTATCAATGTTAAAAACATTTGTGTTGATATTTTTGTTTTTTCCAGGATTCTTTGATGAATAGAAAGTTCAAAGGAACAGCATTTATTGAAATAGAAATCTACTGTAACATTAGAAATGTCTTTTCCGCCATTTCAGACCAAACACATACATTTTGAGATCTGTATTGCAAATATTGTCAGAAGACAGAAAAATAGTGACACCATTTTTTTTTTTAGCTATATTGCCCAGTCTTAATGGTAATTCATCAGAGTAAATCAATGGTAAAACTGTTTTATGTATATAAGTCTACTTCATGTTTACATCCATGTTGCATTGCTGCTGTGTCCTGTGCAACGGCCAAACCAAACCTCAGGCTTTATTCCTCCAATCACAAGCGCACACAGATTTACTGAATCTGACATTTCAGGCTCATTACTGACATTTGTGTTAATGAGCTCGGCCTTAAAATTTGTTATGCTCATAGGTCCCCTACCCGATGCTCTTTGAAGAACGTACTCAAGTTAGGAGTTCTTTAAAAAAAAAAAAAACTGTATTGACATTTAAAAATTAGCCAATAAAATATATTTTATACAGTACAGAGTTTTTACAGTACCTGTCCAGACTCGAATTGTTAAACATAATTACTGACAAACCTACTTTTGCTGTAGTTTGTTTTAAGAGTCTGTCACTACAATACAAGGTTATGTGATTGTTTCAGCCCTTGTTTGTAGAGGTAGAAATCAAGAGAGAGCTGTTAAACTTAAATATACTTCATTGTCACAAAACATGTGCGAACAAATGCTGCAGAAGCACTTCTTGGAAATAAATCAAGGTTGGAAGGAAATGAAGGTTCCAAAAGTTGTTTTTTCCTGCAATGCCACAGAAGAACAGTTTTTGGCTCCCCAAAGAACCTTTTAGTGAATGGTTCTTAAAAGCATTTTTTTCTTAATTTAAAGAACATTTTAATAATATACAGAACCTTTTGTCCACTCTTAGAAATAAAGGTTCTTTTTTGGCATTGATGGTTCCATGACGAAGCATTATCATCCATGAAACCTTTCCATTCCACAAAAGGTTCTTTATAGTGAAATAAGTTTCTTTAGATCAGAGGTGTTTGATTCAATTTCCAAGAAGTCCAGTCTTTACATTTCCTTCTCAGTGGAGGTCAGGACAGTACTTTTTGAAAAGAAAAGATATTCTTTGAAAAGAATAATAAACACAGTCAAAATAGTCGTCAAAGATGAATTCGGTAATTCAAGGATTTTTATACCAAAAAAAGAAAAGGAAAAAAAAATCAGTTGAGCCCAACTGGATATGAATATTAAAAATTATATTATTATGAAATGCTCTTAACAAGCTGATTAATAATGCTAAATGTACAAAAAACTTGTTTATCTGAATGGTCGGAGTCATATATGTATAACAGGTAAAAATAAATCTATTTGTTGCATTCGCCATTCTCATTTTCTGCAGTGTTTTATTAAAAGTATCAATCTATTTTGCTGCTCACTGTGTTCCTGCTAGTGTACACTCTTAAAAATAAAGGTTCCAAAAGGGGGGTTTTCACAGTGATGCCATAGAAGAACCAGTTTTGGTTCCCCCCAAGAACCTTTCAATTAACAGTTATTAAAAGAACCCTTTTTTTCTGAGTGTGAATAATAATTTAATAATCTAAAGAACCTTTTTCCACTGTAAAGAACCTTTATTTGTAGTCAAAATAACCACATCATCTGTAGCTCTTATAGTGATTTACGTCTCTGAAAAGGGTTTGAATGAAGCATGTTTGGTTCTAAATAAAGATATACAGTAACGCTGAAAGATCATCATAAACGACCTGAGCGTTGTGGTATGTACAGATCCGTTGTTTTGACACGCTGCTCACTTTAAACTGCGGAAACGGTAAAACTGTAACTGTAAAATAGTGCTGCCATTGACATTCTGAACCAGAACGCGGACCGCCATTTGAGGACCCTTGCTTTAGATGATTGAAATGTTCAGCACACTAAGAAAAAATGGTTCTTTTGAGAACTGACCACTGAAAAAACTAAGTCTTTTTGAGGAACTTCTTCTATGGCATCACTGTGAAAAACCGCCTTTTTGGAACTGTAAAGAACATTTTGTGGAATTAAAAGCTTCCATGAATTTAAATGTTCTTCATGGAACCGTCAATGCCAATAAAGAACCTTTATAAGAGTGTAGTACAAAGCAATTCATCCTCGAAGTTTAAAAGTGTCATAGGACAGTAAGTGCTTGGACGTTTCTGGACTCAGCTGCTCAGAGGAAGCTCTTCTATGATCACGCGGGAAACAGAATTCCAGCCGGTGGAAGCGTCTCCGTGCAGATAGTCGCCGCAGGTTCCCACCCAGATCGCAACATCCACCAGGCCTTTCCGAACTCCTTCACATAAACCTTCAACTGAAACAGACGGCGTGTCAGTCTGACCATTTCTCACTGCGTCCATCTGATAACTCTGCTCTGGTTCTCAGATGACCATCTCAAGGCTTCAAGTAAAAAACCATTCGAAAAACAGAGATAAACAGACATGCTTTATTGCACCCTGAGGGGGAATGAGAAATTCAGAGACACCCTTATCTGCTGTAATTAATCCACACCAAACTATTTGCAGTGTTTAGAGCGGAGAGCTTTTCAAAGACTTGCTCTGTAGCACAAGAGCCATAAAAAGCTTTCATTGAGTGTTTTATTTATCATGCATCACTGTTAATGGACCAACGGCTTGAACTTTATATTACAGGTCAGTACTGAGGGAAAAACAGCATGGGTCATTCTACACAAGCCTGCCTTTTGTGCTCCTCATTAACATATGTATGGCATAATAGACAAACCGACTGTCATTATCGCAAAATAAACCTAAACGCCAAATATCCTGTGTCATCCTGAAAGGCGTAATTCTGCAAAATGATCAGATGCTTATTATTAAAAATATTTTACAAATATATATATAAACAAAAACTTTGCTGAAATAGAAAATATATTTTAAAATGATTCATTTATAATGATTGAATAATTAATATTATTTTAATAATAATATATTTTAATATTCAGTTGAAGCATATATATATAATAATTTTTTTATACTGAATATTTAAGGATTTATTTAATTACAATAAGTTGTTTAAAAATTAATATAAATAATATTCAATAAACTGGATGGATGGATAGAGGTATTTATTTTTTCTTATTTTTTATAGTATTATAATTTTATATTTTATATAATTTTATAATTTAATACTGAATATTAAATATATATAAAATAATTGTTATAACTTTTATTTTAATTACATATTTATTAATTCATACAAATATGAATATTATATAATATATATATATATTTTTTTATAATTATAAAATATATTATATAATAATTTTCATTACTGTGTGATGTGTCCTGACAATTGTAAAAAAGGACTCTAATAAAAATACTTTTTTTCTTTTTTCACATTACCAAAACAATTGATGAAATGTATGTATGATGTAATGTTCATGAAAATAATGCTAAATAATGAAAATATATTAAATTTTATTGTCTTTTGTGACAATAAAATGACTAAATAACTTTTTTTGTCCCAGATTAAACATCAGTCGAGTTGCTAAGATTTGAATCATTTCCATCTTACTTCAAATAATGCATTACTCAAAATTCTCTCAAAATGACAATCGTTCTTTCAGCAGAACTCTGCAAGTAAATGCCTCCTTTTCCAACTTGTCTTTCCAGCATTAATTTATGCAAAATTATTAACACTAAAACACATTTTTCTGATAGAATGTTACAGATCTTGCAAACATGTATTTTAAAAATCTCCATTTTTAAACTGGAATTTCATGAAGTGCCATTACAGGACTGACGTGTGCTGTGGCACATTGTAAGGGGTTGTTTTTGGCAGTCTTTACATCAGATTTGCAGTTCAGATGTCACTGTCCAAGCAAGCAGTTTCTTGGCCCTTACCTGACGTGGTTCTGTGTATGTTGATGGTGGAGTTGAATTCTGGACTTCCCTGGTCCAGGTAAATGATGGACTCTATAGGCAGCGGAGCGGCACATTCTGCCCCATTAAAAGTGAAGTACCAGCGCTGGCAACAAGCTGTCTTACACTTCAGTCTGAGTGAGCCGCTGAACAGCACACGGAGAGCGCTGTCTGCACGCTGCTTAGTGAACGTACACTCCTGAGGACAGGAACACAGGAAGAGCTGATGAGTCTGACGCCTGCTTTATTACACACCTGCTTGAAACAAGCACATAAACCAAACATATATGCAGAAAAAAAATACTGTGGAAGTACTGAATATAGTGACTGTATAAGTATAGTATTTTTTACCATATAGTATTTTTTTTTGTTTTTTACCATTGTACTGAATGATTACCAAGGGGTTTCCACACCTTTTATGACTTTTCCATACATTATGATAATTACTAAAACCATTTTATAGAAAATGCACTTACAATTTTGGCAAAGAAAATAGTCTAGAGTTGAGAAAATCTTTCCATGTTAAAATTTGACATGATTTCTTTATTTATTATTAATATTATGAATAATAAATCATTACAATTATTTACTCATTTCAAATTATTTTCAATATTGAAAATGAGAATTTTTAACCATTTTAATTTGATAAATTTTAATAAAAAAAAAACATGTAAATACTAACATTTTTGACGAAAAAAAGTACCATGGTAAAAAAAAAAAAAAACAGAAAACTGCTAGTACATTTCACAAATAATTATGAAGACAGCAAATTACACATTGAATAAACATGACATTTTGAAATAGAAAGACTGTGAAATAGTATGTTCTTGTAAAACATACTCCAATAATCTTTTTGTTTACAACTTCCAAAAATATTTTTTACAGTGTACCAGTTTTTTTATTGTTGACTAAAACTAAAAGTTGTTTTCTGCAATTGAAATAAAGCTGAAATAAAATAAAATAAATAAATAAATATTACATAAAAAACTTAAAAAAAAAAAAAAAAAACGTAAAATTTGAACTTACTAAACTTTAAAAACTAGAAATGTTGCTTTAGCAACTAAACAAAATAAGTTTAAGTCATAGTACTAAAATTACTCTAAAGCTAGAACTTAAAAAAATAATTACAGCTATAAAAAAATTATAATAATAAAAATGACAAAAGCACACAACAAAATTGTTCAAACTAAAAGGAAAACGAAAAAAATAAAAACAAATAAAAGCTAATACCAAATATTAAGTATACAAATAATACTAAAATAAGAATGCACTGGTCTTTTGGACATACATGTATATGCTTTGAATAAATCAGTAATCATCATTGTGGCCTCTTACTGTAATTTTGCCCAGGTCAATGCCGTAGTTGAGAGAACTCCAGGCACATTGCTTGTAGTTGGGTTTCCACGGCTCTTCAAACCTCTCCGTCACACATTCACCCTTCTCTCCTTTTGCACCATCCCAGCCCGGTAGACCGGGAGTACCTGGAATTCCATTCACTCCTGGATTTCCGTCCCTTCCCGGGGTGCCTGCTGGACCCTGGAGGCAGCTGGAATACTGAAAACATACAGAATTCAACAGGAGCTTTTTGGCTTGATATTAAACAGCATATTTTGTAGCTTGAAGTGCCTGTAAGAGGTATTAACAATCTCATCTAACACTAGTCAGCGTAATGCATCTGGAATGAGCTCTTATGGTGTGGTCTCTGGTTACTGATGAAAATACCATGCTATGGCTAATACTTAATATTTTTGCACAGTGTTGCTAATGGGCATGGAGAAGTAGCCTATACTGGGACACTGCCTGCATTAAACCTGGTTGGATGGAGACTGAATCATCTGTCCATTCAGACTGTAACACACGGTTCTTTATTTCTGTGATTCATTATCAGTTGTTCACAGAGTCTCAGATAAACGGCTTAAATGCGGATACGGCATTCTTTGACAGTATGGCAAACTTAAACATGTCTGTGAAGTTTCAGCTCAAAATACCCCACAGATCATTTATTATATCATTTTGAAGCATGCTGTTTTCGTGCATGTCTCTTTAAATGCAAATGAGCTGCTGCTCCTCGCTCCCTTTTCCAGAATAGGACAGTGCCATTACAGCATAGTATCTCAGATCTCAAAAAACATCGGTTAGGTTTTGATAATCATGTATCTCGCACCATGTATCTTTACATGCAAATGAGCTGCTGCTCCCCGCCCCATTTTCCAGAATAGAGCTGTGCCTTTACAGCTCGTATCTGCTAAAAAACATCTGTTTTGGTTCTGATTATCATGTTTCTCGCACTGAAATCATGCGTTTTAAAGCCATATCAGTTTAAACTTCTGATAATATAAGGTTTTATGAGCGCACACATGCGAAGCAAATGCACAGAAAGCGGATGTCACATGGCATGTGAGCTCTCTTTGACACAAGTTTATGTTATAAACATGCATAAGTTACAAAAACACAATCGGTTATGTCTGTGAAGTTAAACAGCTGGGAAAGAAATCACATGTTTATATTAGATCTGTGTATTAAGTGACAGCAGCATAATATACTGTACCTATACTGCTGTCTACATTGTTAATATGACCCAAACAATAAAAGCAGAAAATCACTCACTGCTCTGGACTGAATAACCTCTATAACTGTAATAAGATGACATTTCTTACTTGAATGCTGCTCTTAAAGTCCGCATGAAATCAAAATGTACAATATTTGTTTTGTTAGTGCAAATCATTAGTCTTAAAGGGATAGTTCACTCAAAAATGAAAATTCTGTCATTAATGCGTATGCGTTGTGATACTCTCTAAAATGGCAGAAGACGGTAACTCGGGGGAGAAGAATTGTTGAATAAAGTCTTTTTTTTTTTCTTTGCGCACAAAAAGTATTCTCGTAGCTTTGCAAAATTGAAGTTAAAACATTGATGTCACATAGACTGTTTTACTGATGTCCTTACTACGTTTCTGGACCTGGGAATATTACAGTTGCGTTGCTGTCTATGAGAGGGTCAGAGAGCTCTCCAATTTAATCAAAAATATCTTAATTTGTGTTCTGAAGATGAACGAAGGTCTTACGGGTTTGGAACGACATGAGGGTGAGTAATTAATGACAGAATTTTCATTTTGGGGTGAACTAACCCTTTAAGGTGAACAATTTATCTGCGCAAGTTAATCCTCTGAAAAAAATTGTTTGTCTTGGTAATCTTTAATCAAATTCTGATCATTTGCTTCTGCTCTGGAATGGCGCTCCTGCTCTGGCTTGGGCAGAATTTGCTTAACCTCGCCCCTCCAACTGTTAGTTTGCTGCGAGTGAAAGATGAGAGGAGGAGCGCTAAAATAAACCCTGCCCTCTACTCAATGTTCCGTATCAGTTGGAAATATGTCACCATACTGAAATAAAGTCGGCAGCAACTTCCGGTTCACGCAGACTTTAAATGCTGTAGCGTAAAGATAAACATGGCAGATTATGTGCAGCTCACTCAGGGCGGGGTCTCTGCTAATACAGCAGTGTCAGTCAACAGTCGTGGGTGGGGCTTTTACGGATTCTGTGATTGGTAAACTCTGAGAACACTGCTTATGATTTATGGGGATTAAAAAGAAGGTGCAGGCGGATTTTTATCATTATAGGGTGGTTGTGTACACACACTGCCAACACACATTTATGTTCAAACAACATGTAAAAGTGAATTTTGCATAATAGGTGCCCTTTAAAACTATTAATACTTAGCATTTAAGTTAATGATGGGCGTTTTCGTAAACCTGCTTCATGAAACTTCGAATCATTTGTTTCGAAGCGGTGATTCGTTTTGAAATGTATTGAAACATTTCATTGGATCATTGCTAGGGGCTGATCTCTGCAAACCCATGAATCAGTGTCTATGTGGTTTTTGCCTGATCGCGAATCAACTTTATAAATTTGTGGACAAGTGTAATGACAAATTTGTATAATAAAAGGAAGAATTAGCCTATACTTAGTCTCTTACTAACCTGATTAACCAAGAAAAACGCCCAGTACAAATTAATAAAATAACATATAGTATTTCATATTGAATGGAATCCGATGATTTGTTAATTGCGTTTAATTACACGTTCAATAAAACATTCACAATTTTTATGCATGTTCAAGCCTAGTTTGCGTTAAATTTACACCATTTTGACCAGAAGGCGTCACCAGCACGTAGCACTTCAAGCGATTCGAAAAGTGATCATTTCATGAAGCAATTAGTTCAGTTGATTCAAAGTTTCGAAAAGCTTCGTTTTTAGGGTATGTTTACACTTGGCAGGTTTGGTTTAATTAAATTGAACTTTGTAAAAGATATTTAGGTTTAGTGTTAAAAATGACAGTGTAAACGGCAACGCTAAGCGCACTAGGACTAAATGTAGACTAAAATGTTATTTTTTGGGGGTCTGGAACAAAAGAACCAAGAGAACTGAACTACAAGTTTAGTTTTGCAAAACGTAGGCTTATTATCTAAATAGCCAACCCAAGACAAAACTGCAAGTCTGATCATTTAGAAAAGTAATAGCACAACACCCCTCAACAAGCCTTGCAGTTATTTTTGTTAACTACCTAAAAACTAAAACTATTACAATTTAAATAAAGCTGAAAAAAAAAAAACATTAAACTTTTGCATTGGCATCTAACTGATTAAAATAAGTCTAAGTTGAAGTACTAAAAATTACTCAAATAAAACTAAAAAGTAAATTAGAAACATAATAGAACTACTAAATATGGGGCAGGGGAGGCTAGGTGGCACTACCCGCTTAATACTAGCCTTAACAAATGCACTAACAGTCAAAATATGATATTATGTTATGCATGCATTTGATCTTCTACCAGAACTGGGGAAAACAACGTATTAACGCTGCAGAGCCTGTGTGAGCAAAAATGCATTTTAATGAACATTCACCGAGGTGTAGACTTATGCCAACGCCACTGATGGATGAGAAACTTCGCCAAAATGCCAGGTGGAGCAACCAGTGGGCTCTCCGATCATGCAGAAAAAGCGCATGCATAACAGGCTATTTAGAGTGTTGTGAAAATGCGCGCGCATTAGCGAAGCAGTGACACACCAAACATTTACATCTCAATAAGCGGCTTCCGAGCGCACGGGTCGAATATGAAGCGATGTCGTCGCCGTAACCCAATCTCGTCTAGCGCGAACAATACACGGCTCTGAGCGCAGGAGGTCTGGCTTTAGCATTAAGCAGCTCTGCTGTCACCTGAGTCTCTTCTGCAAGAGTAGGCCTAATGCAGCTTCTAATCAGCATGCCTGCGAGCAGAGAGCTGTGGAAATAAGGGCCCTTAAATAGGTAATAAATCTTCCTGATACAGGCCACGGGCAAGCCAGGATGTAAAATGTATTCATATTTATAAGCTTGCAGTGCCGTGGCCAAGCTAAAGTCTTCAGTGCGTTTGGCTCCGCTGCTTCTTATTGACAGAACACTCCTGCAAACAAGGCCTTGCGATACACACAGCCTCATTTTCTTCAGTGGCTAGTCGTGCCAGGTTCATTAGTGATGCTTCCCCGACTGGTCTGAATGAGAAATTCACCCACCATATAATCTACCCACCGCGAGCAAATTCAAAAGGATTACCGCGCCTGTTTTTCATTACAACGATGAATCGACTGGAATGTTTACCTGATACAATCATTTACAATAAAACACTTTTTTGGTGATAGAGTAACTCTGATAAAGGAGCTAAGCCATTTTTTCCCAGTCCATGATCAATAGAGCCCTGGATTTGTTTAATTTCACTGATTACAGTTTATGATAAAACATCCTAACTAATTTGTCGTAGCCTGTAACCTTTCCTGAAATAAAGCGGGAGCTAGTCAACGCCTTGTTGTTTATGCTAGGCCATGTTGGTGGGACAAAGTTGTTATAAAGTCATTTTGAGAGCAAGAAGTATATTAACTTTGATTATAGACGTGGCTAGTAACAATATGTCTCAAAACTTTATTATAATAACCTAGATAAGTTTGTTTATTCATTAAAACAAATTTGTAGAAAGTTAGCATTATAGTCTATCACTTGCTCACCAATAGATCCTCTGCAGTGAATGGGTGCCGTCAGAATGAGCATCCAAACAGCTGATAAAAACATCACAATAATACACAAGTAATCCACACCACTCCAGTCCATCAATTAACATCTGGTGAAGTGAAAAGCTGTGTGTTAGTAAGAAACAAATCCCATCAAGACGTTTTAACCTAAAACTGTCACTTCTGGCCAAAATACAAGTCCATAATCCAAATAATTCCTCCAGTGAAAAAGTCCATTCCCTGTTGTCTTCTTACATCAAAATCCACCAGCATACTATATTAGTTTAGAACTGTTTTTGACTGTTATAATATTGACTGTTGACATATTATAACATCTTAATGATGGATTATTTCTTTTTAATTATAAACACAGCTTTTCCATTTCACTAGACTTTCATGTACTGGAGTGGTGTGGATTACTTGTGGATTATTGTGATGATTTTATCAGCTGTTTGGACTCTCATTCTGACGGCACCCATTCACTGCAGAGGATCCATTGGTGAACAAGGTATGTAATGCTAAATTTCTCCAAATCTTTTCTGATGAAAAAAAAAACAAAACAAAACTCATGTACATCTTGGCTGGCCTGAGGGTGAGCACATTTTCATTTTGGGGTGAACTATTCCTTTAAGCCATGTTATTGTTAACCAAAAGAAGAAGAAGAAGAAGAAAAGAAACTGAAATAAAAAGTAAAACTATATTGAAATTTAAAAAAATAATAAAAATTACTATAAAAGCACATAAGAAAATGACCAAAAATAAAACTAAAATATAAAAATTAAAGCTAATTAAGAACATTAATAAATGCAATAATAGTACTGTATATAAATAATAGTAAAATAACACAGAAACAAACTATACAAACAGAGATATACATGAATGCTTGGCTAAAATTTTGCAAGCGTTTTGCACACCTGTTGATCATTGTTAAAATCAACATGAAATGCCTTTGGGGAAAGCTTAAATCATAAAAGTGGTGTCACTGCATTGATGAATTGGAAGAGCTTAACAAGTAAGAGGCACTGATGACATCAGCTGAAGCGAGGTGGAGCAAGTTGTAACATTTTGATAAATTATCGCAAAAACAAACATTTAGTTGATTGAAATAACGTACACTGACGAATCATTCACAATGAGACTAAGAACTTGCATTAAAAACGAATTGACAATAAAATAAACGCAATGACTGAGGCGTTAACAACCTTCAGTACTCGAGGGGGCGCTAGAGTCACACACCATTGTGCTAATGGCTGCTATACCCCTGAGAATTGCAATACTTGCATCATGTTACAAATTGTGGTTGGACGGATTGGGCATTCCAACAAAACTTGAAATTAAGCAATTGTATATAGAGGTTTTGACATTCACATTCTTGAATATGTTTCAGGCCTTATAAAGATCAATCACATCACTACACAGTCTTAAAAGGGCAACATGATTCTACACCTCGTAGAATGAATAACTTTAAGTCTTGTTATGGCTTGCTGTAGCTTGAGAACTGGAATATCAGACACACATGGATTGCTGGTTATGTCTGGGCTATTCAGAATCAGAATCAGAATCAGAATTAACTACTTCGGTTTGGAACGACCCTTCAATATGGCGGCCATGATTGTTTTCACTCCGAAGTGCTCTTCGGAGGGCGATATATCCCATTTGGAACACACCGGATGTTCGAACTTGAATACTAGCACACTGCATACTGTGCATTCTATTCAAAAAATATGCGAAACTGAGTGTGTAACATTTTGGTGATCTTTTAAGTTTATTTTGCAATAAAAAAAAGAGTCAAAACTCTAAAATTGCAGCTAAAGTTAAGTTAAGGAATAGTTCACCCAAAAATTATTGGAACGCACCGGATGTTCGAACTTGAATACTAGCACACTGCATACTGTGCATTCTATTCAAAAAATATGCGAAACTGAGTGTGTAACATTTTGGTGATCTTTTAAGTTTATTTTGCAATAAAAAAAAGAGTCAAAACTCTAAAATTGCAGCTAAAGTTAAGTTAAGGAATAGTTCACCCAAAAATTAAATTTTGCTGAAAATGTATTCACCCTCAGGCCATCCAAGATGTAGATGAGTTTGTTTGTTTCTTCTTCATAACAGATTTGGAGAAATGTAGCATTACATCACTTGCTCACCAATGGATCCTCTGCAGTCAATCCATTGAGGATCAGAGGATCAGAGGATCCATTGGCGAGCAAGTGATGTAATGCTACATTTCTCCAAATCCGTTACAATGAAGAAACAAACTCATCTACTTCTTGGATGGCCAGAGGGTGAGTACGTTTTCAGCAAATTTTCAATTTTGGGTGAACTATATTAAGTCAAACACAGTGCATTGTAGAATTATTCTATGCTGCAAAGCATAGGTATCATCCAGGTATTGGGTGCATACAGAAAAATTGCACACTATGAACAGTATACAGTATGCATATTTCAGAAAGAGTTACCTAGTCTGGCCTGAAATAATCACTAATAGCGAAACAGACTAACGTTTCAGCAGTTGTACATTTCAGTGCTATAAGAGTTGTTACTCCCAATAAAGAAACACAATTCTGGTTAGTTCCCTGCAAACGGTTCACACTTAGTGGGCTCTGAACAGAGTTTAAACAGCTTTGTCACATCCTTTTTAGCAATCAATCCATTGTTACCACTTGGTTAACTGGTCCCTGTGACTCACATTCTTCTCACATCTGCAAAAATGAATCTGGCATTGTTCAATATTGGCAAAGGCTTTAGTCAATAAGAAAAAACTTGCACTGTCTGCAAGAAATCACAGTTACAGTATTGATTTCTTGAAGAGACAGAATCAGCCAGCATAGTCAATTATTTTATAGCCAATCATACTGCACACTTAAAACTGAAGTGTCTGATTTGATGACCTCTTTCAGACAGTTCAAAATAAAACCAAGAGTTTCTAGAACTTCTGCAAAGAAGACCAACTTTCCTATCTGAAAAAGCAAAGAGCAGATTAGACCTCTTTAATAATTGTTTTGGAGAAAAAATGTAAATAAAACCCCCCAGAAATCTCACATTTCTCCTTTAGATGTTCAAGAGAGATCTCAAACTGTACAAAGTTTGCAATCAAAAGTCAGTAATCTCAGTATGATCTCAAACATTTTTCATCAAATTATTCCAAAAATAGATGATCTGAGGCGCTATGCGCATTTAGCTCAATACTCTTCAAAGTCAACACTGACTTGAATTTTATGAGAAACATCTTAATAATTAAGTGAAACATGATTTAGTCTCAAGAGCAATTAAAGTTTCCTATGGGTTTAAATACATTACATAAATACACAAAAAATTACATATAAGGTTATCTTGCCCTTTGAAGATCATGTTTTGCAAGAGTGGCAAAAATAATTCAATAAATACTTAAAGTCTTACTTTCTCCATGTAGTCAACATCCTTCTGGCGCAGGCCTCTGGTTTTTAATTTTTCTGCTTCATAACATGTAAACAATAAGCAGGAGATGATCAATACTCGTGTCTTGAAGTGTCCCATATTTGAGCTGAGAGGTTAGAGAAGACAGGGCTGCTTACATCTGTTGAGCTCTAGACATGAGAGAGAGAGAGAGAGAGAGAGAGAGAGAGAGAGAGAGAGAGAGAGAGATGGGGCTGATGTGATCTCTCCAGGGACCAATTATTCCCAGACCGCCGGTGAAACTTCCCTCCACATGAAGAATCGGATTATAATGGGTCATGATATGACATAAAACAAGAATCAATATTTCTGATGGTCTTATGAGTGGTTTCTCAGAATCTACTGATGTTTTGCACAGGTGAGATGACCTCTCACCCTGAGCTTTTTTTTTTGTCTTTTCTCCTCATCCAATTATGTTGTAACAGTCTTTTTATGTGTCTCAGAGCGCTCTGAAAAACTGTTTTTGTCCCAGCTAAAAATGTTGCATTTAAAGGGATATAGTTCACCCACAGCTAACAATCCTGCCATTGTTTACTCTCCCTGATGACTGTCCAAGTCTGGAATTTTTTTCATCCATTGAAAATAACAGCAAGTACTTTGCTGAGTTCATGGTGCTCTTGCATGCAGCAAAGGAGAAATCACTATAAAAGTACCATAAAAGCAGCCCTGTGCACTGTATTCATGAAATCTAAGCCAATATTTACTGAAAACAGGTGAAAAAAGAAAATGAAATTAAAATAATTCAATAGTGCAACCAAAAAACCCCCCAAAAAACAAACTTTAAATCTCAATCTGCATTTGCATACATTTAAATATGCCATGCAAATGTGGTTTGAGAGTTTTAGTGGGTGAGTAAGATTTAAATAAAAACATTTTCCCTGTATAATTTAATATTTGCAGGGTTGATTTTTTTAAGGTATGCTGAGTGTCTCTAAAGCTCACAACATGAGTACATTTCATAATGACTTTTTGATTGCTTCAGTTTTCAGCGAATGTTCTCCCAAAATAGGCTGATGTCCTCTGATAATCAAGCATTTTTTCTTCATTTTTCCCATAGGGAAGTATTTTAAAAGTGTAGGG
>NW_015540875.1:2313115-2333422 GCF_001515605.1 Sinocyclocheilus anshuiensis | reverse complement strand
ATGAGAGAGAGAGAGAGAGAGAGAGAGAGAGAGAGAGAGAGAGAGAGAGAGATGGGGCTGATGTGATCTCTCCAGGGACCAATTATTCCCAGACCGCCGGTGAAACTTCCCTCCACATGAAGAATCGGATTATAATGGGTCATGATATGACATAAAACAAGAATCAATATTTCTGATGGTCTTATGAGTGGTTTCTCAGAATCTACTGATGTTTTGCACAGGTGAGATGACCTCTCACCCTGAGCTTTTTTTTTTGTCTTTTCTCCTCATCCAATTATGTTGTAACAGTCTTTTTATGTGTCTCAGAGCGCTCTGAAAAACTGTTTTTGTCCCAGCTAAAAATGTTGCATTTAAAGGGATATAGTTCACCCACAGCTAACAATCCTGCCATTGTTTACTCTCCCTGATGACTGTCCAAGTCTGGAATTTTTTTCATCCATTGAAAATAACAGCAAGTACTTTGCTGAGTTCATGGTGCTCTTGCATGCAGCAAAGGAGAAATCACTATAAAAGTACCATAAAAGCAGCCCTGTGCACTGTATTCATGAAATCTAAGCCAATATTTACTGAAAACAGGTGAAAAAAGAAAATGAAATTAAAATAATTCAATAGTGCAACCAAAGTACCATAAAAGCAGCCCTGTGCACTGTATTCATGAAATCTAAACCAATATTTACTGAAAACAGGTGAAAAAAGAAAATGAAATTAAAATAATTCAATAGTGCAACCAAAAAACCCCCCAAAAAACAAACTTTAAATCTCAATCTGCATTTGCATACATTTAAATATGCCATGCAAATGTGGTTTGAGAGTTTTAGTGGGTGAGTAAGATTTAAATAAAAACATTTTCCCTGTATAATTTAATATTTGCAGGGTTGATTTTTTTAAGGTATGCTGAGTGTCTCTAAAGCTCACAACATGAGTACATTTCATAATGACTTTTTGATTGCTTCAGTTTTCAGCGAATGTTCTCCCAAAATAGGCTGATGTCCTCTGATAATCAAGCATTTTTTCTTCATTTTTCCCATAGGGAAGTATTTTAAAAGTGTAGGGAAACAGACTCAATTAAACAAATTCACTGTGCTTGTTTTAGTGTGATTTGCTTGCTGCTTTTTTCCCCCATGGTGCCGATTTTTCGCATAATCACGGGAAATGTAGTTTTTCACCAGTAATTCTGCTGTTAAACATGATTTTGAGTTAATGGCTTCAACAGAAGCATATACCATCGATTAACAACCTCATAGCTCACAGTAGGTCAGTCTTTAATGGTTTGTACATTACTGTTAAAAATCAGTTCCCTATGGAGAAAATGAAAATGGGATTTTTACTCCTGGAGTACAAGACTGTAGTAACTTTGTTCTTTTTAAACACTATAAACTGTCAATATGTGACCCTGGAAAAGAATTGAAAAATTCTTTAAAAAAATGTGCCTTTTGTGTTCCACCCTAAAATATAAGCATACATGCTTGAAATGACACGAGGGTGAGTAAATAATGACAGAATTGCCATTTTTTGGACTTGATATCTACACTCAAATCTTAGAACCTCCATCTGATGCTGCATATACTGGCCAACTGAGATGTTAGCAAGTTAGATTTCCCTTCAACTTCACATCTAAAACAAGCACCCCATTCAATATTCCAATCTCCCTCCATTTTTCCTGAACACCAGCCCCCTGGCAACATCCCAAGGCCGGAGGAGAAGCAGGTCTGTGTGCTTACTGTACAGAGCGGCGTTTCTCTGACGGAGGTCTTCCTCTCTGCTGAATCGGCTCTTTCTCCTCGCATCACAGCCGTCCATTCATCGCTCTGTCGAGACACTGTAAATACGAACAGTTTTGTATTTTTCAAATCATGGATTTAAGCTGCACTATTAAGTAAACTTTCTGCTGTGTGACTGGCCAGCTATTGCGGCCCATGGACGAGGGCCTTCTAGCAATATTTTCTAAGCTTCATTGTTCATTTTGTGCTGTATGTGGTGACTTATACATGCGCCCAGAAGGGTCTGTCAGGCTGGAGTGTTTGTTTTCAGGCCAAGTATTGAGTGATGAAGAGCTGCTCAATGAACTGCAGGCCGCTGACGGTGGGTGGGCTGGCTAGTCTTTCAAGAACAGGGCTGGTAACTTAAAGGTTGTAGGTCAAATTCTGCAAGGAGAATCACTTACTTATTTTTTAATGGACAGGCAGAAATTCGGATAACAGAATCTATACATGCTGTCTGTGAGTTTTCTGTGCTAGAGTATTTCTGTGGCGTCATCTATTTTAGACAAACCTCTAAATGGCACATAAAAAGATAGCTTGATTTGTCAACAAGATAATGGGCAGTTTGGACCAGGACCAAGCTTAATAATAATAATAATAAATGTGTCATTAGTAAGCATGGATAAAGCATCAGCTACAATTCTTCAAAATTTGCCTCATAAATTTTGCCCTTATGCTCACCAAGGCTGCATTTATTTGATTACAAATTACAGTAAAAACATTAATAATGTGAAATATTATTACAATTTAAAATCAGGGAACTCTATTTAAATATATATTAAAATGTAATTTATTCCTGTGATGCAAAGTTGAATTTTCAGCATCATTACTCCAGTCTTCAGTGTCACATGATCCTTCAGAAATCATGCTAATATGCTGATTTGCTGACATTTCTGATTATTATCAATGTTGTCTTGTTTCATATTTTTGTCAAAACCATGATATAATAAAAAGTTCAAAAGAACAGCATTTATTTAAAATATAAATCTTTTGTAACATTATAAATGCCTTGTTTCTTTTGATCAATTTAATGTTTCCTTGCCGAATAAAAGCATTCATTTCTTTTGGAAAAGAAAAAGTAAGGTAGTAGTGTATGTTAAAAGTAAGTTAATTTCCGAGAAAAAAATATTGATAATATGAATAAATATTAAAATGAATCATATCATAATTGTAATTTCATTTTTATTATTATAAAAATTAATAAATATTGATTTGAATACTTGAATGTTTAGGTCAAGTGACTTGGTATAAAGATTTTGGCATCTTATTTCATTGTTCACAATACACGTTATTCCTAGTAAATGTTCCAGTAATTATTCAATCTAATTTTTTTTTACAATCTCATTAATTCCCACTCTTCTTGTTGAATATCACTCACGAGTACATGCGATTACTGAAGTTGAGAACATCATTTCACACAGGCTTTCAGAGATTAGGAGGGTTAGTTAAACTCCTCTTCTGCATTTATTCTGCAGATGGCAATGCAGCGTTCTGAATCGTAGTGCCCATCAGAATGATGTTGAGTATATTCTCAGACAGATGGATGTATGTGACGGTTATGACAGCGCTGCACACCATACATCACTTTCACACTGAAGGATGCCACACGGGTCACTGCATGCACGAGAACTGATATCCGTCCCCATGGTTACCAGCTTATGATGACACATCCTAACAGAGACACTGAAAGAGAAGAAGAAATCTTGACATCTGCATTTTCCCATCACTCTGTGGAAAGAAAGCAAACAGTCAGACACTAACAGTAGAGTATTGTGGAGGTACCATTGTACTGAATAATTACCATGTTCATGTACCATGCAATTTACATGTCATATTTTCAGTATGACAATGACATTATATTCAATGACTACATATAAAACATGTAAAAGTCCAAAACATCATGGTTTTAATATGGTAAATGTCTCACACTACTGTGGTATATTCTTGGGAGTACCATGTAAATACCATCAGTCATGAATTTGAGTTAAAAACAAACAAACATGTTATTAGCATGATGAATTAGCAATAAAGTCCACAGTATTACCATAATAAAAAACAAGATGTCCAAAAAAGTAAAAGAAAAAGTCCAATAATAAATAATTATCATGGTACATGTAAAATGGATATAAAATAAAATAAAAAAAATAAAAAAAATAAAAAAAATAAATAAACATGGTATTATCATGGTATGTGCAAATAATAATAATAATAATAATAATAAATCAAATAAAAAACAATGAAATTAAGCATAATTAATAAAACATGACATTACCATTGTACATGTACAAAAAAAACTACTAAAATACAGACTAAAATAAAAAAAATAAAAAAAAACTATAAAATAAAAAATGACTAAAACACAATATTACTATAGTATACGTAAAAAAAACCATCATCACATCATCATAAATAATAAAATAAAAAATAATTAATAAACATGATATTATTATGGTAGATATATATATATATATATATATGTGTGTCCAGTTACCATGTCCAAAAAACCATGGTATTATGGCTTGCCTGTGAAGGATACATCACTTGCAGTAAATAACTGAAATGGAGGAGAGAATAAACACTGGGGGGCAACAGTGTCATGTGGTGTCCTCGTAGCTGTCAGATTGGCTGATTATTCAGTGGATTTCTGATATTCCCGTCAGGGTCTGTCTGCTCTCACGCTCCACGAAGAGCCCGGCTGCAAATAGACAAGTGCTTGAAATGAGTCTCCCCATGATGCTAATTACTGCTCAACTCACAGCTGCAGGATTTCTGCAAAATGATGGTGGTTAAATAAAGCAACAAACTTTATTACTTTAATTCTGTCATGTGTAACACCCCTTACCCATGGTAAACTCACTGTAATTTCCCATAACATATAGCTTTTATAAAACTGCCAGCATTGATACAGAATGCACAGTTACAGGTGTGTTAATAGGCATTTACAAGATTTCATGGAGTTGCATAATACTTAAAACAGTTAGTGTAATAATATTATATAAATGTAATAATAGCACTCAATAGTAGAAAAAAAAACATGCCACATTCAATAAAAAGGTAATATTAACATGGTAAATTTAAAATAAATAAATAAACAAATAAATGTAAACAAAAATACAAAAACAATATTCTCATGGTATATGTAAATGACAACGATAATCACCATAAATAAAAAATAAAATAAAAAAATTAAGAAACATGATATTTACAGTTACAGGTGTGTTAATTGACATTTACAAGATTTTGTTGCATAATATTTTAAATGTTTGCAATTAATAATAGTACTCAATAGTAGAAAAAACATGGCACATGTCCAATAAAAAGGTAATATAGGTAATAAATAAAAACAAAAATAAAATTAGAAATGAATTTTAAATTAAAATTTAAAAAAATGACATTAAAAAAATTAATTAAAAAATTAAAAATTAAACAATATAACCATGGTATATGTAATAATTATCATAAATAAAAATCAGTGCAACAAAAACTATGAATCATGATACTTGACACAATTTGCATACTATTTTAAATATTTGTAATAATAGCCAATAGTAGGAAAAAACATCACGTCCAATTAAAATAAAAATGATATAAAAATGGTAAAATACTACTACTACTACTAATAAAATAATTTAAAAAATAAAGTTAAAATCACAATATTATGATGTAAATAATTACACAATCAATAAAATCAATAAAATAATTATGAAATATGATATTTCGACATTTACAAGATTTAATGGAGTTGAATAATATTTTAATTATTTGTCATAATAGTACTCAATAGTATGAACAAAAAAAACATGACACAATCAATTAAAGCTATAAAACTAAAACCACAATATTCTCATTGTGTATGTAAATAATAATAATAAGTAACATGGTATTTACAGTTACAGGTGTTAATCAACATTTACAGGATTTCACAGAGTTGCATAACATTTTGAATATTTGCATCATGCATAATGAATATTCATGCACAGTTGCAAAGCAGGATCTATCCTGAGGGCACTATAGACAATGTTTAATGGCGGCAGTCTCTCCTGAACTTCACACGAGTCTGACAGTCAAAGGAAGGCTGGGTCTGAGGACATGCTTTGTCTGACGCCCAGGGACTCGTACAAAACAAGCCATTTCATGTGTCACATTGTCATCAAAGGAAGCCAATTTTTACTCCGGCTTTTTACCCCCGAAGATTCAGCGAGCAGATGGAAAAGTCATCCGGCGTGACAGACAGCTGAGAGAGAGACGAGGGGCCCGAGAATCTCAAGCAGGCTTCTGTCGCTGTGAGCGCACGGCCCTAATACAACAGACGCCATTCAGCAAACAGCCATTCACAAAGCACACAATCTCTCGCATGAGCGACGATATTACCGCAAAACTCCTCAACATCTTCACTTTGATGATATGAGGTTATTACAGGAAAAGTTAGCCTGAAAAATGAAAACTCTGTCATTTACTCACCCTGCTGTGGCTCCAGATCTCAAGGACTTTCTTCCATGCAGCACAAAACAAGGCATTTAGCAGAATGTCCATGCTGCTCTAAGAAACATTTACACAAACAACTCCAAATAGTAACACGTATGACTTGTGCATTATTTTCCAAGTTTATACTTTAGCTTTGTGTGAGGAACAGATTACATCTGCTTATAAGCATAAGCAGATGTAATCAATTAAAAAAATCTTATTTAAAGTAAAAAGTACACTACTGTTCAAAAGTTTGGGGTCAGTAAGATTTTTTTTTTTTTTCCTTTTATGAAAGCACTTACTTTTATTCAGTCAGGATGCAATTCATTGATCAAAAGTGACAGTAAATAAATGTAGAATATATAAAATGATAATAATCTAAAAGATTTCTGTTTAAATGAATTGTGTTCTTTTGAACTTTATATTCTTAAGAATATAATACAGAAGCAGCAAATCAGCATATTAGAATGATTTCTGAAGGATCACATTTTTTTTTTACATTTCTCACACCTTCAGTTGCTTTAAAAAAAAAAAAAAAGTAAAAAATAAGTATAAAGCATAAGCATGTATCATCAACCATAAACCTGATGATTTGAAATCTTGCAACCCAGTCTCATAAAAATACGTACCTCTGGGTGCTTTTCTGCAACACCGTTTTTACGTACCTTACTGCACGTTTCGCCGCGGTTTCAAAGAGAAATGTCCACTGAGTGGCGCTAAAACACGGGTTCAATACGTGAACCCTGGCACGTTTTTATTATGTTGATATAGGTACGTATTGCTGTGTTTTTATTATGTTGCTTCAGGTACGTATTGCGGCGGTTCAGAATTCAAATATCCGGGAACTGCTAAAAGTTAATGCTCTATTGTGTTGGAAATATGCCCTACACCAAACCCAACCCTAAACCTACCCCATAGTGTTAACAAATGCAAAACTGATATAAAAACGCATTTGTTGATGCAACCATGTCATTTGAACTTACTTATATGCAGATTTGAACCGTTTTGTCGAACCGTAGTTACACGGGATTCGAACGCCTCTCAAGAACAAACCTACCGTCGAAGAAAACCCATTGATATGAAGCTGGATATGTGCGGTGCTAATGTTCAAAAGCATCAGTTTTCAAATCTCCCAGCATATTAAAATTGTTTTGAAGTCATAACATGATATTCTTCAAGTAATTGTGCGAAAATTACGCTTTATTAATCGAAACTCTGTAAGTGTGTGTGAAAAGGAATAAAAGGTGTCGGAGTTTTACTGCCTCTAGTGTTCATTTCTTTTGGAAACTGCAGTGATATATGTAGTTATTGGTACGTATTTCGCGTCTCGCGAAAATGTGCCCCCGGGTACATTTTTGACATGAGACCAGGTTGAAATCTTGACATGCCAAATTGTAATTTGTGAACATCAAATGGGATTTTGCTTAAACAATGCTATCTTGGTCATATAGACTACTTTTATGGTGCTTTTTCGAGCCTGCTTTCATTCTAAGTAAAACAGCAGTATGTACATTCTACAAAATATCCTCATTTTTGACCAGTTCACCTTAAGAATGGACTGCAATAGAAGCTGTAGCTTTGCAAAAGTTTGTCTGTTTGCATCTGCATGCGTTGCCAGTCTCTCAGTAAGCGTATTGCTGGATTTGTTTGAGCTCTGAAGACTCTCTGATGGAGTGAGTGTACAAGATGTGCTGAACGCGTCTCCGAGGGACGGCCTGGTCCAAAGAGACTCAAAACAGTGCGCATCCACACTCCATCTATTCCTGCAGCAGTCAGGTTTTATCCTGCTATAATCTAAAGAGTGTCCCCTGCCAAAATGTAAAGTATGGGATAATAGACCGCAATGCTGCAGCTTGTCTGTTATCCTGCAACATTTCGTGTCAGATGAAAATGTCAGCTTCAGATTCATATCCTCCAGCTCGGAAACCTGTAAAATATTTCAAACGTCCCAACTCGGAGAGCCGTTTCTGTTAAGGATGTTTGGACTATCAAGGACGATTTATGTGAATGATATTCATATTTCATGCATGATAAGCACCATTACCTTGATAATTACTGCAGTCGTGAGAGCGACGCAGATGGCAATGCGTGGAGCGGAGAAAACCTCAATCTGCTTGAGGAAAGTGTTCTCCAAATGCTTCTCCACTTTGTTTTATTGGGATCCGAGACTTTCTGGAAGCTTGTGACGTCTTTCGTTTCACAAGCCGGAGACTGAAAGGATTCTCGTGAAAATGATTCGCTTTGCTCGGTAGGCTGAAAATGAAACATTATACGTTTTTAATTTATCCCCTATGTAGCGGATCAGAGTACATACCAAGAAGAAAGACTTCAACTTTGCTAGTTTCAATTCAGTTTTCAATCTCCGATATATTGCAAACGAATTTAATTACACGGCTCATCAAAAAAGAGCCATCATCAGCAGATTAAATGTATTCTAGCCCCCAAAACAGAGCTCCGCTGAGTAATTACCCAGCAAGGTAATTGCAGAGCAGTGACACTCAGGGTTTTTTCTCTTCGTTATGCAATAGGTTGCTTGGGAAATTACTGTTTTTGCTTGGCGTCTTCCCCCTATTGTTGTTGTTTCCATAGCTGCCGTGTTGTGTTTACGTTTAAAAGAGTGCTATTGCAAACCCAAATCATATGGGCGGCACTTCTGTCCGCATGCTGGCAAACACTTTAGAGCTCTATTCTAGTTCGGTGAGGCGATATAGCTGTAGTTTCAAACCCAGCTAATCAGTGGCTTGCCGGAAGGACTACACGACTAATCAGAGCATTATAATACAATTAAATTACAATTTAAAAGACTAGCTGCTTTCGAGCTCACATTGCCCTGATCAGATGCGTTTCTTAATGGGCGCTTGCTTGAAATGCATACTTGCGTTTAAAAATCAAAGGAATGGATGTGTTGTTTGACTCATTTTATGTAAGAATAACTTTTATTGTTAGTCATATTTCAAGACAAACACTCACTGGACTCTCTGAATCATCACTGTATTGCATTGCAGTATATGTTTTTTTTTCCCCCTCACAATAAAACTACAGAATTTTGATCATAAAACTAATCATTTAAA
The DNA here is from genome assembly GCF_001515605.1 of Sinocyclocheilus anshuiensis. Taxonomy (NCBI): domain Eukaryota; kingdom Metazoa; phylum Chordata; class Actinopteri; order Cypriniformes; family Cyprinidae; genus Sinocyclocheilus; species Sinocyclocheilus anshuiensis. The sequence goes on along the minus strand of NW_015540875.1, from coordinate 2,324,127 downwards.
TATCATCTTACTAAGACATACATATTATTGGGTGATATAGAATGACAACTACTTTTTATATCATTGTATGCAAGTAGTCTGCTATACTGTTACGAAGATCTCACTGATTTACATTACACACTATCAGAAGAATTCTATCTTACATTTTGGCCATAAAAAAATCAGCATCTGCGATTCTGCACCAAATTGCATATTTTTTATTGTTTTGGGCCTCCATATTCCTAACTATATCATATGAGCCATAAAAGCCTTTTAGTCTAAAGTTTCAACAAATGGCTACAAAAAAAAAAATGTATATATACGTTATATAAAATATACGTTTTTTCAGACTATTATTTCATATGCATATGTCAGGTACTACATGGTTAACTGAAATTTTCCAGAGGGTTTTACAATACAAATTAAAGCAAAGCACACTATCAAACACAAAAAAAATGTAAAACTCAAAAAAAAAAAAAATGAGAGGAAAGAAAAAAACACTAAATGAATATTGGACCATCGTAACCCATCACATTAGCAGGCCAGGAAGTGTGCCAGATGAATATGCATGTCTGAGGCCAGAGATGTCGCCTCTGAAAGGTCATGATGTGTGATGGGTCTTTCATTCGCTCATGTTCTGTACCTCATCACCTCCGGTCTAATGGGACGGCGTCACCTGCGCTTCAGATGCTGCCACTTTATATTGAAATCTCCAGACAGAAACAGACGGCTGTGAAAGGACTCAAAAGACCTTACAGTCAGGAGAAGAGAATGTCTTGTGCCATGCTGGAATCAAAACCTGCTGAGCTGCCTTTCTTTACTGTTCAAAAAAAAAAAAAAATCATAAAACTACTATTTACATTATTATTTAAAAATATTACAATAATAAATAATAAAAATGATTAAAAAAAATAATTTATTCACATTCGTGTCATTTCAAACCTGTATAAATTTTTTTATTTTTTCTCAGAACACAAAAGAGGATTATTTGAAGAATGTTGGTAAGCACATAATTTCAGTTCCATTTGGCTTGCATTGTATTTTTGTCCATACAATGAAAGTCAATGGGACCTGATGCTGTCAGGTTATCAACATCCTTCAAAATATCTTCTTTTGCGTTCAACAGAAGAAAGAAACTCATACACGTTTGTAACTTTAGGGAAAGTAAATGACGACAAAATTGTCATTTTTAGATAAACTATGCCTTAAACATAATTCTAACAAAACTCAGTGAAATTAATGTTTAAATGAAATAAACTTATTTGCCTGCTGCATTTGATGTCACAGCTCATGATGGTGAACTGGACTTGATCTTCTTGTGACATCGGCCAATCAGAGCTGTCCTTTCCTGCTGCTTCAGAGTTATTAGTCAAAGGATGAGAGCCTATAAGCAAAACCGGAAGCACACAGGTTGCATACTTTCAAGAGTGCTGCCTTCCTGCTGCGTTTAGCGTATTGCAGGTTCCATGTGTGTTTTTTTGGTTACTTACAGATCTGCAGATATGAGCTGTGTGTCATCTAAAGATTCATATCCAGTCTGCTCCCGTCAGTTTTGTGGACTGCATGCAACTCCTTTCCGCGTCTTTACTGAGGCATAAAAGCTGCCGTCGGGTTAATTAAGATTTGATGCAAGAAATTGCTCCTAAATTGAACTTTTGTCATTTCAAATGTTCTAAGACTTTGCAGTTTTGGACGTCGCCATCTTTAATATTTACTTTAGTCACTGTGGCTCCAGACAGTAACTGATTACATGTAGGCCTAATCTGTATTCCATAATCAGGTTCCAAAAATTAAGCACTTGTAATTCGATTATATTATGTTTTAAAATGCTCCTAATCAGATTACAGTTTTTTTTTTTTGATTACATGATTAAATATTCACACAACGGCAGTAAACGATTCATAATTTATCGATTATCCTTATACGTTCTTTTCCTTTCTAAAAAGTCCTACTGTGACTCATACCATTTAGCTTTGACTATACAGTATATTCACAATATAGAATGATCATATAAATGTCATGTGAATAAATTTGTGATCTTTGCTTCTAAATCTGGGGACAAAGCACCTCTCAGTCAGCTAGACTATGTATGAGACAAATAATTAGGCTATGCACGTTTCTAAACTGCTGATATACAGCTTTGAAACACGATGTCTCTATCACACACACAGATCTGGACAAAAATATTTCAAATCTATAAACATTGAATGTGTAATGTCATTGATGTTTTCTTGTTTGTTCATGTAATACAGGGATCCCTGACTTTTTTGTCAGCCAAAGCCCTTTGACCTAAAGTATTTACGTGAAGACCCCCGATTAATTTTTTATTAATGTTCACAAACAGAATACAGACTTGACTTCAGTTGCACATTTCTGGACAGTTTGAGAATCACATCTAAGAGTAAATGCGGTTGTCGATCCAAAATACTGACAGTGTGAACGTACAGGTCACACAGCTTTGGTTTATCAGTGCCAAAGTGAAACCAAAGGCAATGCATTTCATCCAGGTTTCATTCCTGAGCAACATTTCATTGTCGGTCTAACACTGTTGTCTTTGAGAACTGCTGCTCTCTTCCTCAATTTGCACTCATTCTCTTTTAATTCACTGGATTTTATTTACAAGCGACTGGACAAATTGTCCTGTCAGCTTCTCTGTTGTATGGCGCTCCATTTGATCAACCTCAGCTTTGTTTATATGCCCGTCACCGCCTGTAAACCCGTCTCGCTCGCTCCATTGCCATTCCTCATCAATAATTGATCACATCTCAATTCTGGAAGGAACCAACAACATCCAGTTTGAAGCTCCACGGTGTAGAAGTCCCACGTTCTGTTTGATCCTCTGCTTTCATGTTGCATGTAACTTTCAAGTACTGCTAGTGTTCGAGTTCCCATGCATGAGACATCGTTCATCACGCTGGACTAACCCTGCGTCCCAATCTGGATAGTATCTGTCCTAAAAAAGTACGCAAGATTAGCGTGACCTAAATGACAGAAAAAAATAACAAACATAAAAGTTCTAGCATGCAGCCCTGCGTACTAATGTTGCGCTAATAATTTCCACAATTCCTTGCGCAAAGGTTTTGATGGCTCACTTTCAAGTTTTCTAGGTGGGCTATAAATAAGTGTAAGGAATGTGAGGTTGAAGCTGCTGCTGAATGTATGAATCTAATCTGGGCAAAACTACTAATTACCACAAAACAACTGCAGTCTTATAAGTTATATTGAAACATTTAATTTCAACTAAACAATTTTTAGCTAATGAATTTAAATGAACTAACTGTTAATGAACAACTGTAAATTTATGTTAGCACAATCTGTAAAATCATGTTATTAGCTGATAAATCAGTAAATTCAACGTTGGTGACTTTTGTCAATATTAAAGGGGTCATATGATGCTTTTTAAAAGATCATTATTTTGTTGTTAGAACGAGCCGTTTTAGGGGGGGCGTGGCAGAGTCTTAACTTTGATAAAGAATATCTCTTTGGTTTTGAGACTTTAGTCTTTGCAACTTCAGGGATCTTATCTATTCACAAACAGCTTGTAACACTCCAAAGAGAAAGGAAAACTTGAAATCGCATCATATGACCCCTTTAATAATTTTATCCTTTTTTTAAACAGCTACTTTTTATGTTACAAATCATCTTGGTTTCCACAAAATAAATACATCAATATTTTTTTTTCCAGAATTAATAATAAGAAGAAATATTTCATTAGCACAAAATTATTATATTAGAATGATTTCTGAAGAATCGTGTGACACTGAAGACTGTAGTAATGATGTTGAAAATTCAGCACAAAACATTTTAAATTGCAATTTAAATTAATATTACTACTATTTCTAATGTATAAATTAAGCCTTGGTGAGTATAAGATACTTTCAACAACATTAAAGAAATCTTACAGACTACAAACGTTTGAAAACTTTTGTCTACTTGTACATTTATCGGCAAATAACCAGCAAAATTTGTACATTAATTTAATCGAAATTGTTTTGTTGCAAAACATAATTCACTCCTCAGTCATTCCAATTTAACAATTCAAAATCACACTTATGAACGGAAAGGTATTTTCACCATACCATGTTATAAATATGTAATTTGGGACGCAACCAATAACTCTGTCTGTGATTTTAAGACATGTTATGCAGTCAGTCCTCATACAAGCACAGCTTTGAATATTTCAAGAAATAATCCAGCGAATGTAGAAAAGCAAATTACTTTTTATTTGTAAATGGCATTTACAAATGGATATTTACATAACCTTTTATTTGACAAATTTCTCACAAAAATATAACTCTTTTGAAAAACGTTTAAATATCTGTACATTTGATATGAATGCATTTACAAGAGTGATGGACCCATCTGAAGGAGCCAGTGCCTAAAAGCAATCGTAAATCTTTGACAGTGTTCGATATTTCGTGTCACTGATAGGAATAGTGAGAGCCAAACACAGCACGGCGATGCCGCTCAACACTTACCCACTGAAGGAACAAAAACATCTGTATAAATATACAAATTGTTGATGAAGAGACATTATGGGCAGCGGCACAAAGAACTCAAACATAGCACTGATGCTATATCTGATTATATTTGGCAGGTATGTGCAAAAGTGACTTTTTGTAGAACAATTAAACCATTACTAGCTGTAGTTGATAAATAAATAAACAAACAGAAAATTTAACCCATTTCCCCCACAACACCAGTGAAATATCATACAAGGCACTATTATGAGTTATGAAACAAAATGTTTAGAAGCAGGACATCTGCTAATAGCCAGTCAGATGTGATCCTAAAGTGAGCAAATCGGAAACATTTGTGAATATTCAATACAAATCTGAAGAAAATATGAAGTATAACCCAATGAATGAACTTGTGTAAAAAGATTTCTCCTAAAGGGAATTAAAAAATAGTTTCCCACTTTTATGGGCCGTTCATACAGGACACATTCTTGCGTTTCCAGTTGCACTATTTTGGTTTGTATTTCTAATACCATGCCAGCTTCTTTGGCTATTATCACGGCCAAAACCATACATTTACTTAAAAAATTTTCAATTAGACATTGCTAGTAAATTGGACAAATAATTAGAAAGAAACCACAAGCAACACACTGAATTAAATGTAAAATTTCAGTAGAAAGTTCTTGTAAAATGTACACCACTGATCTATTTACAACTAAAAAAAATCTTTTTTTTTTTACAGTGTACTTGAGTTAAAGGCACAATATGTAAGTTTTCGCCACTAGAGGGCGCGTATTCAAAACAAACAAAGAAACAAAGGCGTAGTTTGATGACGCCGTGACTGAGTGTGGAATCATGGGAGTTGTCGTCTTCATCCCCACAGCCGGTGCAATCCGACGGGACTCGGGCAGAAATCATGTTCATGGATGAGCTAATGATTTATTAACGTAGTAGAATGAAGCAGGGTGAGGCTGAAAGCCATCGAAGCGAAACGAGGCCACTGAACGAGCGCGACACACGGCCCGAAAGCAGCTGAGCTTTTATTATGCCACCGTCGACTGCTTCCACTCTTTCCGGTCGTGCGGATGTGGGGTAAAGCAGCACTGTTTTATCATTCTAGATACATTTGAAAGTTCTGTTATAATGCTACTCTGTGCGGTCGTCACCGGTCTATTAAAACGCACAACATATTAAAGCGTCTTTGGTGTTTCAATGTTTTCTACAAAACAAAACCGGAAATCGAGGGGTTATGACGTCATTGGCAGGCGACACAAAGACACGGTCCGTGTCACTAGTTAAAATTGCTTATTTCTCTGGATTTAAACATTCTTCGTAACATTTGGGATAATGTAAGTACACAAGTCAGCAAAATATATAACACTGTTCTAGTGGTTTTTGGATATTTTAATAAAATACATATTGTGCCTTTAATAAAATTTGAAACAAACTAAAAATATTTAAGACCCATTTCAAAAACTATATTTGGATTTCTGCATTATTTTAGTTGTTGATCTATGCAAATGCTAAATGAATGCCTTTGGCTGTTACTTTGCTTCTTACCATGTTAAGATGCACTGAAGAAATCCGTTTTGAAACAATGGACCAATCAGATGATATCTACAGGACATTTGAACAAGCTGAGTGTTTATTAATAATTGCGAATGGCTGATAAAGCACCTATAAACATACGTTTAGTTACACTATTTTAAACGCTAGAAAGTGTTTCTGTCTGAACTGCCCCTCACACGCCTTCCACCTCCATTGGATTCAGAAGTTGACATGTCGGGATGCTCGAGCAAAAAGAGTATTGTGAAAAGCACCACAGAGCCACAGTGTTACACTCTTCAGGAAGTCAACCTACGAATTGCTTACTCACAGTTACAGCATTTCAACAATGAAAAAAATGACAAACTTCACCCTTTAAAGGAATAGTTCACACAAAAATAAAACAAATCTGCTGAAAACTGACTCACCCTCAGGCTATCCGAGATGTAGATGAGTTTGTTTCTTCATGGAAACGGATTTAGAGAAATGTAACATTCCATCACTTGCTCAGCAATGGATCCTCTGCAGTGAATGGGTGCCGTCAGAATGAGAGTCCAGAGTTACTTTTTCACTGAAGAAAGCAATTTTTTGCTTTCTCATTCATTATATATGTTACCTCTAGGTTCGATTCTTAGAAGGCATGTATCTTAATTTATACTCTGTAAAGCACAGTGGTCAACTCCTGTTGTGTTTATTTGTGCTATATAAATAAATGAAATTAATTAAAAAATTAATTTTAGTCGGAAGCAAGTTAAAAAATATTTTGATGGATTTGTTTCTGACAAACACGTAGCTTTTCGCTTTACAACATGTGGCAATTGATGGACTGGAGTGGTGTGGATTACTTGTGGATTATTGTGATGTTTTTATCAGCTGTTTGGACTCTCATTCTGACGGCACCCATTCACTGCAGAGGATCCATTGGTGAGCAAGTGATGTAATGATACATTTCCTCAAATCTGTTCTGATGAACAAACAAACTCATTTACATCTTGAATGACCTGAGAGTGAGTACATTTTCAGCAATTTTTCATTTTTGGGTGTACTGTTCCTTTAAAACCATTTGTAATAGCAATCATTCCTCATTAAAAAACTTGATATTCCATGAGGAAGTTTACACTTGATTGGTGAGCATCATCCGATAGGAACGCTCGTGTTCCGGTCTAGTAGGTTTAAGCACACTGCGATGACGAGACGATGTGCACAGTCTGAAGGGGCCTCTTCATCACACGCTGAGATGCGCTGTCAGTAAAAATAAGCTTGTTTGACAAAGAATCAGTTTTCTTGCCGGTACAAATGAGCATTCTGCAGAGGAAAGAGTCTGAATATAAATCGCAGTCGCACTTAAGCATCATATCATGAAGCAAATGAACGAATATCGATGCATGAATGGACTTTTAACGCTCATGATTTCTGACAAGGTTCTCCATGCATCATGTTTTTTTTTTTTTTTTGAGCAGAGAAATCATACAGAACATTAACTTCACCATTTTGTCTACAGTTTCTGACAAGAGACGGATCACGTTATCGCATCAAATGTCTTCACTCCTTCTGGTAGTCACAGTATCATGGTGACGTTTCTCAACTTTTCAACGCAGCAAATTGCTGTATGTGTGAACGTCCTTGGAATGGCTTCAAATAATTTGCGCCATATGAAACTCAACTTTGGAAAAGGACACATAACTTTTTGTTTTCTTTTAAATACAAAATCAACACTCTCAGAGTGAGATGTAGATAATATATAATTCTCCACTCGAACGGTGAAGAATATGACGTTTTCCTGCAAATCCGCACACAGCTTTGAGCTGCCGTGTGAGTACCGCACCCCAAACTGTGCTTGAAAGTTGCTTCGAAGAGACTAAAACAAGTAATATACCAACACAAAAGTGACAGCATCAAACCCTCAAACCATTGTGCAAACCGTATTGAGATTGGGATCGAAGCGGACAACCTTTCCCTCGATGGATTTGGAATTGGTGTTGTACATTGGATTCTCGAATGTAGCCTGACCGTTGTTGTTTTCATGCACAGAGCAGCCGCTGTACTCCGCTTTATCAGACTTCCTGCGATCAAATGAGAAGGAAAAGACTATCAGGAATCAACTTTTCTAATCTTTTTTCATCAGTAATTTCATTGATGAAATTGCACCCACCTCTGTTTATAGAGATAAAACCCAAAGCCTGCAAAAATCAGGGCAAAGAAAGGCACAAGAATGGCAACGGCCACAGAGCTGCTGTTGGTTCTGGGTGGACCCTCGGGGCTCCTGGTGGGCTCTATTATGTTCAGACCTGAAATTATGCATGATAATTATAAATAATAATTTTTAACAGAGCCACATCAATCTAGGCTGAATCATACGACTGAAAAAACAGCTCATGTCAAGTGTCAAAGTAACATAATTGCTCAAATAAACCTTGAGTTCAAAGATATCGGATTAATCTAAAGATACATGCAACTGTGATTAATTTGTTACTACATAAATGAGTTATGCAGGATATTATTATAATAATAGATATTATTAAGATAATTATCTTATTATAATTAAATGATATTGTGATTATGAGTGGATGATAACTGTTGCTAGGTATCTATAATAAGATTATGCAATTCTTATTCAAAATATAATATAACGTGGTGCCATAGTGGTGCTGTAAACTGCATATTATATAATATTATATTTATTTATACTAACATTTTATATGATAAAAACATAAATATAATTTGGCATTGCTTAAATGTAGCATACCTTGTCTCTGTAGTCCAAATGGGCCGTAGTCTCTACCTTGTATAAAGCCTTGAAACAAGTATGTGTTTCCTTCATGGTCAGCAGAGACCTCGAGGAGAACAACAACAACACAGAGATGAACATCATGTTCTCTCAAATTCTGAATAGAGCGAATGTTCTGTGCAATATTCCAGGGTATTGCTCTCTGAATACCTGTTTTCTTTTACTGCAAAGTTTAAAAACAGCCAGAGATGCGTTTATTGCACCTGAGAACGAATCTATGTTCTTTTACTACTTGAAGAACTAAAGTTTCCAGCGAAACTTTAAATTAGCGATTAGAGCAAGAACCATTAAGTTGCACTATTTGAACAAACATGCAGCTTGTAGTAAGTTAGAAACTCTAGTCCACTTACAAAGCCGTCCATGATCAAGGTCTCCTCAGTGATCTTGCTGTAGGTGCTCTTCACCAGAGCTCTCATGTGATACAGCCGCAGCGTCAGACGAGCGGCTCGACTCTTGTAAACACCTGCGTTCAGACAACATTAAACACATCTCGTATTGCACTCACTCGCATGCAGTGGCCACTTCATTGAGTACACCTGCTCATTAATGCAAATGTATTGGGATTAATATTTACAATAACATAACATTCAACTGATACGTGGTCACAGGTGTGTAAATATTGGATACTTTCAAATAGCGTTGAATGTGGCTCATCCAATTAGAATCTTTTGCTTTCAGCTCAAGTTTCATACCATGAAGCTGTTTTTGCATTAATGTCAGACTTATCTGTTTGTTATGAATAATCTGATACTTTGGTGTGTGTCCAAGCTCACACATATATAGAGATAGAGAAACTTTTCCAAGTTTTTTATTTTTTATTTTTATTTTTTAAGAATTCAATACTTTTATTCAGCAAGGACGCATAAAATTGATCAAAAGTGACAGTAAAGACATTTCTAATGTCACAAAAGATTTCTATTTCAAATACATTCTGTCCTTTTGAACTTTCGATTCATCAAAGTATCCTAAAAAAAAATCTCAGTTTACAAAAATATGCTTTCCACCATTAATACTAATATTACATGTTTCTTAAGCAGTAATTCATCATATTAGAATGATTTCTGAAGGATCATGTGATACTGAAGGCTGGAGTAATGATGCTGAAAATTCAGCTTTGCATGACAAGAATAAATTACATTTCAATATATATTCATATACATAACAGCTATTTTAAATGGCAAAAAAAATTGCATAATTTTTCTGTTTTTATTGTATTTTTTTAATCAAATAAATGCAGCCTTGATGAGCATAAGAGTTCAAAAACATCAAAAGTCTCTCTAATCCCAAACTTTTGAACATTTGTCAGTATGGTGACGGCATACTTTGAAGAGTTTTTTAATGCATATTTACTCTTCCATACTTGTAAATATAGTGGCTCTTGCAGTCTTTAAGAAAAGCAAGCACTAAAGCACAATCTTGTACAAACAGTAAGTGACATTATTCCCACAACAAGTGAGATTACACAGAGCAGCAGGTTTCTGCACTGCTAGAAGTGTTTATGACATGAGCTGTACTGTGCAGCGCTGCCATTATAGGTTCTTACCTGACAACAGCAGTTCTGAGTGCCTGTTAGTTAAAGTCACATTGACTTTCCCCGTAGTCGCGTTAAAGCTAGTGATTGTCAAAGTCATTGGCTGTTTCACTCCTTTATACTCAAACGAACCTTTCCACACGTACGTGGGCGTGAACACGTCGTCAGGAACTGCAACGAGAAGATTTAATGTAGCAGAAGAGGTTAAGAAGCCATTTACACTGTGCGTTAGGTGCAATTAACACCTCGAACTCTTTTCGGAGGATCTGACTGTGAATGACCTCAGAGCAGAAATGATAGCGAGCTCATTCTCTGCTTTAACAGTGACATCAACAATGTTAATAAAGCAATATGCTGTACTAGAGACTCTAAAACTGTGATCCAAGTTGTAAAAAACTTGCTACATAAAGTTACTTCATGCTGTAATCATACTTGCTACAGTTAAATAATGAACTATATTATATAAGAATTTACAACAACAATATATGTGGATTTATAAATATATAATCAGATTTGTGTCATTATTTCTTGTTTAGCATAATAAATATCATTTTGAAATTATTAAATGTAGTATACATTGTCTCTGTAGTGCAAATGGCACTAGTCTCTCCCTTGCATATGGAATTAGGTGATTTTTAAAGTTTTAATCCAATAGATGATTACCACCCAGTTATTATATATATATATATATATATATATATATATATATATA
>NW_015540875.1:2304961-2312664 GCF_001515605.1 Sinocyclocheilus anshuiensis | reverse complement strand
CACACACACAAATATATATATATATATAGCCTAGGGTTAGGGTTAGGTTCACTTAAATATATCAATTATTTTTTTGCTGAATTTCCAGTGGGGACAAAATCTACCTCTACCATGATATAAAATCACTCATACAGTGATCTGAATTAATTTATTTATGATCATACCACCCAGTTATTAAATATACAAATTATAGTGTTGTCAAACGATTAATCGCATCCAAAATAAAAGTTTTTGTTTACATAATATATGTATGTGTACTGTGTATATTTATTATGTATATATAAATACACACACATACAGTAAATATTTTTAAAATATTTACATGTATATATTTATATTCTAATATATCATATTATATCTAAATAAATGTAACATATAAACTTTTGGATGCGATTAATTGTTTGACAGCACTAATTAATGATTTTTGTTAAATTTTCCATAAAAATAACTATTGTGATACCACAATATAAAATCACTCATACTGTGATCTGATAAACATTTATTTATTTATGATCACATTTTGTTTATTATTGCTGCTGTTGCAGTGTTATAAAAGCAGTAAGCAACCAGTGATGCATGAAAGAAGTTTCTTTTGAAGAATGCTGGTAACCAAACATAGCATTTTTTTCCTAATACTGAAGTCAATGGCTACCGTCAACTGTTTGGTTACCAGCATTCTTCAAAATATCTTCTTTTGTGTTCAACAGCTGAAAGAAACTCAAACAGGTTTAAAACAACAGATGACATCCTTTTTGAGTGAACTGTCCCTTTAAGGCATACCTTTAAACACAATAATGGAAATAAACAAGTGCAAGCTGTGATTATTATTCATTTTAGATCATACACGTAATATTTTGCACAGCACAGTGAGACTCACCGTTGACTTTGGGACTCAATGTTCCTTGAACAGGTGTTTTGACTTTTTCAGTTGTTTTTGAGCCAGCTGAAAGAAAAATGCATATCACTGCAACAACGAGTCACTGCATTTGAAATGGGTTTAAGGAAATGCATTTCACACATGACTTCCCACATCAAGCAAAGGAAACGCGATCAGTCGGCTTCTGCCTCGACAAGACAAAAGAAACGGCAGAAAAGTTGCAGGTCACAAAGTTGAGGTGTAAAACACATCTGAGTTCTGTATTGATGGGGTGTTGGACCGCGTACCTCTACAAACGGGCACCTTCCCAGTCCAGGATCCATCCGGCCGGCACGCGCGGTGCTCCGAGCCCCCGGTGAGAAGGAAACCAGGCTGGCAGGAATAGAGCAGCGTGTAGCCAAAGGAGGGCAGTTTATGACATGAGCTGTACTGTGCGGCGCTGCCATTATGGCTTCTTACCTGACAACAGCAGTTCTGAGTGCCTGTTAGTTAAAGTCACATTGACTTTCCCCGTAGTCGCGTTAAAGCTAGTGATTGTCAAAGTCATCGGCTGTTTCACTCCTTTATACTCAAACGAACCTTTCCACACGTACGTGGGTGCGAACACGTCATCAGGAACTGCAATGACAAGATTGAATGTGTCAGAAGAGGTTAAGAAGCCATTTGCACTGTGCGTTCGGCGCAATTAACACCTCAAACTCTTTTCCGAGGATCTGACTGTGAATGACCTCCGAGTAGAAACGATAGCGAGCTCGTTCTCTACTTTAAAATTGACATCATCAACGTTAATAAAGCAATATGCTGTACTACCAACTCTAAAACTGTGATCCAAGTTATAAAAAAGCCTTTCTATATCATCCAAGTTGCTATATTTCTTGACAACTGTGCAGCCTACAGTTAAATAATGAGCCATATTACATAAGAATTTTTCAGATTATGGAATCAGAAAAATGGGATTAAGGGATTTATAAAGGTTTAATTCACTGGATCATTAGTACCTAATTATATGTACTGTATATATATACACACACACATGTATACATATATATATTCTGATTTTTATAATTATTGCTTGTTTATATATGTTATGTATGAAACCAGGCTGGCAGGAATAGAGCAGCGTGTAGCCAAAGGAGGGCAGGTCCATGCCCAGCACGTTGGCATGCGGCGGGGTCTTTGGTTGCTTACAGGAGTGGGCTGCATTAGGAGATACGTCAAGCAGTAAGCTCTAAGGCTCTGATGGATGGGGAAATCTCATAACTAAACATCCATTTCATTTTCATCCCAAAAAGTAAAAAACAAAACAAAACACCGAAAGTGTTAATTGTTAATAATTTTCTTCTGTAATTATTTTAATTTTTAAATATTTTAAATTATTATTAGTATATTATTATTAAATATATTATTATACACAATAATATAATAAAATAAATATAATATAACATAAGAAGAAATGCATTACAATAATTATATAATTAGAAAAAAAATTCTAATTCTTAATTCTCTTCTTGGTTTTTCAGGTAATTTCAGCCTAGCTATTTTAGGTGGTCTGAATGATCAAATGCCATTTCCATACATCCTAAATCACTATACATTCAGTGGGGGAAATGACACTTTAAATATTTTTGAATAAAATGGTGGACTGCTTTGTTTAAAACATGCAATATGAAATAATTTCATTAATTACTTACTATTGATAAACTTGATAAATGTATACATTTCCAATCACAATATACTTTATATTTATATATTTGCAATCACAATATATATATATATATATATATATATATATATATACATATTTAGTGTAATAATATAATATAATATAATATAATACAAATATAATAATAAATAAAAAATTCATTAAGTAGAATAAAAATGCCTAATTTCTAAAATTTATTTTGATATTTGTGAAAAATATGACAGAAAAGTTTTGAGAGATTTACCCAGTAACACACTTACTAGAGCCGCTCTCATAATAAATGCAACAGAGCTTGTCCATTCACGTGATGTACTACATGTCTGGTAAAGCAATATTTTTCATTTTCACATGGAATGACATGAATATGGAAAAACAAAACTCCTGGAGGGTGAAATCAAAGTTGTATCGTGACATAAAAAAATGGATGGCCTGCCAAGAAAACAAGAAAACAAAATAACAGACATCTGGAAAAGATGAATTACAATGCGCACACACTCACAAATCCAACCAAAAAACTGTGTAAGTAGGCGTCTGTTGTGGAGGTAAGCGAGAGGGACTCACGGATGCATTCTGGTTGAGTGCCACTCCAGGTCAAATCTTGCTGGCACGTCCGTGTGGTGGAGCCCAGTAACAAGTGGCCCGTCTGACAGTGGAACTTCACTGTGCTGCCCACCTGAGGCACAGAGATAAGCCTGTCAGAGTGCCGAACACACACACACACACACACACGCACGCGCACACACACACACACACACACACACACACACACACACACACCGACATCTCTCCTCTCACACTCACAAACACTGCTGGTGAAAATACAATAGATATCAGGACTGTGCAAGATTCAGGATTTAAGAATCGTCTCCTGTTCAACCGATACAGTAAAAGCATGATGACAATATGGTGAGTTTGAACTGAACTACAGTAAAGGTAAAGACCATAAGAAAAGGAGGAAGTAGGCTAATAATTCTAGATATAATGGCTACAGAATTATTGCCACTTTTTATAAAAATCAGCTAAAATGAAAAGTCACCACCATTCAAAAGTTTGGAGTCAATAAGGTTTAATTAATTTGTTTATTTATTTATTTTAAAAATACAATAAAAACCGTAACATTGTGAAATATTATTACCATTTAAAATAACCATTTTAAATGTGAAAATATTTAAAAATGTAATTTATTTCTTTGATGCAAAGCTGAATTTTCAGCATCATTTCTCCAGTCTTCAGTGTCACATGATCCTTCAGAAATCATTCTAATATTTTGGTGAAAATCTAGACTTTTATTTAATGCATCTTCGCTAATTAAAATGATTAATTTCCAAAAAAAAGTACTGACCCCAAATTTTTAAATTATATTGTGTTTGATATATAATATAATATAATATAATATAATGATACCCTTGACTATATTTATAAAAAATGAATGAATAAATAAATAAATAAATTGAGAACTATACATAAGAAATATATACAAAAAAAAAAGCAAAAAGTTTAATTAAAATAGATTACACTGCCTATAAATCATTTAATATTAAATTTCAGTAAGAGCATAATTAAAAAAAGCCCATTCTGCATCCTGTTTAGTAGCTTGATTTAAATTAAAGAATTAAATAACAAATCAAAAGACATTCTCTCATTTCAGTTCTGAATGTTGCACACTCTCCCCGTATTCACTATACCCGAGAACCTGTATATCCTCTAGTCTTACTTCTTTCAGTTTTTTATGCGTTGAAAGGAAAACCAGCCTTCATGTGAAGGAAGTCCTCTATAAACTCTGAGCATTATAGCAGAACATGCAAATGTTGAGGAGGAGAAGCGGAGTCTGTGAGTCCTGCTGAGATGAAAGGCTCACAACACTGGAACATTAGATTTCATTACACCACACACTTCTAAAGGAATCGGTGACAACAGCAGCCCGACTGACACAAACAAGACGCGGAGAGCCCTGTGTTCACAGAGAGCCAGCCGAGAGGACCACCTTTTATTTTGCCCTTCAAAGAGCTCATTCCTCAAGGCGTGAGTTATCCAAAGCAAACTCAACAGAAAAATGCTTTTCACATTAGACCCGTCGACTATAGATGCTGGCGGTAACGGCCGTCCTTTTTAGATTATTGCCATTGGCAGCGCATTATTGACGGCTCCAAAATCTATTCAATAGTTTTGTCAATGGAAAATGTATATCTGTTGTTGTCATTCATACTTAGTTAATTAATATGGTGTACAATTACAATCCAACTGATTTCAGCGATTTAAAAAAAAAAAAAAATTAGTTAAAATTAAGATCAGAATCCTACTCTATGCAAATATACAATAAATATGATAGAGATAAATATGGTGACAGTTTAAATAACTTTTAATAACTTGCTAAGCAATACATTCAAAAACTGTTTTTACCTTCATGGGAAAATGCCCAGACTTAAGTAAATAATAATAATAATTATTATTATTTAATACATTTATTTACTTACTAATTATTATACTTACTAATTGGCAACAGAAATTATGGTACTATGCATTGTGGTCATAAAAATAAATAAATAGCAAAATGCAAAAACATTTCTGCCACTTTTGAGAATATTTTGTAGTTGCAATTAAAATATATCAAAATAAAAAATAAAATATTATTATTGCCACTGGAAATTTGTAACGTTAAGTGCACAATGTTTTATGGTTGTAATAAAATACAAATAAATATTTTTAGCAACACAATAGCAACCAATGCTGAAAATGTTTTGGAGTTGTAATAAAATAAAGCAAAATAAAATAAAATATAATAATAAACCAAAGTAAAAGTAAAATGAAATAAAATTATAAAATAAAAATACAAATTTTAGCAGCACTTGTGACAATACTAAGAATGTTTTGTAAAAAAAACTAAACAAAACAAAAAACAAAACAAAATAAAATAAAAGTAAAATAAGCAACACTTGTGCCAGTGCTGATAATGTTTTGTGGAATGAATAAAATAAAATACAATATAATATAAAATAAATTAAAAGTATGTTTTACACTTAAACTGACTGTATCATACATGTCAGTCAATGCTGTCTCTGCTGAAAAACCCAATTCAGTTGACCACTTTTACTTCCAATCTGACATTTTAGCGGGCAAAGTTGTCATATTAAAGTGCCCAATTCATTTTTCATTTCTCTTGCCCCTCTGAGGAAGAAACAGTGGAGTCTGAAGAGCCATTAAAGCGCCGGCAGAGGCGTTCGGGCAGATATAGTGAGTGTTTGAAGAGTAAACTCTCCCCAGACAATAAGAGCTGATGGTCACACATCCTGAAACTGCCACGGGCGCTTCAAACAGCATTTGACTGAATCAACTTGACAATAAATCAATTGCGCTTATAAAGACAGGGCAGTCCGGAAAGACGGCAATACCTCGCCAGAGACCCGCGCTGACACGGACTCAAATGAAGAGTCTCTCTGATGTGGCATTAACGCCTTCGGATCATACTGTCACTGGGCGAGCGGATCTCCTTTTGTCTCAGCAATGATGGAAAATATGATTTTCAATTCTTAATAAGCACATCAAAAGTCACATTGTGCCAATTGAAAAGGCCGTTTTTGCACTTGAAGATAAAAGCGGTCTACAACTGACAGAAATGGGCCTTTTGAATTTATTCTCATCATAATGGCTTTGATGCGAGAGTCCTAGATAGTCCGAGAGCATCGCTCGCAGCTCAACTCCTTCTTACCTTAAAGCCCAGGCTGCTGTTCAGAGAGCCGTACTCTGGAGTGCCAGGATTTTCGCACGTCGTCCGAGTCGGTTCTGCGGTAAAAGCAGAATGACACAGTCATTATCAGCTCCACCATTGTTATCTTCATGACTGGATTAGGAAAAGCAGATGTAGTCATTCATGTAATGGCAGTGACCCGTAGCAACAGGTCATAATGTTCACATTTTTATCGTAGATCAAAGCTGGAGTGGATATTTTGGTCATTACTGGTTTAGCAGCGTTGGCTGATGAGGTTGAAATGTTCTTTTGAGAACAGAGGATACAGGAGGTACCTATGCAGCGTGGCTGTGTCCCGCTCCACGTGCCGCCTGCTTGACAGGTGCGTGTCGAGGAGCCCACCAGCACATAGGGGGCGCTGCAGCTGTACGTGACCTCGGCTTTGAAGATGAAGCTCTGACCCTCGCGTCTGATGTGCGGAGGTAAGCCGGGGTCACCACAGAACTTGGCTGTCAAGACAGTTCATATGAAATTTGCCATTAGTAGCCCAATTATTTTTACATACATCGACTTAGTGTTAATTTTGTCAGCTATTTTCAATTTTAGTCTTAGTCCTGTGAAAAAATGTCCTTGTTAGTTAGTTTTTATCATATTTAGTCAACCGTATCCTATTTAGTTTTAGTCGGCTAAAGGTCTCAACATTTTAGTCTAGTTTTAGTCCAAGAAAATCTAAAGTATTTTAGTCTAGTTTTAGTCAATGAAAACTTGACATTTTAGCAATAAGATTATTATTAATTAACCATACAGCAGTATTAATTTTGGCAGCCATTTTTGATTTAGTCTTAGTCTTACTTAAATGTACATTTTAGTTATAATATTTAGACAACCTTGTCCTGTTTTTGTTTATTCAATGAAATGTATGAGCATTTTAGTCAGGTTTTAGTCAATGAAATCTTAGTCACATTTTCGTCATTCTGTATAATGGTTAAACTGATCAAAATTATTTTTGCTCAAAATTATAATCATAATGATTGTTTTCATTTGAGAAATTTACTTTTGCATTTCAGGTATTGCACTTTCTCCAGTAAGCACAAATCAATAGAATGTGGACACATACATGGTGTATTTTACCTCATCTAGTGTACTGATTTATTATAGGCTTTTTATTATATAAATTAATACCAAAGACTTATGCAATCTCTCTGTCTACATGATGAAAACAGCTAAAACAAACAAATAATATTATAACAGTGAAATTCCTAGTAATTCCACTAATTCCATAATTGCAATAGCCCATTTCTCTATTAAAACAACAGCGATTGGGTAAGTGCATTTATTCAGCGATCACAATTGCAAACAATAGTGAGATCTCATGACAGCACACAGACCGGCTGAGTGATGCTTTCATTTAGATCGCTAAACTCCAGCTTGTTTGTTTT
>NW_015540875.1:2304133-2304886 GCF_001515605.1 Sinocyclocheilus anshuiensis | reverse complement strand
CTCTCTCTCTCTCTCGCTCTCTCTCTCGCTCTCTCTCTCTCTCTTGCTCTCGCTCTCGCTCTCTCTCTCGCTCTTGCTCTCGCTCTCTGTCTCTCTCTCTCGCTCTCTCACTCTCGCTCTCTCACTCTCGCTCTCTCGAGCTCTCGCTCTCTCGCAAGTGTCTCGCACACACACACACACACACGATGCGCAAAACTCCGCATACTCTTGATATCTGGCAACCGCACACATGAAAGCTCTCGTAGTAGAGGGTTTGATTGACCTTGTTATCGTCTCGTTTTAGTCATGGGAAAAAAGCTCGTCAACGAACATTTTTCGTCATAGTCTTCGTTAACGAAATGAACACAACATCGACTTTCCTGAGTGAAATATGTTGATTTTATTCACTGGAATCTCACTGCAAATTATCTAGCTGTCTCTACCAGGGTTATTATTAATTTAAAACACACACACACAGACACACACACACACACACACACACACCAATCAGCTTGTAACACTCCAAAGAGAAAGGAAAACTTGAAATCGCATCATATGACCCCTTTAAAATAAGCAAAACACCGGGAAGAAACAGTATCAAGTGTAACAGTGAAGCTCTGATTCGGGGATTTGAACTCTTGATATCTGGCAACCGCACACATGAAAGCTCTCGTAGTAGAGGGTTTGATTGACCTTGTTATCGTCTCGTTTTAGTCATGGGAAAAAAGCTCGTCAACGAACATTTTTCGTCATAGTCTTCGTTAACGAAATTAA
>NW_015540875.1:2301127-2303888 GCF_001515605.1 Sinocyclocheilus anshuiensis | reverse complement strand
ACACACACACACACACACACACACTTGTTCAAAACAAAAAATATAAACTAAATGAAAATGAGAAATTTCGCCCTGGCAGCTAATGTTATAGTTGTTCCCTACCGGGGTTATTTTTAACCTAAACTAAAGCTATTAGATACATTTTTGTAAAGTAAAGTAAAGTAAAGTAAAGTAAAATAAAATCTTCAATGAAAATTTTAAACTAAAAGAAAATGAGAAATGTTGCCTCAGCAATTAACTAAAATAAGTTAAAATATTTCTTGGCAACTAACTAAAGTAAGTTTAAGCTGAAGCACTCAATGCTCTTGTCTCTACCAATTTTATTGTTATAAAACTATTAAATATCTTTTGTAAAAAAAATAATAATAATAATAATAAACGAAAATGAGAAAACTGGCATCGACAACTTACTAAAATAATTTAAGTTGAAGCACTAAAATTACTAATTGGTTATAAGTTAATGAAAATAAGTAAATTGAAAAAAAAAATTAAAAATGACAAGCACATAAATTACTAAAAATCTATATATAAAATACAAAATGAAAGATAATTTTAAATAAAAACTGATAGTGTATAAATAACCAGGGCCGTTGCTAGTGGGGTGAAAGGTGATGACGATTATAGGGGCCAGCGGGGCTGTGGGTGGGCCAAAATTTCGACCGACTGGCCGAGGCCAGCCTAAAAAGATGCTCAGGACAGTTGACAGGCCACTGCTGTGCATCGCCACGAAAGCTTATCATCCAATTTAGCTTATCTTGCCAATTTAAACATTCAAAAGAGTTTAAAGCATTCAAGCACAAGAAGCAAAAGAACTCAACCAAGTACTCGCGTATTGTGTTCAGTGCGCACACAGAGAGCCGCGTCTCACAGACCGCTCACAAAGACTATGCAATTATATTTTACATTTGATTATTCGATTTCTGTACCTGGACACCTACAAACTTGAAAACACTTAAAGATTTTTTAATTTGTATCTTTGTTCTATTTATTTATTTGTTCTATTTACACAATTTCAAATAGGGCCTACGGGTCCAACCTGCACCGGGACCCCACAAACCCCAGCTATGACCCTGTAAATAATACTAAAATAACACTGGTCTAAACTAGGATAAAACAAGGTATTTTAACAAAAATAAAATCACATCTCACCTTCAAGAAAGGAGACAGGATCAATATTGATTTAATTTGAACTTTAATAAGCCATTTTATGTTTAACGCATCTAACAAGCATTTGTTAACCAGGATTCTGTTTCTGATTATTTCTTCTCAGAAAATGTTTTGCTTCTGAAACCTACATGGCTGATCCTATCACAACCACTGTCAAGGAAAATCTGGTCTGATAGCCTTGTTTTTTGAATGATTTATTTGCGCATAACCTGACCTGACCCTAAAAACCAACTCCTGAGGTGGAGCCGGACCGAGCAGGAGAAATATACTGCTTAAAAATACATGCCGGTGCGAATTCAACACAGAGTCAATTATTAACCAGGCAGGTCTTAAAGTTCTGGAGGAAATCTCTGCGTATGATTTGAAAAATGGGTTTTATTTGTACATTTTGAAAAGCATTTTCCAATGCATTTTCTTGTATATACACACCATACATACACATACACTTCCATTATTCAGCTGCAATACACTATAAATCGAAGGTAAACAGCTAGACAGTAATGCTTTCATCATACAAGAAGAACGAAAAACAGCTTTGAGAGCGCTTAAGACTGACAGGCCCAAAGTTAAACCTATTTCCACATTTGATACGTCATGATTTCAGCGGGGCAAAGGCGTTTGACATATAAATTGCAGCAAAGCTCTGCAGGCTTCATGGTATTTATAGATCAGAAGTCGAGAGAATTTCGAAATTCGCGGCCCCACGAGTGCAGAGGTTGGCTTACCTGAATGTAAATCAGAGTAATTATCCCTCTTTAAAAACGAACCGGAAGGCCAAAGGGGGCACGGCGGCTGACATGCTCTGCGATGTATAATTCACAGGGTGGGATGAGAAAGTGTGACCACACGGACTCTGTTCACTGCAGAGATGAGCTGAGCGCTTGCATTGCACAGCATCTGTATGGCATTTAATGCACGTCAACTCCGATGGCCGTCAGCCGCCAGTGCAGTTAAACGGCTCTAAAGCAGTTTTAAATGGCAGATCAGTCGGTCTGTGGCCGCGGGGATCAGGCTTTCTTGGCAGTGCTTTGATACAAAGCCTTTGCAGTCTGCTGTGATAAAACGAGATCGCTCTGTCGCATTTTACGCAAGGTACCTGAAGGAGAACTGGCAAGGTATCTGCCCTTCACAAGCGCTATCCACATCCAAATACGTGATTTTGATGATTAATACTCACTTATTTCCACATACAGTGCGTATTTGGGCACTAGTTGCACTTAAAAACATCAGAATGTCATTGCTTTACTGTTTTTTGTTGTAATAAAATGAAATAAAAATAAAATGAAATAAAATAGTAAAACAAAGTGTAATACAATCAAATAAATAAAACGTTATTTCTGAAGTACTTTCAAAACCACAATGTATAGACCAAAGTGTTGTACAAAAGAAGATAAACAATAAACAAACATAAAAACAAATTATAAAAACAAAACATTTGTCAAGACTGAGAATGCTTTGTGCTTGTAGTAAAATAAAGTCAAATGAAGTCAAATAAATAAAAAATAACACAACAGTCAAATGCATAAATAAATGAATGAATACAGTTGTGCCAGTATTGAGATTGCTTTGTGTTATAAAATAAAATAAATAAAAT
>NW_015540875.1:2293014-2301093 GCF_001515605.1 Sinocyclocheilus anshuiensis | reverse complement strand
AATTAAGTCAAATAAATAAAAATAAAATTATAAAAAGACAAATAAATGAATGAATTATTGTTTTGTGTTATAAAATAAAATAAATAAAAATTTAAATAAAATAGTAAAACAAAATAAACAAAACATTTATATAAAATAATAAACACATATAATAAAATAAAATAAAACAAAAAAACAAATTAGCAACATTTGAGCCAGTAATAAGAATGATTGTGGTTGTAATTAAGCAAAAGTGTTGTACAAAAGAAGATAAACAATAAACAAACATAAAAACAAATTATAAAAACAAAACATTTGTCAAGACTGAGAATGCTTTGTGCTTGTAGTAAAATAAAGTCAAATGAAGTCAAATAAATAAAAAATAACACAACAGTCAAATGCATAAATAAATGAATGAATACAGTTGTGCCAGTATTGAGATTGCTTTGTGTTATAAAATAAAATAAATAAAATAAACATTTTAGTAAATTAAAATAGTAAAAAATAAATAAATAATAAAATAAAATACACCATTTTAGCAACACTTGTCAGAGTACTGAGAATGCTTTCTGTTTGTTATTAAATAAAAAAAAATCTAGTAAAATAAATAAAATAAAGTAACCGAATGTTTGTGGTTGTAATAAATCAAAATAAAATAAAATAATTATTATACAATAATAAATATAAGTATTTATAGTATTTTAGCAACACCAATACTGAGCATATTTCCGATTTAAATTGCCTGTAGGATACATATTTGTGACTCTGCTGTCTTGATATGAGCATTGGTTATTGAAAAACGCAATTCAGTTGACCACTACTACTGCTGATCTAATATTATTTGGGGCAAAATTGCCAATGGATGTCATATATAATAAAATAATAAAGCAAATAAGATTTATTTTCAAGAAAGATAGAACAAACACACATGCATACTGATTTAATGCATTTTGTACCTTTACCGAGTGTATTCTTTGCATATAAAGTGTGACAGGCCAATGATAGATAACGATGCAAATATGCACAACACATAAACACTTACTAGCATTATATATTCCACATGCAACGACAGGTCTCGCAGGCCAAATGTGGCACCGCGACAATGGAATCAGTGATGTTTTTACAGTGCACGCCGACCATTCTCATCTGACTGCTGGGTTTTTTCTTTCACAGAAAAAAATAATTTCAACAGCTCTAGGCTAGAGCAAGTTATGCATCATAATCAGAACTGGAGGACCCAGTCAGGCCCCGTGTCAGAAAAAAGTTCCTTGATGAATAATACAATGCTTTGGAGAAGCAACAAACAGCACACAACAAAAAGTAAATCTGAATTTCACACTGCAGCTCGGTGCAGATGGGCAAACGTATTGACAGTGTGCTAACCACGTTAACCTGATTAAATATAGCCATTAAATCTTCGGACGGGCAGATTCCATGCTTTAATATTCAGCACTTTCCATGAATACAGTACACTTTGGTGTTACAAAATGTGTTGTTACGCATTAGAAGAGCAAATCCAACATTTTTGGCTTGCTGTTAGATACTATATGTAAGATAAATTATAAACTATAAAAATTAACCTAGCATGAGTATTTTGGGAAAACATTTTACTTAAAGTTTACCAAAAAAACCCCACGTATTTTCATATTATGTAATTATACACGTCATTTAAAAGATTGGAATAATTTTCAGCAAAGCTACATTTATTTGATAAAAAAATACAGCGATAACAGTACTATTGTGAAATATTATTACAATTTCAAATAATTTTTTTCTATTTTAATATATTTTAAAACTAAATTTATTTCATGCTGATTTTTCAGCATCATTACTCCAGTCTTCAGTGTCACATGATCCTTCAGAAATCATTGAAGGATGAATAAAAAATAAATAAATAAAATAAAAATAAAAGAAAGAAAGAAATCTATGGGGGGAAAACGTTAGCAAAAATTAATTCAAGAAAAAAAAACAATTATATTTATTAACTAGATTATTTGTTATTATCTAGAATAACAAATATTATTTTTTTAATTTAAGGAATAAAATATGTTTATGAATAAGTACAAATCAACATTTTGTCACTAAATAACCTATGATGATGATGATGATGATGATGATGATAATAATAATAATTGTTGTTGTTGTTATTATGATTATATTAATTAATATTATATTTAAAATTTATAAATATGAAAATAAATGTATTTAATGCAGAAAAAATATACAAATCAAGGTTTTAGACTTGTCCCAAAAATTATAAGCCTTTAAAATAAAATCTAATATTTATTTTGACCACCTCAGTTCAACAATCAACATTTTCTGCACCTCATTTCACTTGTCATTTATTAAAAAAAAACAGAAAAAAAGAGTTCTAGTTCTTATTATATTTATTGAAATTGCCATTTGAGCAGTTGAGCTGGATCTATGAGACGAGGCTTTAATTTCTGAGCTGCCATTTGTCTATGATCTGTGTGCTTCGAAGCGCGCATTAGCATGGCTCTAATCTTGTAGCCCTGGCAGAGTCCTGAAAGAATGAATTACGATTTATGCCTAATCAGCACTAAAAAGTAACAATCTGGAATTTCTGGCACCTTATCTACGGCACGTAGATAATGTGCTTATCAGGGCACGTTTAAACACCTTCTTAAAGGTTGCTGTTGAACGGCAAACGCAGATACTACGCCATTAAATGGAAACGAAACATGCAGAGTTAAACGGGACCCAGCAGCAAAAATCTTACTGTTTGACAAAGAATTAATTCAAGCGAAAAAAATAAAGTCTTCCAAAGCACATTTGGAAAGTTTGTGGCTGTTAATGAGGAAGAAGTTAATGAGTTGTTTACTTAAAAATAGCATGTTTGCTAGAATTCAACAAAAACCTTATGAAACTGGGATTAAGCAAGAAGCTTGTGCTGCATGTCATTTATTGTTTCTCTTCATTGTGAATCATGTAATGAAAGCATTAACGTATGGATATCTGCCATCTGAATGGAGAGAAATGCCATGAAGTCGTCAGAAAATTAAATGCGAATTACACTCTCTCCCAGCTGACACTGTGCTGTTTAGGAGGAGATTGCTTTTCTTTATGGATCATAGAGGATTGTTGGTTATGGATGATGATAAGCAAGCCTGTTTGCATTTATGAACGACAGGATTGTGCAAAAAGCTCTCACAAATGAAAGCTGATAACCGTGCTGGTATCAGAGTTATTCAGCGTGTATACCTTTGTGCTGGTAAAAATGCTTCTTTTCATCTCATTTCATACCTCATTTGCATCTGACTTCCAAAACAGTTGAACTTTGCTATCACTTCTTAACAATTTAACTCATCCTTGCTGAATAAAAGTTTTAATTTCTTTAAAAAAAAGAAAGAATAAAGATTTACTGTCCCCAAACGTTTGAACTGTAGTGTATATTGGTAGAAAATATTTCTATTTTAAATGAGTAATGATGCTGAAAATTCAGCTTTACCATCACAGGATTACATCATTTACATCATTACAATGTAACAATTTCACAATATTACATTTTTTTCCTGTATTTTTTATCAAATAAATGCAGCTTTGATGAGCATAAGAAACTCCTTCAAAAAACATTAGAAATTGTTCTGATCCCAAACTTTTGACCGGTAGTGTACTTTTAAAAGTAATGCTTTACAATATTGCGTTACTCCATAAAAAAAGTAACCGATTGCCTTTGTTACATTTCATGGAACGTAATGGACACTGGACAGCAGTGAACACTGGATAACTTTCTTCAGGAAAATGACATTGTTCATAATCTGTTTTAGTTGACGTCTTTCTTTCAGTTGAAATGCTGATTGAGCGAATACATAAAACATGATACATTTCAGTAAGTTGTACTGTATCTGCCAACATGCCTTCTGATATTAATTGATATTTTGTGCAATAACTTGTAATAAAGTGAAAGAGAACGCATTGCCGCTTGAATTGAAGTGGCTACGGTGATCTGTCACGCCATATTTAAGAGCATCAAAATGGCATTCAGTGTTTGAATTTTGCAATAAAATTGACATTACTTGAGAGCTGAGACTTTGTTTCCTATCAGAAGTAACAAAGCACAAAGCTCTTTGCGATTATTGGACAGGAGGTGAGTTACAAATAATGTTATGTGAAGAAGAACCGTGGACCTGGCAACCCTGAACTATGGTGATTTATAGGGTTAAATAGAACCTACATTAAAGGTTTAAAAAAAATAAGATTGTGTTAATGCATTATTATCATGTTAACTTTGACAGCCCTTTTACGCTCCCTTTTATATGACAGGATACAATGCGTGTGTGTAAATATCCACCAGGAATAGTAACACACATTTGGCATTCATAGTACTATTTAATTTGACTCTACAATTTGGAATGCATTTGTTTTATTCTATATGAAATGGGACAGTGCATTTTCATTTTATCAGCATATGCATCTATTTCATATGCATCATAATATCTGGATATATATTTATGTGACAGCTCTCTGTTCTCATTCGCAATATCAAGATCTCCCTGCTTCGTGTAAGAAATGCTGTAAGCGAAAAGTTTTTGCATCAGTATGCATAAAATGTCCCTATCACCTGACAGATAGCACTGAAATAGGTGTCTGGAGAAATCACACCCGTCTCTCTGTGACAGACCCAGACTCTGTAAACAGCTAAAAAATGGTCAAGAGAGTGACTCATGCTTTTTAAGCAGTCAAAACACCAGCCAATCAGAATCGCTCTCTGCACATTCTGGTTTGCTGACATCAGGTTGGCTAAAATGACTTTGGAGGGCAGAGATTTGGAAAGAGGGAGTGAGGGAGTTTTGAGGGAGTTCACTCAAGTGAACAAAACTGCTGAAATCACAGATAACACCTTTTAATGAATATAAGACTAAATTGAAAACTAAAACTAAGCATTTTTATTTTTATTCTGTGTGTTATACCAACTCACAGGACAATTGAGAATTTAAGTGTGAAACTAGTTTTGAAATATTGTATTCGAACTAATTTTGAACATCTAGAGTTTTTACTTTGGTTCTATAAGGAAAGGACTATTAAAAAGCACCATAACAGTAGTTATAACAGAAGTCATACAATAGCTTGACATATATCTGGTATTATTAGCAGAAACTGATTCACATACAGAATAACCACAAGCTTCTCTGTTAATATATTGCACTATAGTGTGTTAAAATTCAAAGTTTACCATGCATGATCTTGGAAATAAGCTTAATGTTTTTGCATGCATTTTATCTCCTGATTGAACAACATCTATTTCAAACTCTTCAAATTCTATTTTACTTGAATTACACTTTTCATAGGAGTTAAGTGTTATATGTATATGCTGTTGAATTAATGATTAATTTAACTAATTTAACTAACGTTTAACTGCTTCAACATGCATACTGTTAATGAAATACTGTTAAACACTTATAAGCACGAACAAAAACTATTATTATATATATAAATATTAGGTAACACTTTATTTTAAGGTGTCCTTGTTACATGCACTTACTATTATAACAACAATAAATTATGCACAATTACATGCAGGTAACCATAAGCCAAACCCTAATCCTAACCATAAACTGTAGTAAGTACATGTAATTAATTAATATTACTCAGTACTTAAATGTATAATTACACTGTAACAAGGACCCCTTAAAATAAAGTGCAACCAAACACAGTGAATAACTGTATAAGGCAAATTAATTAGCATACATTACAAAGCATAAATCTTTATTCAGATTTCAGAATGAGCACTTTGTCACATACTGTATATATTGAGGATCTCGTGCACCTACTGATTTGATTTGAATATGAACGCACCATTTTAATAAACAGAGGAAATGCACGATTTGAAACAAATAACCATTTACATGCTTAGGACGTAAGAATGCACAAGGAGGCTTCATATGACTCGTTAGGTAATGTTTTCTTATTAGAATCAAATTATACATAATATAATATATATAATTATATAATAGTAATATAGTAATAGTAATATAGTGATGCAGTGGCTTTGCTTTTTATGATGTCATAAGCAATCCAGTTATCTATTATAGATCTGTGGTTTAGATGCATTTTGACAGGTTTGATATCATTGGCGCCAAACACTTATTGATCGCAATGATCACGCTAGGCAACAAATGAGACTTGAGCGATATGGCAGAGGGGAAGATTATCAGTAAAAAAAAAAAAAAAAGGCTTACATTTCAGTCTCTTCCTCACATAAACTGTACACATAAACTTGAAATTAAATGTCCAAGTTGTATGGCCCACTTCAACTGTGCTTTTAGTGTTTTTTTTTTGTTCTCTTTGATGCCTAAAAGAATAAATAAAAAACCTTTCACTTTCACTGCATGGACAAGAGCAGCTTGGACAAGAGAAAGAAAGGTTCAGAATAGGTTTAGAACATCACTCACGCAGGCACAGAGGAACCTCTCCACTCCAGGAGCCGTTGCCGACACACGTGAGGACGGCAGGGAAGGACAGTTCGTATCCCATCAGGCAGCGGTAGCTCACGCTGGTGCCCCACTCGAACACAGAGCCCTCCACCTCACCGTTAGACACGCCGGGCGGAGGAGAGCAGGTCACCGCTGAAGAGACAAACACATGGAGAGAGATCCAAGTTCATTAGAATGCATGAAAGCCTGGCGACGGTGTCATTCATTTACACGTGCTGCCGGTGTTGTTTCACAGGTTGATTCAATAAAGGAGTTATGCAAATTAGGTAATGCCACAACTGAGGTTGTTTGGTCAGTCTGGTCTAGATTTGACTTTTTTTTTAACATTTTTAAGATGTCTGTTATGCTCACCAAGTCTGCATTTATTTGATCAAAGAGGCGATAAAAAAAAGTAATTTATTCCTGTTATCAAAGCTGAATTTTCATCATCATTACGCCAGTCTTCAGTGTCACATGATTCTTCAGAATCATTCTAATATGCTGATTTACTGCTTAAGAAACATTTCACATTATTATCAGTGTTGAATAGAGTTGCGTGGCTTAAAGTCCCCATGAAATCAAAATTAAAGTTTTTAAATATGCTTTTCATTGAGGGAAAGAAAAGTCTGGTTTCGCGCTGTGTCAAGCTAACCACCGCACCGCACACACACTCTGCTCCGGTCCAGAGACAGGATAGCATGGAGCGGATCACATGCGCGAGTCGGCGCAGAGACCACAATGTATCGGAGCTATTTGAATTCTACACAGAATGCTATATTTTATAGCAATATGGATGAGACTGTGGCTGGTATACCCTGTCAAATGCGGCTTTACGGAGCTCAGCTCACAGCTCTAGCCCAAGCTGTGATATAAACGAACGCTATTGGCTATTTTAAAAAGGGGCGGGGCTGCTTGATATGTCCCGCCCTGTCTTCCTGTTTCAGTTAAAATGAGGTCAACACAGAGTAACGCTGCGTGTTTCTAAGCATTTCAGGGGACCTTTAATATTTTTGTGGAGACCAAAACAGAAACAATGTAAAAATAAACATACAAATGTTTCAAACGTAACCTTTCAGTTTAAATCTACCTTTATTCTATAGTTAACTCTTGTCTGAATAAGTGCTAGTGTGGTTTCATTTGTTGTTTACTTGTTTATCCACCAGATATTACAAAGAATACAAGAAATTATATTCACAAACATGCCCTCATTTAAGACGGTTTCCCTAGGCATTTCTAACCAAAATATACAACCAACACACATCTCCACTGAGCACAAGAGAGTAATAAATGAACTTAATCGAATAAATACTGAACAAAAACAACATCATATTTCATATGCAGGTCACTCAAGCACACATTCATCATGGCGTCTACATTTAGACTTAATTTGTTCACACTGAGCAGGAATTTGATTCATTCATATTCACTTCATTAAACCGGCAACTTTAATACCCTCATGTAATAAATTAACATGATGTTTGGATTTTAAAACATTTGAAAGTCTGTCAAACACTTGAGATTTCAAATTAATGTTAATTTGGAATTGTCCCAGTGTTAGTATTTCGTTGCTAGCTGTCCCACATCACACACACACACACACACACACATCCCTGGAAAAAGGGCCTAGAAAGCTTGGCTGTGGCTCGGGGCCAGGGGGGGATGGAGG
>NW_015540875.1:2288549-2292993 GCF_001515605.1 Sinocyclocheilus anshuiensis | reverse complement strand
CACACACACACACACACACACACAAATGTGTTCAATTACTGCTGTCAGGATCACTAGAAAACAAAGACTTTAATTACCACCTGTTTCCACACTAACAATGCCAACCAAATAGTGATAAATACTGCAAACTAAATTAAATTCACCATTCACTTTTCACATCGATCACAGAAAAAAAAAGCCAACCAAACTTCCTCATGGAGTGTCTGTGTAGCCGACACTGAAGTCCTGATCTGTATTTTGAGTCTGTACTGCCCTCTGGCCAAGCTTTAATATTTTGTAGACTTGTCTTGAAAGTGTCTCGCTGAAAAAAGGAATTTTTTTTTTCTGTCGTTTTTCTACCGTGAAGGACTATGTTCCACTCCGACATCATATAATAAAGCACAGACACTGTATTCAATATGTCACTGATGATCACTCCAGCAGCTTCAAGTGTTATTTATGAATGGTGACTAAAACACAGGGTTTTTACAGCACGTTCGCTTGTTTTCAAGGTGTTAAGAGGTGTGGAAGAGGCTGGTTAAACACAACATTAGCTGGAAATCACCTCAGAGTCATCTTTTGCAGCCTGCTTTCACCTCAGCAACTGTTGCATCATCTCTATTTGAACGTTTAGGAAAGACTTTGGTGTCGTTTTGTGTATATTGTTAAATCCAAGCAAATGTTTATTTACAAATAACATATAGGACTTCCTGCATTGGCGAAATCAACAGAAGTCGGCAAACGTCTGCAGGGCCAATCAAAAGATGTTTTAAATTGCAAATCTCGAATTGAAAAAAGGATGCGGGGGGAGCAGATGGAAACTCGTGAGCTGATATTCTGACAGTGTTGGAGAGCAGTCGGTGGGGAGCAGCTGGGGTCTGGACGGCGTATGAATAAATGATGAGATGTTTTGGGAAGCAAGTGCCCCAATAAAACCTCTAAAAAAGATGTGTGGAGTCGCAGCGCTGCTCTGTAAAGATCCTTTTGTTCATGTGTAAATCTGCCCAGGCAAAACTAATAAATTAGACTCAAAGGTCAATTGCGTGTCTATTAGTTCATCACATTGAATAGCCATCAGCTTTCGTTAAAGGGACGGTTGAAACCAAAATGACAAATTTACTTAACCTCATGTCATTATAAACCCTTTCTTACATGGAACACAAAACAACATTTAAAAAAGGTCCACAAAAGAAATGTTTTGTAGGTTTAGGAAGATTTGTTATTACTCATGTCATTCCAAACGAGTTGCTACTTTCCTCTCTTTTCTATTAGCTGTCACATTCTATCTCCCTTCCTAATTGTACAAGATATGCAAGCAAATTGATTGTATCAAAATGTAGTAGCACACCAAAAGTGTTTGAAAAGTTCTTTCAATCATGAGTGACAGATCAGAGGTCATGTGAAGTGCTCCTCAGAGTCTGTAACACATCAGTGGTTCTCCTGAGCGTTTGTGACATGACACAGTGGAATATTTAAAGCAAAAAGAATGGACGATTATCAGTGATAATCGTGATAACTCGTGAAAGAGTTGAATTTCAGTCAGTTTTAGACCTGGAATATAGTGTGTGACGAGAGGGGCGGGGCCGAGAGCCATGGGAACAGAGCGAGGCCGGTGGAGTAAATGCTAATGCATGACACCTGCGCCACTCACCGGTCTCGAGTCCCACGGAGGAGCTCCGGAAGGATAAAAGGAGGAGTGACGACAGTGTTGGACGAGAGAGGACCAGGCCTGGATTTTATTTTGTGTTTTGTGTGCGGCAGTCGTCCGCGAGGGGCTGCCACTTTACTTTCATTTTGTGTTTGTTTATTTTAATTAAAGTTTTGTTAAAATGTTCGTCGGTTCCCGCCTCCTCCTTCCCGTGACTACGAACTGTGTTACATAGTGTTCAAGTAGTATAGACAATTTTTTGTAGCACTGACGATGTTGAAAATTTTCATAACACACCGCAAACCTCTCATTTTCACCAAAGTAAATAAATTAAAAAACACATATGTGACCCTGGACCACAAAACCAGTCTTAAGTGTCAATTTTTCGAAATCAAGATTTATACACCATCTGAAAGCTGAATAAATAAGCTTTCCATTGATGTATGGTTTGTTAGGATAGGACAATATGTGGTCGATATATAACTATTTGAAAATATGGAATCTGAGGGTGCAAAAAATCTAAATATTGAGAAAATCGCCTTTAAAGTTGTCCAAATGAAGTTCTTAGAAATGCATATTACTAATCAAAAATGTAGTTTTGATATATTTACGGTAGGAAATTATATCTTCATGGAACATGATCTTTACTTAATATCCTAATGATTTTTGGCATAAAAGAAAAATCGATAATTTTGACCCATACAATGTATTTTTGGCTATTGCTACAAATATACCCCAGCGACTTAAGACTGGTTTTGTGGTCCAGGGTCACATATGTGTGTGCATATATATATATATATATAGTATTTAAACATGCTGCAAAAATTGTCCATACGACGTAAACACTAGTCCTATATACTTAAATATATACATATTAAACATATTTATAAGTGTGTGTGTATATACTGTCTACAGATAGTATGTCTACATAATATATGAGACCTATGTATACAGTAAATACATCAGTATGTTTTAATAACCACAAAAAACAGCATCTTTAAAAGTTGTAGGAACCATGGGAAAGTTGCTAAATGTGGTGACAAATCTCCCAAACTTCTACAGCCATTTTTGGAGTTCAACAGCCCCTTCAAACTGAATTTCCCTCAAAAATCCTCCTTCTGGGTTCCACAGAAGAAAATAAAGTAATTCGCGTTCGGAGTGACATCAGGTCGAGTAAATGATGACATATTTCATTTTTGGGTGAAGCGCTCCTCTAAGCTTTGTGCTGCATACAATTCTCTTCAGTAGGAAAATATGCCTTGCAAGGCTGCCTGGCTGATCTGGAGGTGCTGGAAACGTCCTGCGAGCTGCTCGTAACTTTGGAGATTAAGTGTGAAGGCAGGACAGAAGATCCCTCCGCAGAAGAGCGCACTGGCCCTAAGCCTGCGGCTTATAGTGCCGCTGCTTCAGTAAATATAAAAGGCGCTGAGAGAGAGCCGCGAGTCCAGCAGCAGGGCCGGAGAGTTTGGCAAGCTGTCCGACCCAATCAAAGTCAAAAGCGAAGGGATAAAGCAAGCGCAGCCGCCTTCTGCAGAGGGGACCTGGATGATTGAAAGCCTTCACATATAGGATGCAGGATGTATAATGTATAATAAATGAGCGTAGCGGCTGTTCAAGGTGTGTGGAGACTGCTTTAAGCAGACACGAACATGATGAAGATGATGATGATGATTTTATGTGTGAATCTCATGGCTCAGGGGACAGGTTTAATGAGACATGGAAGCTAACAAGGTTAAAAACTGAAATGCTAAGTGTTCATGTCTCTCGGAAGGGTGTTGAATATTAAATCCACTGCTATTAAATAGATTCATGGACCTAACTTAACTATTAAAGCAACACATGCAATAAGCCTTGTTAGTTGATGCTTCAGTTAATAGTCGGTATCTAGTAAAATATTTAAAGTACATACTACATACACACTAAGTGTGATGTACTGTATGCATACAGATAATTACACATACTTCATACAAACAGCTTTAACAGTGAAGTGTCATGTTTAGTGCATAAAAAAACAACAAAAATTTGAAATGGTTATCATTACACCTAACCATTCAGAGTAACCGTGGCTGTATAGAGAATAACAAAGCAGTCCATATGATTCATGCATGCACAATATGTAAAGTCATCAGAACTCATACTATGCCTCAGATTATGGAAAAGACACAATTTATTTTCCAAAAATAGGAAAACTGATGCGACATGTTCAATGTAATACATGTTTATCAATGTCATCAGACCTGTTAAGAAGGAGAGCAAAATGTAGATGAGAAATAAAATTACAGAAATGAAAATTTTCAGCTGTAAAATAGGTTGGCTTTCAGTTGATGTATAAACCTCAATTTCTAAAAAATTACCCTTATAACTGGTTTTGTGGTCCAGGGTCATATATATATATATTAGGGGTGTGACGAGATCTCGTGGCACGATGTGTCTCGCGAGATCTGATTGGTCTCGCGAGAATGTGACGATATCCTCGCGCATACCTTTTAGATATATTTGCATTACACTGGCTCGTTCACAAGTGGTGGTATGTAAGATATTTTGTTCACATCAGGCAAGTGGCCGCATGATAAATTACGCAGTGTAGTCTTTATCCAGTCATAATAGGGCCCTAAACATGTAATTTTTGTTAAACTTTTAATAAATTGATGTGAAAATGTATAAGTTTCTTGATTTTAATTAATAAGAATAAAAGACAATTTTTTCCCTATATATTTCATCATTGATAATTTCTTTAAAAAAGTCTAAAAATCTCGTCCTCGTGAACCCAGTCTCGTGTCGTGGGATAAATGTCTCGTAACACCCCTAATATATATA
>NW_015540875.1:2266959-2288502 GCF_001515605.1 Sinocyclocheilus anshuiensis | reverse complement strand
AACCTTTTAAATGAAGAGGTGAAAAAAAAAAAAAAATTCCAAATTGTGAGATATAAACTCACTAATGAAAAGGAAAAAGTCCATGGCACAAAAAACAACAACACCACCACCACAGAATTACAGTATAACAATTTTGAAATCTGTGAAACAATTTAAAATTGCAAGATGTAAAACTCAGAATTCAGATAAAAATGTCAAAATCAAAAAATCAAAAAAAGTCAGAATTGTGAGATGTAAACTAACAACGAAAAAACCAGAGGAAGAATTTCAGAATTGTAATATATAGTATAAACTCGCAATTGAGAGACGCCAAGCTCTTAAATGGTAGCCTACATACAAATAAAACATGGAAAACACCCTAAAACGCTGCTTAAATTAAAATGGCAGAGATGAAAAAATTTTTTATATGTAATTTGCAGTGTCAGTAATTTGCAGTCTTGCTGGATGCTTATGCTACATTTTAAAGGTTTGATCGACCCAAAATGTCAACATGTTCTGGCTCGACCAATGGCATGAGTTTACCAGCCTGTCTCCAGCTCTAAAAGGCTTGAACCGCAGCAGTCTCTTGCAGCTGTGTGCTCTACAGGCCATGTTTTGCATCATGTTTGTGTGCGTTTTGCAGTCGCTCAGCATGTGTTGCACGTAGAAAGGCCCATCGCTCAAGCGGGTCCCTGAGGCCGTCCGCAGCTCAGTGTGATGACAGAACGTCTCAGGTTACTTATGTAACCATGGTTCCCTGAGTAGGAGGAAAAAACAGCCTCTTCCATTCCTTCTCAATCTTTATATGAAAAACAGGAAGAAAGGAAGGCTCACCTGAGCTGTAGGGTTTATGGCCAGAAAAATAACGTTCATCCAGATATTTCGCAATGTCACTTTCTTCACCCGCTTCACGGCAAGTAAAGCCTCACCGTGGCGCGATCCGGCCAACGAGTTGGTGTTTTTTCAATGTATGCTTCAGACACGGGTCACGACGAGGCGTTCCCCATAGCGACCCCTAGAGGACGCAGTTCGAAGTTCCCATGAAAGGGAACCGCGTGTCACTGCTGCTCATCTGCACGGCTGACCTGAGGTGAATAGCAGTGTTGCCAAGTATAAAGTGTTTCCTCCAAAACACCACCTTTATTCTCGGCCAAGGTGCTTTGACAAGACTTCCCAATCTTTTTCCAACTAACTTTAACCCCCCCACCCCCAACTGCTTACCGTTGTGTTGTTTACTGTTCTGGGAGAATATCGACCAAAGTTTTGGCCTGAAAAGTTTTTTTGTAAACGCATCAGAAAAGTACATAACAGTGTCCGATACAAGTCCATGTTTAAAATGAGGTACTGTCAATGAAAGTCCATTTACTAACACGTAGACAGTCTACAAAAACAAACCTCTGGGAACACAAAGAGGAAAACAGACTGAAATATCCCATATGAAACACCGAGGCACTGTCATTAATGACTAAAATCAACACCATTACAATGGTTTTAAAGTACAAACAACTGACACGCTTGAGAAATAGACTCAATGGTCTCCTCTCACCTCGGTCTTTAATGAGACACCTGAGCCAGTTTGTCTTTTACAAGTTTTGACAGTTTGTGGAGGAGTCTGCTTCTGTCTAGTGCAGGGGTGCCCAAACTCGGTCCTGGAGGGCCGGTGTCCTCAAGAGATTAGCTCCCAACCCAATTAAACACACCTGAACCAGCTAATCAAGCTCTTACTAGGCATACTAGAAACATAAAGGCAGGTGTGTTGAGGCAAGTTGGAGCTAAACTCTGCAGGACACCGGCCCTCCAGGACCGAGTTTGGGCACCCCTGGTAGTGTCTTCCTGCATATGCACATAATTCAACTACGACAATCATCCACACAAATGAACACATTTTTCCTTTCCTCAAACAAGAACTGAACTTAAGACATTAACCTAAAAAAATCACAGTGTTTTTTATGTTTTTAACACGATTAGAAGTTCACTCTATTAATATTATTCTAATATTATTTTACCACTGTAAATTATGGAAGCTTGTTTCTGCTACAGGATAAAATAAAAAAAGGTAATTGGGACATTTTATCTCACTATTCTGGCTTTTTTTCTCGGATTTTCTCAAAATGATATAAACAGAAAAAAATTCAAAATTGTGAGATGAAATTGCAAGTTTATAACTCGTAAGACACAAACTTGCAATTCTGCCCGCCCCCACCCTCCCCCAAAATAAATAAAAAGAAAAGAAAAAAAATGACTAATCGCGATTAATCGCATCCAAAATAAAAGTTTTTGTTTACATAATATCTGTGTGTGTACTGTGCATATTTATTAAGTATATATATAAATACACACACATGCATGTATACTGTATATTTAAGGAAAATATGTTATGTTTATATATTAAATATTTTGTATAAAACAACAACAATTATATGAATATAAATATATACATGTAAATACATATAAATATTTTCTAAATATATACTGTATGCGTATTTATATAGGCCTATACATAATAAATATACACAGTACACACATATATTAAGTAAACAAAAACTTTTATTTTGGATGCGATTAATCACGATTAATCGTTTGACAGCACTACAGACTATTATGAAAAATGTTGATTATTTAGTTATTTATCTATTTAAGAGCATGTTTAGAGTTACACACTTACAATGGAAGTAATCATGGCAGCTTCTGGTGGCTGAGTAGAATTTCCAGCTGGTTTTCAACATCAGAATGTATGCAGACATACGATAATACTAACAGAGCGGAGACAAGTTTATGATTGGAATTTCAAGACAATGGTTTAGCACATCTGTTCACCTACATGAAAACAAGGGGGCTACGTCATCTCTCTTCTTGGTATATTTGTACAAACATTGTGCACTTTATCTGCATTACACCATGATAACAGGTGCAAGATTGGATGTAACCTTATGTAGACAAGGTTACTG
Organism: Sinocyclocheilus anshuiensis; assembly: GCF_001515605.1. Classification (NCBI taxonomy): domain Eukaryota; kingdom Metazoa; phylum Chordata; class Actinopteri; order Cypriniformes; family Cyprinidae; genus Sinocyclocheilus; species Sinocyclocheilus anshuiensis. The sequence goes on along the minus strand of NW_015540875.1, from coordinate 2,285,575 downwards.
ATCAATTCTACCATACTAGTCTAATGTGGACAGTCTTGTGATGGTAACAGCAAAAAAAATTACTTTTAATGAGTTTTTAATTAGTCTTTTCGACTTCCAGTCAAGACATAACTTTTTTTTATAGAATGTGCTGTAGCTTCAATACAAGCGTATTTTGACTTCTTTCAAGTATAAACAAATTAAAAACAAGTGGAAACAATCTGCCAGTGCGCTGTTTTATACTGCAAAATCCTTCTCTTAATGAGCAATTTTATCTTATTTTCTAGTTTAAATATCCACAATTTTTGAATTTGCAATGCACTATTTAATAGTTTTTCATCTCATATTTATATTTCATATTTCTACATTTTATTTCAGCTTTATTTCAATTAACAAAGTTAATAGTTAAGTTAATAATTTTAGTTAACAATAATAGCCTTGATCCCAAAGCATTTCTCTAAGCATCAGACCCAAGGGAACAATTTGTCCCGGGTTTTGAATTTAAGCAAAGGCCCTGCAGAGCAACTGGACATATTTATATTCCCCACAGAAATTTCGAAGACTTTTCCAGGCCTGGAAGTCACATTTTTTTAATTCCTTGATACTCCCATATGTGTGACGGACTTGCATGCTAATCTCAGATAGGTCACTGACAGTCTTCAGCTGCACTGAAACCAAGAGCAATGAAGGAGAAACTGAGAGCGAGATGAGCCCTTGGGCACAAATGCCTCGCGGCAGACTTCACCGCCGACTGACGGGAGGCGTGCCTGAGGGTCTGTCCCACCACAAATCACTCACGGGCTACAATCCATCCACGCCGGGCCCAAGAAATGGCTTTCTAATGACTTCGCATTACGGCCTATTAGGACGCTACATTGATGTTTCTCTGCAGGATCTCACTGAGCAATTTGCTCTCTGTGTTTGTTCTCAGAATTTTAATGGCCACCATTTTTATGTACAGTACGCAATGCAGATTTCTTTATATAACAGGAAGGTATTGAGTGTGGAAAAACAGGTCTAAATGAGATGGATTCTAGATATTTATGCTTATATCCATCAAGGACTAATGTTATAATGAGGATGAAGTCTTAAAAAAATATCAACTTTTCCAAGCAACAACTGTCAATAGTGTTTTAGCGCTAATGAGAACGCCGGAGGAAGGAAAGTTTCCTCTTAGTGATTTGTAAACGGATGTGAGCATGTGGGCTGCCAAAGAAAATCTGATATTGGCCACAATATTCTGGCCACAGACAGAAATGACGCTGATCGCAAAGCCAAGACTGAATCAATGCTGAATACTGCGGAAGGCTTCCAGTGATGGAAAGACCTTGGAAATACACAAAGGTATTAAAATGACACAGTAGCATTATTTAATAGGGGAGAAGGTTGGTAATGATTCTACATATTTCACATTGCATGTGTCACAATAGCGGAATACCTAATAAACAACTAAATATCCAATAAAAGGGACCCTGAGGTGACTGCTAAGAAGGGGGTTAGGGGTCCTTGAAAAATCTGAGACAAAAAATCAATTAAGAAATTTATTTTTTTAGGGCGATGCACTAATTTATTCCATTGACAATCTCCATATGATTTTGCCTAAATAAATAAAGTTGCTGTTGTTGTAATAATAAAGAAGTAATAAAAATAATATTATGTATATAATGAAAAATGGTTCATTATTGGACATTTAAAATCGCAGCATTCATTTTAAAATAAATTGATAACTAAATGGTTTTAATTCTAATAAATACTGCATGGAAAAATATAAAATAATTTAATCATTTAAAATAAATAAATAAATAATAATAATAATAATTATTCACTTTTGTGCAATAACAAATATGCACTAACTAGAAGAAATTGAACCTAAAAAACAACCGCAACTCTGCAAATGAAACAAACCAGTCTTAAATGAAAAATCAATCCAAGGATAATTATAAAAAATATAAAAAATGAACACAAAATAATGCTAAAATTAAATACAATAGGCAGTTATGAATTTGTTTGGTGTTTTGATCATTTATTATTTTAATGGTTTTTAATAACAATGATGAATTATTTATATATTTATTTTATATGAATTAAAATAAATTTTAATCATTTTTGCTATCCACAATATTGTGTTCTTGGGGGAAAAAAATACAAAAAGGTTTGGAAAGTCATGAAAAAAGTGTTAAAATCAAAGAAATTGTTATAGTACCTAAGATGCACTTACTGATCAATCTTAACCTAAAATCCTGATATTGAAAAAAATTAATGTCCATTTCATTCGTCGTCTACCTGAGCACAAAAGTGCTCAGGTGCTCAGTCCTGGTTATCACCAGTTTAGATCGTCTCAGTAATCGAAGGATACGGGAAGTCCTGCAAGAGGCCGCTCAGAGAGAAGCACTGTCAAATATTCATGAATCTCCTCTCTCTCTCACTCTCCTCTGACGTGTGAGAAAAAGTCGTGGTTAACCCTTACTCTCTGATGCTTTCCTTCAGAAACAATGGCCCGTTTACAATCCAAGAAGCCTTGGCAACTACAGAGCAACATCTGTTTGTTTGTGGCACTCAATGCCTCGGCAAACCACCAAAAAGTCTCAGTATCGTAATTCGAGAAAATGAAAGGCCTTCGAACTCTGTACCTTGGCAGGTGGGAAACGTTCCACTCCAGGTGCCGTTGTGGGTGCAGGTGCGGATAACGAAGCTCCCGTTCTCCATCAGGTAGCCGGGCTGGCAGGAATACGTCACATTCTGGCCGATGGTGAAGTCCTCGCCGATCCTCAGGCCGCTGGCAGCTACGCCTGGATCCCCACAGCTGATCACTATTAGAGCAGAAGAACAACCATTATTTGTGTGAGCGTACATGAAGAGTCTAAACATACAGCATCATTAAACTGGTTATGGATTCAAGACTGTCTCCCAGGGAACTAAAACTAAACAAACAATTATTCTTGATGCTTCTGTTACAGTTCTGCCTGTCACACAGAGTATAATGGTCAAGCCTCGGGTTAGACACTACAGCTGAAAAATGGCACATTTTGTCATCATGCAGAACAACATCTTCAGTTCAACAACATTTAGACTGTCAAAGCATTATATGAGCTGAATCAAGCCCCTTATTGCATTCCTAATAAAATGATTCATAATAATACTATCATTGCAATAATATTCGCTAGTAAACAATCATTTTATAGGTTATATATTTATTAGAGGTGTTTGCTAAAGCAAGAATGTCTGACTATTACTAATACTGGGGGAAGTCGTGGCCTAATGTTTAGAGAGTCGGACTCGTAACCCAAAGGTTGCGAGTTCGAGTCTCAGGTCCGGCAGGGATTAGGTGGGGGGAGTGAATCTACAGCACTCTCTCCCACCTTCGATACATGACTGAGGTGCCCTTGAGCAAGGCACTGAACCCCCAACTGCTCCCCGGGTGCCGCAGCATAAATGGCTGCCCACTGCTCCGGGTGTGTGTTCACGATGTGTGTGTGTGCTCACTGCTGTGTGTGTGCACTAAGGATGGGTTAAATGCAGAGCACTAATTCCTAGTATGGGTAACCATACTTGGCCACATGTCACGTCACTACTTTTACTAAAGATTAAACCTCAGCATGTAACTCGCCTTCATGATTTGGAGTCAGGAAGATAAAAAAAGAAAAAAAAGAAATTAATACTTTTATGCACCAAGGATGCATTAAATTGATCTGAATTTACAGTAAAGACATTAATAATGTTACAAAAGATTTCCATTTCAAATATTTAGCACAACTGTTTTCAAAATTGATAACAATAAGAAATGATATATAAGACATAAAATTCATTTGCTTTAATGTGTCAAGAAATATAAATATGAAATGTTTCTTGAACATCAAAAATATCTAATCATATTAGAATGATTTCTGAAGAATCATGTGACACTGAAGAATAATGCTGAAAAATCAGCTTTGCATCAAAGGAATAAATTGCATTTTAAAATATATTCAAACAGTTATTTTGAATTGTAACAATATCTCACAATATTACTGTTTTTGCTGTATTTCTGATCAAATATGCAGCTTTTGTGAGCATAAGGGACTTCTTAGAAACCATTTTAAAAATCATACCGACCCCAAACATTTAAACATTAGTGTATCCATCTCAATTTACAATGCTCATAACCAGATGACTGATTTCATGATTACGTATTCACACAATGGCAGTAAATTATTTATAAATCATTCATTTTATATGATTTAAAAAATGATTACTGCTTTCAAAAATGTATTTTATAATTTTACATTTTCATGATTTAATCAATTGGCATTATCAACTTGCAAACCCCCTGCAGTTCCTTCACAAACCGCTCAGGAAACTGAAAAAGTATATTCTACTTCATAATGTAATGACAATGTAATATTTAATGCACTGCACATTGTTGGTAGCAGAATAGATAAATAAATAAATACATTTTTGTTTTATATCAATATGGTACAAGATTATTCTATTCAAATCAACGTGACTATCAAGTTAGGTCAAAAGTAATCTAAAAGTAATCAGATTACAATATCTAAAAATATATAACGTAACGGATTAGATTTTCGTCATGTAATTTGAAATCATTAATGGGCTACAATTTGTAAGTATTCCAGCCCTTAATCTTTCCAGCCCTGGCAAGCAACTACATGGAAACCACCTAGAACAGTCTAGCAACCATATAAGAACTCCCATATAAGATATTAAAAATAACATGTATAATAACAGTCGTGCCGGATTATCTGTCTGTTAGCCTGAATTTGCATTAACAGTACTGGTATGAAGTCAATGCTTACAGGACATTTTAAAAAGACAAATTATTGCGAGTTTTAAAATGCATGCAAGCGCAGTGCATTTGGGGCGAGACTTCCTGTTTGACTAATCAATGCCAGACGGGGGGAGTGTTTAATTACATTCATCATTTGTGCCATTCTGAAATGACTTCACCTTTAACATCCACAGTTTATCTTGTCACATCAACAAAGAGCATCTCATCAGAGCGTTGAGTAATGTCATGTGAAATTCACCGCAGTCCTGCAGCACTCCCCTGAACCCCCAACTGCTCCCCGGGTGCCGCAGCATAAATGGCTGCCCACTGCTCCGGGTGTGTGTTCACGATGTGTGTGTGTGCTCACTGCTGTGTGTGTGCACTAAGGATGGGTTAAATGCAGAGCACTAATTCCTAGTATGGGTAACCATACTTGGCCACATGTCACGTCACTACTTTTACTAAAGATTAAACCTCAGCATGTAACTCGCCTTCATGATTTGGAGTCAGGAAGATAAAAAAAGAAAAAAAAGAAATTAATACTTTTATGCACCAAGGATGCATTAAATTGATCTGAATTTACAGTAAAGACATTAATAATGTTACAAAAGATTTCCATTTCAAATATATTTTTTAAAACTTTCCATTCATCAAATAATCCTGAAATAAATGAATCATGATTTCCACAAAAATATTAAGCAGCACACCTGTTTTCAACATTGATAATAATAAGAAATTATATATGAGAAATACAATTAATTCACATTTTAATGTGTCAATAAATATAAACAAGAAATTATTTCTGGAGGATCATGTGACACTGAAGACTGCTGAAAATTCAACTTTGCATTAAATAATAAATTGCATTTTAAAATATATTCAAACAGTTATTTTGAATTGTAACAATATCTCACAATATTACTGTTTTTGCTGTATTTCTGATCAAATATGCAGCTTTTGTGAGCATAAGGGACTTCTTAGAAACCATTTTAAAAATCATACCGACCCCAAACATTTAAACATTAGTGTATCCATCTCAATTTACAATGCTCATAACCAGATGACTGATTTCATGATTACGTATTCACACAATGGCAGTAAATTATTTATAAATCATTCATTTTATATGATTTAAAAAATGATTACTGCTTTCAAAAATGTATTTTATAATGTTACATTTTCATGATTTAATCAATTGGCATTATCAACTTGCAAACCCCCTGCAGTTCCTTCACAAACCGCTCAGGAAACTGAAAAAGTATATTCTACTTCATAATGTAATGACAATGTAATATTTAATGCACTGCACATTGTTGGTAGCAGAATAGATAAATAAATAAATACATTTTTGTTTTATATCAATATGGTACAAGATTATTCTATTCAAATCAACGTGACTATCAAGTTAGGTCAAAAGTAATCAGATTACAATATCTAAAAATATATAACGTAACGGATTAGATTTTCGTCACGTAATTTGAAATCATTAATGGGCTACAATTTGTAAGTATTCCAGCCCTTAATCTTTCCAGCCCTGGCAAGCAACTACATGGAAACCACCTAGAACAGTCTAGCAACCATATAAGAACTCCCATATAAGATATTAAAAATAACATGTATAATAACAGTCGTGCCGGATTATCTGTCTGTTAGCCTGAATTTGCATTAACAGTACTGGTATGAAGTCAATGCTTACAGGACATTTTAAAAAGACAAATTATTGCGAGTTTTAAAATGCATGCAAGCGCAGTGCATTTGGGGCGAGACTTCCTGTTTGACTAATCAATGCCAGACGGGGGGAGTGTTTAATTACATTCATCATTTGTGCCATTCTGAAATGACTTCACCTTTAACATCCACAGTTTATCTTGTCACATCAACAAAGAGCATCTCATCAGAGCGTTGAGTAATGTCATGTGAAATTCACCGCAGTCCTGCAGCACTCCCCTGCTCATTATTCTCCCACTACCCCGACATCAATCTCGCATTATACGTCAGCTTGAGATTGATTCTGCCTGTCATCTCATCCTACTATTACTTAGACAGCGGCAGTAATAAATCTGGCTCCATTAATGAGAACAGGGTCCACATCTGAGCAACAACAACCGCATGATAAGATGGTTGGGCTAATCACAAATGGGCGTCTCGTTATTACGGAAAGTCTTTGCTGTTCGAATGCTAACATTTATTGAGAAACGCAGTTGGGGGGAAAAACAAAACAGATGAAGGAGGGCTTGAACACTGCCAACATGTTTGAGTTTTTCCAGGATGTAAGACAACAGCTTGGGTACGTACGGGTGCAGTTGGGCTCGCTGCCAGACCAGGTACCGTTCGCCAGACACTGACGGGAGGGAGAACCCGAGAGCCGGTATCCATCCACACACGAGTAAACGATGGAGTGAGAGAAGGTGGTGCCATGAACACGCAAAATGCGCCCATTAGCCGGAGTCCCAGGATTCCCGCACTGAACAGCTATTGGACGAAAAAGAATCCCATTAGCAGAAAAGCACATGTCCAGATCGGTCATTCCCTTCATGCAGGAATTTATGAACATGATAGCCTCTGAAAAATGAATATGCTTGTGATTACAGGAGGTACGCTGTAAAAAATAATTTTTCGAAGTTGCAAATAAATATTATTGGAACACATCTGACAAGAAATTGCCGTTACTAGCGATTTCTGAGTGATTTCTTTTCCAGTGTATTTGCATACAATGGCATAGCAGACTTTCTGAACATTTGCTTCAGTTATTGTTAACTATAACCATTAGAAAAAACATTTTTGTTAATTGAAATAAAACTGGAAAAAAATTAAATATAAATATTAGATGAAAAATTTGAATGGAAATGAGAAATGTTGCCTTGAAAGCTAAATGAAATAAGTTAAGGTCAAACTACTAAAATTACTAAAACTGAAATAAAAAGAAATTAAAACAATAAAATATAAAAGTAATAATAGTAACAACAGCACATAATAGCATTATTAAAACTTAAAAAACTAAAAATAATAAAAGAAAAGAAAATTACAAATAAAATGTAAAATATAAAATAAAAGCTAATTCAAAATATTAATAAACAGTACAATAATATACTGCATGAATAATAAATAAATAAGTATAATATACTTTTTTTTTTTTTTTTTTAACCTTCAGAAAATCTGCTCGGTGTAGTGTTTATTGTTAACTACAACTAAAACTATTGAAAATAATAATTTATGTTAAGTGAAATAAGGTTGAAATGAAATAAATTATTAATATTAGATGAAAAACCTAAAAGAAAATTATAGTACCATTGCTAAAACTGAAATAAAAAATGAGGCTAAACAGAAATATAAAACCCCACAAAAGCACATAAAATTACTAAAACAAACTAAAATAAAAACTAAAATAAAATCACACTTTAATTTGAGGACCAATTCTCAAATATTAACTAACTATTAACTAACTATTAACTACGGCTTTTGCCTCAATACACTCCTAATTTGCTTTTTAATAGTTAGTAAGGTACTTGTTAAATTTAGGTATGTTGTAGGATTAAGGGATCTAAAATATGGTCATGCAGAATGAGGTATTAATATGTGCTTTATAAGCACTAATAAACAGCCAATATATGCTAGTAATATGCATGCTAATAAGCAACTAGTTAACAGTGAGAATTGGTTCTTAAACTAGTGTTACCAAAAACTAATTCAAAATATTAACAAATACTCTAATAGTACTTTATTAAGCACAACTTGATTATTCTGTATTCATTTGGATTGATTTTGAAGAGCCTGATATCTTTTACTGGGATATTTTTGCAAAGGTAATAGACTTCTTTCAGATTTCTCCCCTCACGCACAGGTTGAGTGGGGTTAAATCGCAGGAGATGTTGGTGTTTGTTCGGCCTGGAAAAGCACAGGGGGGCATGATGGGATTTAATGCAAGACAAGCTGTTAGACCAGAGCTGCGTAGCAAAAACATTCAAGCTTGAGAAATTTCCGCCTCCTGGGACCTGCACACTAACAATCTGTAAATCTGTTTTATAGCCCTGCATGGCGCTGGACCGCAATAACCTGTCACCCTCGAGATGACACGGACAATGCGTCAGACTAAAAGAGCTACAAAAGCAGCAGAAAAAACACTTTCCTCAAAAGCCTCCGGTGCAAGGTCATCTTCTGCGTGAATTACAGAACGCATGAATGCCGTGACGTCGGCTCAAATGTTCGACGAGAGAAAAGACTTCTCGTTTGATGCATATCAGTGTCCCGGTGCGTACTTGTGCCGCTCCTCGCTGTGTGCATGCATTATTCATGGCGTCTAAAGGAGTTACTTACGTTTGCAGGTGGGCTGACGGCCCGACCAAGTGCCGTTGGGGAAGCAGATCCGTTCTGCCGAGCCATAGAGCGTGTGACCCGTGGCGCAAGTGAAGCGCACTTTGGCGTGCTGCTGAAAGCTGCCCTCCTCTCGGGTGGCATGGGCCGGCGTGCCCGGATCCCCGCAGGCGCCCCTTTTATCACCTGCGGAGACAAGTGCACATATATTCTAGATACTATATTCTAGATACCATTCTGCATACTTCATTCTCATTTTTCCAGCTGAGCGAGCACATGTAGTTTTCTACTTGGATAGAAACAAACTGCATGTTTCTTCTCGAAAAAAAAAAGAAAGAAAAGAAAGTAAGTTGGTAAGTGCAACCCATGGGATACTGAAACTGCAGACTTGGGCAATATGTAAGACATAACGTACAGTTAGTCAGCCATTATTACAACATAAACTCAAAGCCGAGGGGTCTTGTATTACCCTGAAGGGGTTCATTTCGCCATAACAGCCAGCTGACTATACACTATCTTGCTTATTAGATGGCGACACTTGCTAAATAAATAAATAGATAGATATGAAATATTAATTTGAGTTGAAATAATTATTTCCAAATGGCAAACAGTTTTTTTTTCTTGTTTCATAAACCTCACTGTTTTTTTTGTATTTTGCAAGTTATTTATGCATTAATTATGCATTTGCCAACGGATTAAAAAAATAACAAATTGAAAATATTTTCTCTGAAAACAAGGCTTAATATATTACAAAATTTTGCTAGAAAGTACATTTTTCTTGTTTTAGGGATGTTTAGATATTTTTAGTGGATAGGACAAAAATATAATTATTATACTGTTTATATTGTTATACTTTTTTAAGGAAATTAATTATTTTATTCAGCAAGGACACATTAAACTGATCAAAAGTGACAGTAAAGACTTTTACATCAATACAAGAGCTTCCAATAAATGCTGAAAAAAACAAAAAAATTAATCAGCACTACTACTTTTCAACAGTGATAATAATAATTCAGCGTATTAGAATGATTTCTGAACGCTTATGTGACTGAAGACTGGAGTAATGATGCTGAAAATTCTTAAAATATATAAAACTATAATTATTATAATACATATTTTTTAAAAATATTAACAAGTAAACAGTTATGAAAGTATTTTTTAATATTTAATCATTATTATTTCACAATATTACAGCTTTACTTTATTTTTGATCTAATAAACATAGGCAAAAGCTCGAAAATGTAAAACGAAAAACAAAACAAAAAAACAAAACAAAAAAACCCCAGTATTTTTTGTCTTTTGTCCACTAAAAATAAGTTTCGGGTTATGTGACTATTCTCACCAGCCATGTCAGAATGTCCACATGAAATCTATACAGTCATTTGTAGTGTAAAATACACCAACAACCCTTTTCTCATCCTTCGAAACTCAAACTCTAAACTCAAATTTGATCATAGATGTGAGCACTGGGATTAAACGGATAAATGAAAGACGACTTGACAGCAAAACAGACCTGCTCAGTGATTTACTGGAGACATTATAAATGTAAGCGGAACCAGCGCTGCCCTTGGATCAGTTGAGAGCTTCATTTGGCCACAGAGGAGTTTTTCAGCGTGCCGAACTGCCACAGCTTGGATAAAGAGCAGTTTCGGATCTCAAAGGAACACTTCCTCTGTCCTCTGAGCTGTCACTCACCATGCTGTTTCAGGAGATTTGAGGAGAGGAACTTTTTGTGCATGAAAATACTATTTGATTGAGCTTGCACAATCTTTTTGCTCACCTGCCTTGTACGATTAGGTAGAGATATGAACTATGACAGCCAATATAAAAGCAAAAACAATGACAACAGCTTTTTATTACTGGAAAATCTTCCACTTCCTCTTGCATTTCACCTCTGCTCTAGCTTGTTTCCTAGCTTTCTAATAGACCTGTATACTATAAATATTGCTGGCTCTGTGACGAATTGCTTATGTTCCTCTATTGTAAGTCACTTTGGATAAAAGCATCCGCTGAATGCATAAATAATGAATAGCTCAGCAAAAAATGTATATATTTGTACTTTTTTACTGCACTTCTCAAGTCTTTCCTAACTCGCATGGCTTGTGATGTGAATAGATGTTGTTCAGCTAAAAAATGTCTTCGATTTCAAGTCTTCTGAAGATATATGTGTGACAAACAGACTAAAATTTTGCTCTAAAATCTCATTTCTTTACATTCAAATCTATTAGTAAAGTAAATTTATCTTGTTTTAGGACATTACGTTGATCTGAAGTGATGAAGACTTTTTCATGATATGAAAGATTTATAATTCCACAAAATATTATACAGAACAACAAGTTTTCAACATCGATAATACGTGATAATTAATAAGTTTCTCGAGCAGCAAATCCGCATACAATAATTATTTCTGAAGGATCATGTGACACTGAAGACTGGAGTAATGATACTGAAAATTCAGGCTATATTTACACGACAACGGTGTAGTCAAGAATGGAAAAGTTTTTCCTTTGAATTTTTAAAAAGCTTCACGTATACATGACAACGTTTTCAAAACGATTCGTGTTTACACATATGCGTGAAAACGGCCAAAAACGCAGTATTACATATGCCAGGCCAGTAGTTGGCGCTGTCACCTTGTTAGTAAACAGTACCTGTAGGGAAGTGACGATTATATGTTGTACATGATGCGTCTCCGCTGTTGGTTGTAATATTGGTGAAGTAAATCCACACTTTGCTGAAGAAGCGTTAAACTCTTGAGCAGCAACAACAGTACATACTCCGCTATTGTTGTGGATGTTTGTTCGTGCTTGCCTTTAAAATCGACACGTACTGCGCATGTCTACATACCTAACACATACTACGCACGCGCATGATGTCACCGTTTTCAAAGATTCCCGTATTGGGTGTTTACATGGAAACGATAACGGTGCCGTTTTCAAAAACTTGCACTTTGAAACCCGTTTTCAAAAATATGCGTTTTCAGTCCCCAAAACGCCATTGGCGTGTAAATGAACAGTCAAAACGCATAAAAAGTTTCCTGTTTTTGGCTGAAAATGGCCCCTCAGCTTTGCGTCTCAGGAATAAATTACATTTTAAAATATACTACAATAGAAAACATTTTTTTTTTAATTTGCACAATATTACTGCTTTTACTGTATTTAACTTCTTTCAAAAACATTAAAAAAAACTTTTGAATGATAGTATATATATATAGGCTATATATGAAGAGTTCATTTGCAAAAACCGATAAACACCATTCAAAAAAAAAAAAAAAAGCTCATTGCTGTGCATTATTCTCCACATATAGCGCGATCTGAACCCTAAGCACGTTTTGTCAAAAAAGCTGGTTTTGTCCACTTTCAAGGCATCACGAGTTCACGTCTTACTGCAGAAGCCGACAAGCGCCCTTGTTGTCTTTGAACAGAAGCCGATAAGTCCATTTTAGCGAATCAGCGCACTGTATTTAGGTCAGGTGACAAGGCTACTTTCACTTTGAAAAGACGTGCTAGCTGAGAGGAGTTTCGTCAAAGCTGACTAAAAGTGATCGAGGATGGATAATTTCAACGTACTCGATGAACCTGTGATATCTTCTTCAGGGCGAAAAAAGAAAATAAAAGCTGAAACATTTTCATGGAACCTTGCAAAAGCAGCGCGTGTCAGGCATCTACATTGTCATCTGAGGAGATTACAAAGATTAAACAAGTGTTTTTTTAAACTCTAAAACATGAAATGTGGAGTTATCTGCTTTTGCCAAAAAACGACTGTTGGAGTTATCTGCTTTTGCTATAAAACAAACTTTTAATATGCACATACTTTCAATTAACTTTTATTTTGTAAATTACCTGTATTTGTTTAAGTTATTATTACTTAATCAAAACAACCCAACTGCAGTTTGATTGATATTACTTGGAATGCGCAATAAAAAAAACTTGATTTCTGAAAAAAATATCGGAAGTTATCGGGAGTTATCGGTTTTTGCAAATGAACTCTTCATATATTATTTTCCAATAAAAATATATTCACACAGAAATCTCATTTCTGTACATTCAAATCTATTGTAAGACTTCAGAAGACTTGAAATATTTCAAACGAGTAACAAACATAAAGGTGTTTTTGTCATTTTTTGAGCATGACAGCCCAGTCAGTAGTTTAACGTCTCCTTTTGTGTTTCAAACAAGAAAGAAACTCACATACAGGTTTGGAACAACACGAGGGTGAGAACATTTCCACTGATTTGTGAACTATTCCATTAAAAGACACATGAAAACACATATTGCCATTTTGAAGTCCAAAAACCAGGCGAAATTCTCAAGAGAAACAATTAGACACATTTATATGTTGTTACTGGCGAGAAGACGAATTTGCAGGCGCGTGAGAGATGCGACACCTTTCCAAATGACAGTGTGATATGCAACAGGCTATCAATTATCATCTAGCGGCTGCCAGCAGAAGCCATTAGCATAAATAATTATGGTAAAATATTCATCGAACAGAGCCGGACGGCACACGTCGCAGACACTCTGAGCACCGAGCCCTGTTCGAGTCAGCCGATGACCCGAAAATCAAATCCTTTTTAATTACGTGTACCAGCACCCCGAGGCCAATCAGAAAGCCCGGACTCAGCAAACGGCCTGCGAACCCGAGGGAACGACTAACCAATGATTAAAACCAGCCGTAGGGCAAGCGTCCTCCGATTCCACCGCACTGCTGCTTAACCGGCCCTCTGTACATAAATAAACAGAAAAACAGCAGCCCTCCATGACAGCACAGTGTTTTTCCAGTCAAATACTTTCGCTTTAGCTCATTAGAAATCTGGGACATTCCTTTTCTACTCTGCGGCACAGAAAATGAGGGGCGGATTGTACGACACATGCAGAGAGAGAGAGAAAGAGACCCTATTCAAGGCCGTTTGTTCAAATATCCAACCCCGATAAAAAAAGAAGGCGTCAACGATGGAGAAAGGCTTGACTTTTCTTCCTCATTAACCTCAATCACTCTGACGTCCTGCCTTTGTTGGCGAGTTACGAACAGACAGGTCTCCGAAAAGATCGGTCCCACCTCAAGCGGCCGTGAAAAGCCACAAAGCCACGGATCTGTTGATGGACAATGTAAGAGCTGTGTGTGTGCTTATGTAACCTTCATTAGATTCTTCTACAAAGGTGAAGCTGTTGAATACTACGAAACGTTTCTAGTTTCCATTAATTGGCGCAGAAGTGAGGTGTGAATTTGCGTTAAAGGACGCCCACCAGTAGCTTAGCGGGGTATAATAAGGCTGCGAAGTTCGTTACGTAAGGAACTCTGATTCACCTGGCAGTGCAGAACGCTATTGATTTTGTTTGCCATCCATATTGTATCACGTAGTAGTGGCTTTTAGTCTTTAGTGAAATTCATTTTGCTAAATAATGTGAGGCAAAAACAACTAAAACTCCCACGAAAGAAAGCAGGCGCTGCAGGGGATGTTGAGTTTTCTTATCTTAAACAAAAACATGCAGCTGGAAATGCTTTAAAATGAAGCTATTTTAAATTTTTAGTGGAAAACCCAAAAAATTGTATTACTATAATTAAGACTAAATTAATTAAATGCACACATACGCTATTATATGCCCTATTGCACTGGAGTTATGGAGGTGGAAATATCTTAAAATATATTACATTATAAATAACATAATGAATATTACATTTTAAAATATATTAAAAAAAGAAAACCGCTATTGTAAAATGATTTTACAATTTTACAATAAAAAAATTAAAAAAAATGAATGGTTACTATTTCACAGCATTACTGTATTTTTGATCAAATAAATGCAGACTTGGTGAGCATAAAATACTTTTTTTTTCCCGAGAGAAAAAAAAACAAAAAAAGATTTTTGTCTTGGCTTGGTGAGCATAAGTTTAGTATTTTATATATATAAATTGTTTCTCAATAATATAAATTTTATGCCAAAAATATGGGAGTTTTGTTTTAGTTGCTTTCAGAGGAATTAAATGATTCAAAAACTCCCATGAAAGCAGGCGCTCCAGGGGACGTAGGGTTTTCTTATCTTAAACAAAAACATGCAGCTGAAAATGCTTTTAAAATGAAGCCAAGATGCAACTGGCTAACTTTCGTAAACCTACAGTGGCGTATGCCTCCTAAAATTTCCAGCAATCGAGATGCTAGATTCCTGACGAATGTCCCAGAAATCCAGAACACAGTCTCAACATCAAACCTCCCGAGAAGCGCCGAGCATGTTCACACAGAATAAGTAATGCTAGAAAGACACAGATAGCCCTGAGGAAAGTGTTATTTCTCAGAGGTTGCTCTTTCAATGCTCAGGAGGATTTGAGATATGCTTCATTTAGGTATCAACTTCGTCTCTGATGTTTCTCCTAAAATCCCTTAGCAGAAACACAAACTTAACATGCTGTACAGTATGATTTAAATGACTGCAATTAGCAGAGATCAGATGAATTCCAAATTATAATAAAAATGCAAATAAATAATAATATAAATAATATTTATGTCCACTATGTTCACTATATACAATGTGGGCTCATTTGATGACAGCATACAGCAGCATAACTACTGTTTAAAATATATATCATCTTATAACACATTCTCTTTCACATACTGTTTGCAAAAACAAAGCAGTATGTGAAAGGCAGTATAGAGTATACCATGCAGTATTCAGTAGTGTGCTAGTACTCCATTCTGAACAGTCAAATGACAAAAAGCAGATATAGGAGGAAGGATTGAGAAAAAAGGAGAACGAATGAAAGAAAAAGAGGAAACTCCCAGCTCATGCTGTTTTTGGGTCAGTGCATGCAGCACATGCAGCGCTGCATACAGATGCACACGGAGACGATTGTGTGATTCTTAGAGGCTTTTTAAAAGTGTAAATACATAATTTTTCATGTTCTGTGGATGTTTGGCTGATTGCAGTCTCCTATACTCACTGACGTTGCATTTATTTAATTAAAAACACAGTAAAAACAGTAATGTTGTGAAATATTATTACAATTCAAAATAGCTGTTTTCTATTTGAATACATTTTCAAATGTAATTTATTCCTGTGATGCAGGAATTACCCCAGTCTTCAGATCACACAATCCTTCAGAAATCATTCTACTATGTTGATTTACTGCTCAAGAAACATTTGTTATTATTATTCACGCTTAAAACAGTTTTCTGCTGCTTAAAATTTTTGTGGAAACCGTAATACTTTTTATTATGTATTCTTTGGTGAACAGAAGGTTCAAAAGAACAGCATTTATTTGAAATGGAAATCTTTTGTAACATTATAAATGTCTTTTCTGTCACCTTTGATCAAGTTAATATATATTTTGTATAATTTAAGCTTCAAAAGGGATTTAAAAAGCCCTAAAAAGTAGTCAATTTTAATGCATTCGCTATATTTTAGGTCTTCTGAAGTCATACGACAGCTGTATTTGAGGAACAGGCTAAAATTTAAATGTTATTCACTGATTATTTTCCCTCTGCAGTGCTTGAATCTCATTTGTGCATATTTAATCTTTTCAGGTGAAAATGCACTCTATGACCTCAGAAGACCTGAAATATAGTCGTCTGGACTGCTTTTATGGGGCTTTAACTGTTTATTTTTGTTCTTGTTCAAGATATGAATATGAACTGTACAGAAAAAGTCTCATATTTGGCACAATATGAGTGTAAGTAATAATGAGTGTTCCATTTGTGCGTGAACTATTTCCTTAAAGAAGTAAAATTTGTGCATGTTAGCTGGAATCAAACAGACAGCTTGTCAGTAACAAGAAACGGTGCAGCGTGTCACACAGAGACAGAAGTCATTATTCAGCTGAACTTAATTAACTCATGTCAGACTGACACATAATGACAGGAAATAAGAACCAAGACAAAGATGAGCTTCACTCAACAATGTGCTCATTCAAATGTATGATTTCTCTCTTTCAAAGACGAGTCGAGGCCTGAACAAGCAGATACAAAGGACTTACGCATTATCTGAATAAAGCAATAAGCCATGAGGGGCCGTGTGTTACTGCAATTTTACCACGGGAAAGGGAGAAGCTTTTATGAAACAGAGAAAGCTGAACATTTTTTTAATGAACAGGCCTTTAGAGTAATTTTTGGGCTGTTTTTAAGCACAACGTGAATCAGAGCATCTAAAACCTCCATAACTTTGATAAAATTACCGTAATGCATGGCTTTTCATGGTTTATTGCATCTTTATATTTATTTTAGTTATTTCAAAACACCTCAGGCAGCAAAAGAACCAGACAACAAACATCATTGGCCAAGCTAGTAAATATGACAAACAACAGGATAAAATGACAATTTCAAATTATTTTTGAAATTGCTTTTTATATCTACAGAAAGCAGACCCTCTGTATCTCGCTTCTACAAACACAGAGCCTTGTTGTCAGTGCTGTCTCACTACTTAATCAATAAAATCTTCAAGAATAGCAACGCTACCAGTGTGTGCCACTGAGAAATGCAGTTAAACTAATAATGCTGCTTTTTGTAGAGAAGTTACTGCACAACACTGCTGAGAGCCACAGTAATCACAAACACACACACACTCTCTACTGCATAGAAACAGCTCAAACCTCCATTACGAGTGCTAAATGACACACTGGACTTAGTAATGGAAGTCTGAGTGACTCTTTCAAAGTAGCAACAATGGCTTCAGCTATTTCAAGACTGTTCCTAACACTACAAAGTAGTTTTAGGACCAAAAACTTTAAAAAATGTCTAAATATATGGTAACCTGGTATGAGCAGAATAACTGACAGTGAACCTTCGAACTATTGAAAAGTGAACAGCTGCATTGAATAATCCAGAATCGGGAGTCAATTATTCCTTACATGAAATAGCAGTAAAATGAGCAATGTGCTAAAAACAACAATACTAATTAAACATTAAACACTGAATAATAATAATACCAACAGCAACACAAACAAAATAATAATCTAAATAATTATATTTATATTTAAATATTAAATTAAAAATAATAATATATTTATAATAATAATAATAATAATAATAATAATGCAAACTAAATCAAAATAAGTAATAATAACAATAAAAAATAATTACAGAAATCTATTATTATTATTATTATTACTACTACTACTACTACTATTATTATATTAACAACAATACAAACAAAAACAACGACAACAATAATAACAATGAAAACAACAATACAAACAAAAATATTAATAATAATACTAAATAATTATCCTTATAATTAAAAATTAAATAAAAATGTATTTTATTTATTAAGATGTAATCCATGTTATTATTATTAATACAAATTTATTATCATTATTATTATCATCATACTAATAATAATAATTATTATTATTATTTCAAACATCATCAACAACAACAACAATAATAATAATAATAACAACAATTATAATAATAAACAATTATATTTATAATATTTAAATATTAA
Organism: Sinocyclocheilus anshuiensis; assembly: GCF_001515605.1. Lineage (NCBI taxonomy): Eukaryota > Metazoa > Chordata > Actinopteri > Cypriniformes > Cyprinidae > Sinocyclocheilus > Sinocyclocheilus anshuiensis. The sequence continues at coordinate 2,267,086 of NW_015540875.1, read as the reverse complement.
GTGAATAATAATAATATATTAATAATATATTGGTAATGTGTTTGTTTATTATGAAAAAAAAATAGATGGATAGACAGACAGACAGACAGACAGACAGACAGACAGACAGACAGATAGATAGATAGAT
>NW_015540875.1:2255253-2266497 GCF_001515605.1 Sinocyclocheilus anshuiensis | reverse complement strand
TAGATGGATAGATGGATGGATATATGGACGGATGGACGGATAGATGGATAGATGGATAGATGATAGATGGATGGATATATGGACGGATGGACGGATGGACGGATAGATGGATAGATGGATAGATAGATAGATAGATCGATGGATGGATGGATCCATAGATAGATAGATAGATAGATAGATAGATGGATGGGACGGATAGATGGATAGATGGATAGATAGATAGATAGATCGATGGATATATGGATAGACGGATGGATAGATAGATTTATAGATAGATAGATAGACAGACAGACAGACAGACAGACAGACAGACAGACGGACGGACAGATGGATGGATGGATAAAATAATTCTTCCAATTATTATAGTTAGTTTCACTACACTCACCTGAGCAGTGAGGCTGGGAGCCGCTCCATTGGCCGTTCAGCTGGCAAGTGCGGGAAGATTCACCAATCAAAGCTCGGTCTTCCAAACACCTGTAGTGAACCGTAGAGCCGAAGGTGAATTTATCCCCCATCACCACCGCATGAGGAGGAGATCCAGGGTGACCACAGCCCACCTCTGCAGGAGAACAACAGCAGCCAACAGTCAGCAGAGGCTACTTACTTTATCCAGATATTTGCTTTTGCTTTTCTTTAAGCTTTGATATTTAAGACATGATAAGAATGCCGAGATTACAGTAGATTTACTAATATAACATTATATAACAAACATGATTGAGTGACAATGAAAGCTGACTCATTTTGACTTTGTAAATGATTGGCGTTTGCAAATCTGCTGAAATGTGCAGCTCTCTCAGTGAAGGTCTGCAAGCACAGATTCTGTGTGGGTCTGGCTCTAACCCTCTCAGAGGATGTCGCGAAAAACAAGTGCTGCGTGGGTGAATTTTAGCAAAGTGGAAGAGGACTTTGTACAATGCAACAACATTTGCAAGATTACAAAGAACACATCTCTAAACTCAGCCCCTTTAAAACACTGCTTTTGAATAACTTCACCGCCTTCAACAATAAACTGTCTGCAACAACAAGACAATTACTACTGGACTCGCCTGCTGTGAGCAACACTCAAATTATCATGCACAATCCTATTTTTTCTTCTTCTTCTGAGGACTGTGATATTTTTGCACAACAAAAACTTATTTAGCCTGTTAATTTGTCTGCCCGTCATACTTCGGACACACTTTTATATATATATATAAAATTGTATATATCTTAATATAATTTATATATTATGTACATTTCAGCAAAAAAGTATTTATATTTTCCAATATGTAAAAATTATATATATCTATATTTAAGATATACTTAATACATTAATGTATGTTTTAATATAAATATGAATGCTATTTTGTTATGTTGTTATATATGCTTAAATATAAATATTAATGTAAAATAAATATTTTAATTAATATAATTTTATATAAAGTATATTTTCTCATATATAAATGTTATATATTTTTATATATCTTTATATTTTTTCCTAATAAGAGGAACCATCTTTTCAAACAAACAGCCATTCTTGCCATTTAGAATCAAAATGTTTAGTGGAAGTCTTGTTTTATCCACTAAATAAATCTCTTCCAGGAGGGAAATATTTGCAAATAATAACCATTTAAATTTTTGTCTGTTCATCACATGGCTTCAAAAGACCTAAATAAATTCACATTAGTCAAATGGATTGCATTTGTAACTCTTTTGTAACGTTTTTGGTCATTTCTGGAGCTTAAAAGACAAGCTCAGAGTGAATTTCAGAGTGAAATTTTATTTCATTATTTCATTCCGTCTAATTGTTGAGAAAAAGCCAGCCGTAGCTGATTTGTGTAGTGTGTAGTCGTTCACATCCCAGCAGCATTAATTAATATATTAATGTATGTTTTAATATAAATATGAATGCTATTTTGTTATGTTGTTATATATGCTTAAATATAAATATTAATGTAAAATAAATATTTTAATTAATATAATTTTATATAAAGTATATTTTCTCATATATAAATGTTATATATTTTTATATATCTTTATATTTTTTCCTAATAAGAGGAACCATCTTTTCAAACAAACAGCCATTCTTGCCATGTAGAATCAAAATGTTTAGTGGAAGTCTTGTTTTATCCACTAAATAAATCTCTTCCAGGAGGGAAATATTTGCAAATAATAACCATTTAAATTTTTGTCTGTTCATCACATGGCTTCAAAAGACCTAAATAAATTCACATTAGTCAAATGGATTGCATTTGTAACTCTTTTGTAACGTTTTTGGTCATTTCTGGAGCTTAAAAGACAAGCTCAGAGTGAATTTCAGAGTGAAATTTTATTTCATTATTTCATTCCGTCTAATTGTTGAGAAAAAGCCAGCCGTAGCTGATTTGTGTAGTGTGTAGTCGTTCACATCCCAGCAGCATTAATTCATCTCTCGTGCGCTGCTGAAGAAACACACATAAGCTCTTCAATTCAATTTAGCTAAGCTTCTTTTCAGGCCTGTTTTTGATGTTTGCTTTCTTTTGAATTGGAAATGCACCTGAATAAAACCAAGGAGGTTAAAATTTTCATAATACATTTTCATAATCAGGCTGAAAGGCTGAGGGGGGGAAAAGAGGCTGCTTATTAAAATTCCCAGTCTAAGAGCAGCAAGTAGCCTCTGTCAGCTAAGTAAAGCACAGAATTACCTTGTGTACTCTTGAGAGAAAAACAAGACTAATAGATAGCTAGCAGGATTGCTGCCTTTCCTTCACGGTGTAAGCGGCTCGGTGGAAACCGACAAGAAACAGTCAAATTCAGGGTTGAAGCAATTACAGGGACAGAGATGGAAAGCGAGAGCAGGAGGCAATTACTATCTCACAGGCAAATGAACACGTCTCTCTAATGAATGTGCACTCTGAGCCTCCGCTCCGCTCACTCTTGACCTTAATACTCCTCGCTTTGGCAAACCGTAGCGGTAAATTCACTGTTGTCCGCTGCGGAAACTCAATGTGTCTGTGCTGCTGGAAAACTTTGAAGGCTTTTACACAGACAGCGAAGGCTTCATCATAAGAGCTCTTTGAACCCAACGCTGCACTCCACTGCATGCTGGCTAACCTGTGACATTTTCCCTCGGCCTCTCCGACGGAAAGAGTTCAAAGATTGTTCATGATAAAGAGTCAAAATAATGAGAAATAAAGTGTTGGGAGAGAACCCACACAGACGTACCCAGGCATTCTGGTAATGGCTTGTCCCAGTAACCCACCGGCTGGCAGGTCAGGACCGATGACCCGAAGAGGTAATAGCCGGGATTGCAGTCGTAGGACACCACGGTTCCGAAAGTGAAGTTCCCGTACTCAATTTTGCTCTTCCTGATTGAGTTGGCTGGTATACCGGGATCCGTGCAGTTGACAACTGAAGAACGCAAACAGATTGCCAAAAAAAAAAAAATAAAATCAGTGTCATTGTATAATAAGTGTTAAAATTTTCTCAGTAATTCTTTATTTCATAAATCAAATACAAAATAGACTATTATAATCTAAACATTGATGGAGATGCATCTGATAATATTTTGCTTATATAATTATTTATTTAACAATATTATATAAAATGTAATAAAAAACAAATAAAAAATAATTGTATAAACATCATATAAAAATTATTTAAAAAAATATAAATGTTTTTTTATGAGCTATACACACACACTATATATATATATCATGATTAATCGCATCCAAAATAAAAGTTTTTGTTTACATACATAATATGTGTGTGTACTGTGTATATTTATTATGTATATATAAATACACACACATGCATGTATATCTTTCAGAAAAATGTTATTTTTATATATTAAATATATTTATTTACAATATACATTATATGAATATTAATATAGACATGTAAATACATGTACATATTTTAAAAGTATATGCTGTATGTGTGTGTATTTATATATACATAATAAATATACACAGAATACACATATATTATGCAAACAAAAACTTTTATTTTGGATGCAATTAATCGTGATTAATCATTTGACAGCACTAATATACTGTATATATATATATATATACACAAACACACACACACCTGTAATTAACCTATAATCAAAGAAAATATAATATAAACATATAAACAAATCATTTGGACTACTTTAAAAATACATTTACAGTTATGTTATAGTGTTTGTTTAAAACGTCACGATGGTGCTGAAGAGACATTTACATTTTAAATCTGGACTTTTTCAAAAGCTAACCTAAAATAAAATTAAAAAAAAAAAAAAAATGATGGACAGTATTAGTCAACTACTTAAACTACACTATATATCACACACACACACACACACACACACACACACACACACACACTCTTTAGGCTACATTGTATGTACTGCATGTATGTATATATAATTTTTTTTTTTTTTTTTATGAAATATTCTCACATTGTCTCTGAGGTTGTGGTGTTTCAGAATAGCTCTTTAAAAGTTGAACCTGTAGAACCTTTCGAGCATTTTTCACATTTGAAGAGGTTTTAGCAATTGCCAGGAACCTTGAAAAGCACTTGGCGAGTCTGAAAGCTTTTATCATTTTTCTGAAACCTGTATAAAATTCTGAGAACAAGTGTTTGTGGAGTTACTCATTTCCAATATGAAGTATAAACATTTCACAAAAACACTTTTCTTTGTGCTTCCCCATATTCTCTACCAAGTCTGAAGACATTGACGTTTTTGTATGCTGATGTCTTTGTTGTCATGATCTGCTACAGAAACACCACACAACTGTTTATGCAGTCACAGCCCATGAATTATTACACAAATGCGATTTGAGAGGAAGATTTTCAGTCAATAACAACAACTCACATTTCAGTGGTTTCTTCACACAAACCTATTGTACTGTATAACATCAGGATTCAAAATGTCCAAAATTTTACAGAGTTTAAAATGGAGGTAAAAGGTGAAGTCACAACTGTTTAAATCTATTATATCTAGATGTAAAAAAAAAAAAAAAAAAGGTAATAGTCATTGTTAGTCAACTACAATATCACTGAAGCTGCATAAAAGACAAAAAAGTAAAAAATACAGCATTACACTAAGTTTGTTCAACCATACGGTGAGATAAAACCACTTATTTGTTCATAATTATTGGACAAAACCAAATTCCAGTCATGTAATCAAGCCAACATCACTGTTGATCACTTCATCCGGTCTGTTGTCAGAATCGAGCACTACAGACGATCCTCTGAGACTCTCATAATCACGCCGCTAACAAAGCAGAGATTAGATTCAAAACATACATCTTATCTTCTGATTTGCAGGGCTAATCTGTTGCTATTCAGACCATGACTGAATGAGTTACTGTTGGCTGAAAAGAGGGCCAGAGGGCTCTCCGAACTGAAATTGGTCATTCCTTTTTTAACTGCGGCAGCCTGAAAGTCATTTCCATCAGCGCCACAGTGCTTAAATTTCACTATAATGAGAAAAGAAGTCATTTGGTCCAAACCTCGACATGTGGGCGGCTGCTGGCTCCATTGGCGGTCCGACTGGCACTGCGCTTGAGACGGGCCTTCCAGAATGTAGCCGTTATTACAGAAGAAGGTCACCACGTCGTTCAGGTTGAAGCCGTCGCCAACAGTGCGGCCGTAGATAGGGCTGCCCGGATGACCGCAGCTAACGGCTGAAACGCAGAGGAAAATTACTGTTACCTACCAGTCAAAAGTTTGAATACACCAGCTCAAGCTTTAATAATATTACACTGAATTACTACAATTTTCACTCAGAAATTGCTGCTAAGTTTTGAAAGTAGAAAAACTGAACTAGTATTTTCTTGTAAAACACACTGCATTTCATTACACCAAATACACAAAATAATGTTCTTTTTAGCAGCATAATATGACCCCTTTAAAAATACTTTTTAGCGTATTTTAATGCTTTTACATTAAAAAATCTAGAAAAAATGCAAATGTTTATCTTTAAATCCAGCCGTCATATGAACAATCAGTCATATTGATTTGCTTGAAGCTTAAGTACATAAAATTTTCTTAATTTGAAGATATCACTGAAAGCAGTAAATACGTCAATAGAAAAATTCAGTAAGTTCATTCAGTCAAGGATTTGTCACACTGATGTAAACCAGTCATAAAGTGATTTTGTGTGTCTATTGAATTGATTAATTCAAAAGAGCTGGTTCATAAGAATAATTTGTTTGTGCATTGGGCTGCAATGTTTACGCTGCATGCTTTTGATTCACTAAAAAGAACCACTCGTAAGAGTCGTTTGAATTGGACTAAACTGGAATGCTGTAAGTCTTTGATTTACTAAAAAGAACCATTCAAAAGAGTAATTTGTTTGTGAACTGGACTGCACTGCTTGCATTGCATCACTTTTATTTATGTACTAAAAAGAACCGTTCAAAAAGTCAGTTGATTGTGAATTGGACCACACTGGACATGCCGTATGTCTTTGATTCACTACAAAGAATTGACTCATACAATTCATTTGTTTGCAATCAGACTACCCTGGTCGCACTGTATGCTTATTTACTATAGAAAATGTTCAAATGAGTAACCTGTCACGTTTTCTTGTCAGTTCATATGGCAGATTCATATTCGCTATTCGGGTTAATATATTCTTTGGCCATGGCACTGGAAACACTGCTTCAAAATTCACAAATAGAAGTTTGGGAAACATGTAGGAAAAAGGTGAAACAAATAATAAGTTAAATTTTTTTGTTAATTTTCCTTCGACACTCACTCAAAATAACTAAATAAATGAATAAAAAATAAATAAAATTAAAATAAATAAATATAAAAAATTAATAAATTAATGAATAAATACATTTTGAAAATGGTATCTTTGTAAGAAATTCCTATAAAATCACCATTTATAATTGTGCTCTAATTTCAAACATGTTTCTAGATCAAAAGGTTTTTATGATGATAATTCAGTCAGTTGTGTCCTTCCTTTTGCATACTGGCATATTTCCATCAATTTGTAGAATATGAATCTCCAATGCTTGACAAGAAAAATTAAAATGCAACTTGTATGTAAGCATTTATCTAAGCAGCTTTGCGTTCTGGCAATCACAAATAAAACGAGGCAAACATCCAAATCACCCACACAAAATCAGGTGGTGTTGGTGTTTTCCCTCATCAAGTGTTACATTGGTAACGTCAGGATTTGTGTTTGATGCCTGTCATGGGCTGAATAGGGGGTTTGCCTGCATTACATGTCAAACTAATCCTCTTGGATGCAAACCAAACTTCCCCCGACGCGTATTACTCATGTACTGTGGAGAGAACTCACACATGCAGGACGGCAGCAGCCCGGACCAGTTGTGATCCTGCTGGCAGATGCGCACAGAGGAACCGATGAGCCGAAAACCCGGATTGCACTGGTAAACTACTGTATCCCTGTAGCCGAAGTTTTCACCGATCACCTGACCGTTCACGATGCTTTCTGGAGCGCCACAGTGGCCAGCTGGGGGAAAAACATTGAGAATATTTTTTTAGAATATATTACAACATGGTTCTTAATGCATAACATGATTAACAGAAGACAGACATGTCATGGCATCAACTTAAACAACATTGCATTCAACCATTCAGATTTTAGGGCTATATACACAAAGGTCTGGGCTATTTTTTGAAAGAAATGAATACTTTTATTCAGCAAGGGTGCATTAAAATGATGAAAAGTGGCAGTAAAGTCATTAATAACGTTACATAAGATTTCATTTTTTAAATAAATGCTTTTGAATATATATATATATATATATATAAATCAGCATATTACAATGATTTCTGAAGGATCATGTTTAACAAATATTCAAACAGAGAACAGTTAAATGATAATATATTTCACAATTTTACTGTATTTTGATCAAATGTATGCAGTCTCTAAAAGTTTTAAATATTATGGACAGAATCAATCAATCAATCAATCAATCGATCGATCGATCGATCAATCTCATCTATCTATCTATCTATCTATCTATCTATCTATCTATCTATCATATACAAAACATACAACAATTATAATCATTTTAAATGAGCTTGTCTATTTACAATTTAACACTGCTGTTGATATCTGAAATACTTTAAGCGCTTACTTTACTTAGTTTCTATCTTTGGTCTATTGTTTTCATTTGTTTTATTGCTTGGAAATTGTTTCACAGTTTGTTTTTTTTTACTGACTATTTACTTAAGTCATTACTTGATTTTATTGCTGAGGGTAATAAAAGCAATAAAAACTATCTTCCAAACTATGTTCGTGCTTTGTTTTTCAAAAATGCCCTGAAGAATCCACTTATGGATAATTAGGAATTTGGAGTTAAGTGGAATCCGATTCACAACCATAATCTTTCTATTTGAGAAAATTCCCCATGCCTAGTTCAGCCTGTGATTTGATGGGAATATTACTGCAGGACCATGTCCTACTCAAGTAAATCACATTGTGTGGTGTGGAGAATAGAGATATTCACAATCCACCCACAGACAATGAGTGTTCAATCCCACAACAGATACTGGGATATCGATGCAGCCGAGGATCAACACAGCGGATTTAAAGACTCTTTCGGTGAACACAGTAATGCACAACATTGTTTTACTCAGAGATGATGTGATGAGAGACAAAGAACGACGGCAAATGGAAAGCTGTCGGGGGGTTTTTTCTCTCAGAATTGATTGATGACAGAACTCAGCAGAGGCCGGCACACTTCACAGAGCACCGAGTCCGCTGAACTACTGCAAAAATAATTTCTTCACCTCTGTCCCTCCATAGTGTTCTCTCACTTCATTTTCCCTTGCACGGTTCAGACCAGAAATTATTCTCTTACACAAAGACACTCATGCAATCTGTGCAAACACAACGTAAAATCTTCCACAAAAGATGTTGGCTTGTCCCAAAACCTGGTATACTGTCTACATAGACAAGCTTCCTTTTAAGGTTGCATCTTAACTGAAATAGAACCTGATTGAACATTCTACACAAGCAGCTTCTTCACATTTCAGAGGAGCGTGCAAATCATAGGGTGCCCCACATCCGCATTCAGCTCTGGTGCGTGGATTATGGTCAAAACAAATGTCTTGCAGGTAGGGCTGGACGATTAATCGAATGTGATTGTCATGCGCATCTTGTCAGTAAAGCCGGTTCTGTGATTAGCAGTAAATCTCCATTACATGCTTTCAGATGGAGCAGCGTTTACTACACAGAGCCATAGTTCACTGACAAGCCATGCAAAATGGCATTCAGACGATTTAATCGCGCAAATATGAAATCGAAAAAATCGTTCTGCGATTATGAAAGCTGTTTGCGTAGCTTGTCAGTGAACTACGGCTCTGTGCAGTAAATGCTGCTCCATCTGAAAGCACGTAAATATACCACATTTAATAACATGTTTTTACTCCAAACTCACTTCATAATGTCAGTCGAGTGTCTCACTGAAATAAATCCTTCAGTGAGATGATGTGGCTTCTTACACAGAATAAGGGGCAGTTTCTGGGTTTCTTCTGCGAGGCGTATTTGGAGTTTCAGCGCGAGAGCGCCCTCTAGCCTTCGGATGGAGATTTACTACTGATCACAGAACCGTGCTTCACTGAAAGATACGCATCACAAATCGCTTCTGCTTCAGCTTCTGCCTAATCGTGATTTATCGCCTTTGCGATTTAATTTCGATTAATCGTGCAGCTCTACTTGCAGGTATTTTTTATGCTTGAACCAGCTATTATGACACCCCCTAACTGCGCAAAGTACGCCAGTCTTTCTGTAGCCCATATTAAAAGTTAACAGTCGATGCAAAACTACGGAATCACAATACAACTACTACTATTAGCGGAAGTGCTTTACCGGAAATATGACACATTATAGTTCGAAAATGGCGGCACCCGCGCTTACGTGAAAAATAAGGTGGATAGAATTTGTTGAACAGCTGCAACAATAGCATGTTGCTAAGGTAGCCCAGAGAAACTCTAAGTACAAAAGCACACACACACACAGAGTAAAATAGTACATATTTCATTAGATGTAATTAGATGCGACTATTTCCTGTAGCAACAGCACAGCACTGCATTAGCAACGTCAAGGTTACAGATTCGATTCTCAGGGAATGCATGAACTGAAAACACGTATAGTCTTATTACAAGTTGCTTTGGATAAAATCATAATTGCATACAGTAAAATGCATGTTAGTTTAAATTTTAATTACAGGTTTTGGTATTGAATATATGATATTTATAGGTAATAAATAACAAATTACACTTGTTTTTATTTATCTGACAATATCCACTACCTTAGATGGACTTTTTCCACTGAGAAACACCACAATGCATTATGGGATTGCTTTCATCCAGGATGCTGTCTTAGAATTGTCAAAAAAATGCTCTGTAAAAAATGTTTAAAGAAAAAGACCTGTAAATATGCTACAGTACAAACTTGTTAATTAAACAGTAAGTTATCTTTACCATACAGCATTAAGAGAAGAAAAATTAAATTTCTATGCACACATTTTATGTAACTTAAAATAAAATGCTTTTTTTTTAATTAAGTAAAATGCTGTAAAATTTATGGTGAAATACTATGGAAAAAGTCCATGTGTAACCACATATTTCTATTTTTTTAAATAGTCTTGCTCCTTTTTATTTTTATTATCAGCATTGTATTTTAAGGTGTTTTTGCATAAAATTTTATTTAATGTTTATTGCATAACTGGTTTTGTGTGTACGACCTTGTGCACCATCTATACCTCTATATAGATGCTTACGTGCCTTAGACATGTGGAAGAAACGTTGGTTCCTGGTTCAAGGCCCGATGTTAGGGGCTCCTTGTCATCGCGTAACACTAACGACGGATGCCTCTCTCACGGGCTGGGGAGCGGTCATGAGTGGCCGCTCTGCCCAGGGTCTGTGGGAAGGCCATAATCTCTTTTGGCACATCAACTGCCTGGAAATGCTGGCCGTGTTTCGAGCTCTGACACACTTCCTTCCAGACCTAAGGGGGCATCATGTGCTTGTCCGCACAGACAACACATCGGTGGTCTCCTACATCAATCGGTAGGGGGGTCTGCGTTCGAGCCCCTTGTACAAGCTGGCGTGCCAGATCCTTCTGTGGGCTCAGGGGAAGCTCCTCTCTCTAAGAGCAGTTTATATCCCTGGGTATCTAAATCAGGGGGCAGATATCCTGTCGAGACAGGGGCTGAGGCCCGGGGGATGGAGGCTCCACCCCGAGGTGGGGGAGCTCATTTGGAGGGAATTTGGCCAGGCAGAAAGTGGATCTATTTGCGTCGCAGGAAA
>NW_015540875.1:2251843-2253982 GCF_001515605.1 Sinocyclocheilus anshuiensis | reverse complement strand
AGCAGCAAAAAGAAATTAACACAGGTTTGGAAGAACTCGAGAGTAAGTAAATGACAGAATTTTAATTGTAGCTATCCCTCTATGCGCTTTTTTGTAACAGTTTTCTACTGTTATCAACAAATTCAGCTTAGCACTAAATATTATTCATGCCCAATAGGAGTGTCATCGATAAAGAAATAGTTTAAGCAATGTCTTTTGTTAGAGCACGTAACCTAACAAGAAGCTGTAACTTACCTGTTTGTGGATATATCCCGAGGAGACGTGGCCTCGGAGTCTTCACTGGAGCATAATTTCTCGGGGAATAGATGATTTTCCGTGGGTCTGCCATCAACGAAGTGGAAAGAGAAAACGTACGGAAATTTCAGTGGTTTCTTTAAGTTTAAGGCTTTTAACCAAAGCCGACGAACTTCTCCCTTCGGAGGGGCGTGCAAATCATAGGGTGCCCCACATCCACATTCAGCTCTGGTGCGTGGATTATGGTCAAAACAAATGTCTTGCAGGTATTTTTACGTTTGAACCAGCTACTATGACACCCCCTAACTACACAAAGTACGCCAATCTTTCTGTGGTCCATATTAAAAGTAAACTAGCCTGTAAAATCTACACAGTTACCGCAAAACTAAGGAATCACAATACAACTACTATTAGCGGAAGTGATCTACCGGAAATCTGACACATTATAGTTCGAAAATGGCGGCACCCGCGCTTACGTGAAAAATAAGGTGGATAGAATTTGTTGAACAGCTGCAACAATAGCATGTTGCTAAGGTAGCCCAGAGAAACTCTAAGTACAAAAGCACACACACACACAGAGTAAAATAGTACATATTTCATTAGATGTAATTAGATGCGACTATTTCCTGTAGCAACAGCACAGCACTGCATTAGCAACGTCAAGGTTACAGATTCGATTCTCAGGGAATGCATGAACTGAAAACACGTATAGTCTTATTACAAGTTGCTTTGGATAAAATCATAATTGCATACAGTAAAATGCATGTTAGTTTAAATTTTAATTACAGGTTTTGGTATTGAATATATGATATTTATAGGTAATAAATAACAAATTACACTTGTTTTTATTTATCTGACAATATCCACTACCTTAGATGGACTTTTTCCACTGAGAAACACCACAATGCATTATGGGATTGCTTTCATCCAGGATGCTGTCTTAGAATTGTCAAAAAAATGCTCTGTAAAAAATGTTTAAAGAAAAAGACCTGTAAATATGCTACAGTACAAACTTGTTAATTAAACAGTAAGTTATCTTTACCATACAGCATTAAGAGAAGAAAAATTAAATTTCTATGCACACATTTTATGTAACTTAAAATAAAATGCTTTTTTTTTAATTAAGTAAAATGCTGTAAAATTTATGGTGAAATACTATGGAAAAAGTCCATGTGTAACCACATATTTCTATTTTTTTAAATAGTCTTGCTCCTTTTTATTTTTATTATCAGCATTGTATTTTAAGGTGTTTTTGCATAAAATTTTATTTAATGTTTATTGCATAACTGGTTTTGTGTGTACGACCTTGTGCACCATCTATACCTCTATATAGATGCTTACGTGCCTTAGACATGTGGAAGAAACGTTGGTTCCTGGTTCAAGGCCCGATGTTAGGGGCTCCTTGTCATCGCGTAACACTAACGACGGATGCCTCTCTCACGGGCTGGGGAGCGGTCATGAGTGGCCGCTCTGCCCAGGGTCTGTGGGAAGGCCATAATCTCTTTTGGCACATCAACTGCCTGGAAATGCTGGCCGTGTTTCGAGCTCTGACACACTTCCTTCCAGACCTAAGGGGGCATCATGTGCTTGTCCGCACAGACAACACATCGGGGGGGGTCTGCGTTCGCGCCCCTTGTACAAGCTGGCGCGCCAGATCCTTCTGTGGGCTAAGGGGAAGCTCCTCTCGCTAAGAGCAGTTTACATCACTGGGTATCTCAATCAGGGGGCAGACATCCTGTCGAGACAGGGGCTGAGGCCCGGGGAATGGAGACTCCACCCCGAGGTGGTGGAGCTCCTCTGGAGGGAATTTGGCCAGGCAGAAGTGGATCTATTTGCGTCGCAGGAAACGACACACTGTCCGCTCTGGTTCTCCCTCACGCATCCAGCTCCACTGGGGCTGGATGC
>NW_015540875.1:2214745-2250816 GCF_001515605.1 Sinocyclocheilus anshuiensis | reverse complement strand
GAATCTCGACGCAGCGTCTCGTTCCCTCGGGGAACCATGGTTACATACGTAACCTAGAGACGTTGGTGTATTAACATTATACCATTTAATAAGGGAATGCAGGAACTCAAAAGACGTATCGCTTGAATTTAATGTAGGTCTCTTTGGATACAAGCATGTGCCGAAAGCATAAAATGCATGTAAATTTAATGACGCTTTTTGAATAAAAGATACTTATAAATATTAAATGACATCTGTTTAATTCTCTCATCTTTTCCATCATCTTAGATGGATATTCTTCCACTGAGAAAGACCATAGTGTATTATGGGACTGCGTTCTCCATCAAGGTCAAAAGACTGTATCTAAGAAGGAATAATAATGACGCTTCTGTACCTACATAGGCAGTTCACTAGGCTGTATACCTGAGCTTTTATCTGCATGTGACGATACAGGTGCTGCATACAGTATAAGCAAAAAAATTAAAACCACTGTTGCTATGGAAATCCAGACTAAATGTCACAGAACTCCTCATATGGCCTTTCAGGACCCAGTCTCCATTAAAAGGTTATAAGGATGGCAATGTGTGGTGATGTTTTGAAAGAGAGAAGGTTTCTGGTGTTACCGAGACAGCGTGTCTCCGTCCCGCTCCAGAGACCCGATGCCAGACATTCCCGTACAGTCGAGCCCACCAGAATGTAGCCCGAGTTGCAGGTAAAAATAGCGGATGCTCCAAAGGTTGTCTGCGTTCCAATTTTCTTTCCATTAGGAGGAGTGGGCAGCTCTCCACACGAAATGACTGCAGTGAAAGGCAATAGAGAACAGAATGAATCGACACACACCTTAAAGACAACTCGTAGGACTGTGATTTACACCCCTGATAAATAAAAAAACAGAAGAAATGCAGACCAAAATGAGGAAAATGTCTATAATATATAATAGAAGAACTGATTTCTGAATGGATAAATTGCAGTTTTAAAATGTTTACTTGGTTCACTTCAATACTTAAAGTTGCAAGCTGAGGTAGTTGTTAAGTTGAGGTATTGGGTAGCATTAGGGATGTAGAATATGGTCATGCAGAATGTGCCTTATAAGTACTAATAAACATCCAATATGTTAATAATAGGCTTGCAAATAAGCAACTAGTTAATAGTGAGAATTGGTCCCTATACTAAAGTGTTACCAATTTAAAAATATACTTTCCCTTAAGCTTCTTCAACTAACTAGTAAAAGCTAACTATTCCTTCCTCAAAGGAATTTAGTAGCAAATAGCTATCTAACTAAAAGTAGAAGCAATCATCTATATTTGATCACATTTTACAATTAAGTTATAGAAACATAAATCTGATTGTTAAATTTAAAAAATACTTTCCCTTTAACTGCTTCAACTTAAGTAGTTAGTAAAAGCTAACTATTACTTCAAAAGAATAGCTTAACTGTTAATTGATTCACATTTTCACTGTGGATTTACACCTCTGAGGGAGAAAAAACCAGCACAGATGAAATGCACAAAAATGAGGAACATATCTCAGGAAGAATTGACTTCTGAATGGAGTTTTAAAAACATTTAGCAGGTTTAAAGCTTCAATACTCAAGAGTTGCATTTGAGGAATTTAGTAGCAAGTTTAGTAGCAAGCTAATTAAAGGATTCATTCAGAATAAACATTTCTGGATAATTTACTCACCCCCATGTCATCCAAGATATTCGTGTCTTTCTTTCTTCAGTCGAAAATAAATTAATTTGAGGAAAACATTCCAGGATTTTTCTCCATATAGTGGACTTCATTGGGAGCCAAAGGGTTGAAGGTCCAAACTGAAGTTTCAATGCAGCTTCAAAGGGCTCTACACGATCCCATCTAACGAAACAATCAATAATTTTCTAAAAAAATACAAAAATTATATACTTTTCAAACACAAATGCTCATCTTGCACTAGCTCGACTTCACGCCCTTACAAAAAACAGTCGAGCCCACCAGAATGTAGCCCGAGTTGCAGGTAAAAATAGCGGATGCTCCAAAGGTTGTCTGCGTTCCAATTTTCTTTCCATTAGGAGGAGTGGGCAGCTCTCCACACGAAATGACTGCAGTGAAAGGCAATAGAGAACAGAATGAATCGACACACACCTTAAAGACAACTCGTAGGACTGTGATTTACACCCCTGATAAATAAAAAAACAGAAGAAATGCAGACCAAAATGAGGAAAATGTCTATAATATATAATAGAAGAACTGATTTCTGAATGGATAAATTGCAGTTTTAAAATGTTTACTTGGTTCACTTCAATACTTAAAGTTGCAAGCTGAGGTAGTTGTTAAGTTGAGGTATTGGGTAGCATTAGGGATGTAGAATATGGTCATGCAGAATGTGCCTTATAAGTACTAATAAACATCCAATATGTTAATAATAGGCTTGCAAATAAGCAACTAGTTAATAGTGAGAATTGGTCCCTATACTAAAGTGTTACCAATTTAAAAATATACTTTCCCTTAAGCTTCTTCAACTAACTAGTAAAAGCTAACTATTCCTTCCTCAAAGGAATTTAGTAGCAAATAGCTATCTAACTAAAAGTAGAAGCAATCATCTATATTTGATCACATTTTACAATTAAGTTATAGAAACATAAATCTGATTGTTAAATTTAAAAAATACTTTCCCTTTAACTGCTTCAACTTAAGTAGTTAGTAAAAGCTAACTATTACTTCAAAAGAATAGCTTAACTGTTAATTGATTCACATTTTCACTGTGGATTTACACCTCTGAGGGAGAAAAAACCAGCACAGATGAAATGCACAAAAATGAGGAACATATCTCAGGAAGAATTGACTTCTGAATGGAGTTTTAAAAACATTTAGCAGGTTTAAAGCTTCAATACTCAAGAGTTGCATTTGAGGAATTTAGTAGCAAGTTTAGTAGCAAGCTAATTAAAGGATTCATTCAGAATAAACATTTCTGGATAATTTACTCACCCCCATGTCATCCAAGATATTCGTGTCTTTCTTTCTTCAGTCGAAAATAAATTAATTTGAGGAAAACATTCCAGGATTTTTCTCCATATAGTGGACTTCATTGGGAGCCAAAGGGTTGAAGGTCCAAACTGAAGTTTCAATGCAGCTTCAAAGGGCTCTACACGATCCCATCTAACGAAACAATCAATAATTTTCTAAAAAAATACAAAAATTATATACTTTTCAAACACAAATGCTCATCTTGCACTAGCTCGACTTCACGCCCTTACAAAAAAAGGTAAAACAACAATGTCGGACGATTTTGAAGTTGGAGGAGAAAACGAGATGGAGTTTTTCACCCTACCCTGCCTTTCTGAACCGAAGCACACAGACACCACACGTGACGTGTGACTTTTTGAAAGGGATTATGCAATGTGTGAAGTCGCGTGTGCGCATTGCAGAGCTAGTGCAAGATGAGCATTTGTGGTTAAAAAGTTTATACATTTTTTGGGGGGGAAAACGACCAATTGCCTTTCTAGATAAGACCCTTATTCCTTAGCTGGGATCATGTAGAGCCCTTTTAAGCTGCACTGAAACTTGGACCTTTGGACTGTTGGCTCCCATTGAAGTCCCCTATATGGAGAAAAATCCTGGAAAGTTTTCATCAAAAACCTTAATTTCTTTTCGACTGAAGAAAGAAAGACATGAACATCTTGGATCACATGGAGGTGAGTAAATTATCAGGAGTTTTTTTATTCTGGAAGTGAACTAATCCTTTAACTAAACTGGACTATGTTTAAGATTAAAACATTACAGAAACATAGAAGATCTGATTGTTAAATTGAAAAAAGATGCAGCTCTTAAACTGCTTTAGTAAAAGCTAACTTTTCCTTTGAAAGTGTAGCTTGACTGTTTAGACATTTGAACACTAGAGAAGAAATGCAGACCAAAATTAGAAAACTATCTCAACAAATAGTTAACTAAAAGTAGAAGTAATCTATGATCACTTTTTATGATAAAAATGTTACAGAAACGTACAGAAATTTAAAAAAGATACGGCCACTTAAACTGCGTCAATGTAACTAGCCAGTAATAGCTAACTACTACTTTAAAAGTGGTTGTAAGAGTAGTTTGCGTCTTGGGAAGGAATAATTTCAAAGTAGTTTGAGCTGAGAGGATATCAGGGATGTATTATATATATGTGATACACTGTTCAGGAGCGTTTACTGGTGCAGGAAAACCACAGCGGCATCATCATTTCATCTGCTATCAACTTATCATCTTCACTCTGATTGTTGTTGTTTTTGAAAATCGACGGTGCAGTCTTCTCGCCAGGGTGCAGGATCCTGTCAGACGCTATCGGTCATAAAGCGCCTCTAATGTTTAGATTGTGCCTCTCATATGGGAGCCATAAACACATTCATCACGTCTGTAGTTACAGCAGACGCACAACACTGATAACTCAACCATCTGAGGACGGCACCTGCCGATGAAGGACTGCGATAGTAACAAAACAACTGGATTTACTCGGGATTCCTACTGTAGCTCATTCAGCTGTTTTTTTTTTTATTGCATGTTAAAGGAATAGTTCATCCAAAAATTTAAATATGCTGGAAATTTACTCGCACTCAGGCCATCCAAAATGTAGATGGCGTTTGTTTCTTCATCAGAACAGATTTGGAGAAATTAAGCATTACAGTGCATCACTTGCTCACTAATAGATCCTCTGCAGTGAATGGGTGCCGTCATAATAAGAGTCCAAACAGCTGATAAAAACATCACAATAATCCACACCACTCCAGTCCATCAGTTATGTCTTATGAAGTAAAAAACTGTGTTTGTAAGAAACTAATACATCATTAAGGCATTTTAACTTCAAACCGTTGCAGCTGGGTAAAACGCGAGTCCTGTGGTGTGGTGTGGATTATTGTGATGTTTTTATCAGCTGTTTGGACTCTCATTCTGACGGCACCCATTCACTGCAGAGGATCCATTAGTGAGCATGTGATGTAATGCTAAATTTCTCCAAATCTGCTCCAATGAAGAAACAAACTCATGGATGGCGTGAAGAGTACATTTTCAGCAAATTGTCATTTTTGGGTGAACTATTCCATTAAACAGCCTTTATAGAGGAAAATATACAGTGCCAAATGTGTTTCATTATTGTGATGTCGCCATATAAAGTCTCCTGGGAAACGACTACTTATGATTTCATAAGACATAACTGCAAAATACAAAGGAGGTTTAGGACAATTTCATATTTCCTTATTATTTTGTCATGTCCTGACAAATCCATAACAAATCCATGACAAAAGTGCAAAAAAAGTAAGTTATTTGTGTAATTGTTTCTATTTAAGTGCTTTGAATTTACTTAATATAAAAATAGAATATTATAAAAACAATTAAAGAAACATTTCCAACAAAAACATCACATTCTGAAAAATTGCTGAAAAATAATAATGGAAATGGAATGAGAAGCCATTGAAGAAGCCACTAAATGTAATAAATTACTTGCAACTTAACGGTGCATGCAAAATTTATACATAAGTCTATGTGCACTTTGCCAAAAAAAAAAAAAAAAAGCGCATATTATTTACATTTGCATCCAGCATATTTGATTTGATTCCAAAATAAAAATCTGTGGATGGAAACTTGATGCTATATGCATTTTCTCATGTTCGTGCAGCCACTGAGAATTATGGGAAATGTTTTATTTTAAAATATTTTATTTTTTATTTTTAAATGTTTTATTAAATGTTTTATGTTAATTATGGGAAAAGTCTCTCAGCCTCATGAACCCACTAAATGAGTAGTATTTTCTGGCAAGCTGTTACAGCCAACAGTAAACAAAATGCATGTAACTAACTGAAGTCAACATTCTCAATTAACACTTAAAAAAAAAAAAAAAAAAAAAAAAAAGACTAATATTAATTTTCTTATGCCATGTTTTAATATTAAAAAAACCTTTCTGCACAATTGTGCACAGAAATCTGCAAGGAAAATTGCAGAAAATGCCCCCGGATTCTGTGTATCCAGTAAAGCACCGCACAAGCTGCTAATCTTTCACACTTCAGGACACAATTGACAAAATCATTAGTCTTGCTGTCTGCTCAGTTCTGACCTTAAAAACCGGCCAGACTAACAAGGCCTGGGAATTGTGCGTGTCATGATATGTACAGCATTAATGTTTGAGTAACAAATGGAGTGCATAACTCACTCTTGCAGCGAGGTCGCTCGTTCCTCCAACTCCACGTCCCATTGGACGTACAGTGAATGTGGGCGGGGCCGAGCCGGTAATAGCCAGTGTTGCAAGTAAAGGCCACTTTAGTGCCGTATTCGTAACGAGAGCCATTGACGATCCTCCATTTGCCGTGATCCAGGGTGAAGGAGCCGATGCTGGGACACACCACAACTGAGAGGAAATCAGCAGCATGGTTAAAATGTTTGTATGACACTTACAAATGCAATTTACCTTTACACAACAATTTTCCACCCTCTATCTGAGCCTTTTTTTGGCACTGTACCCGTTAAGGGGAAAACAAAAAATCTGACATCATTTACTTACCCTCCATTTGTTCCAAACCTGTATGAGTTTCTTTCCTTTGCTGAACACAAATGAAGATAGTTTGAAGAATGTTGGTAACCAAATAGTTGACGGTAGCCATTGACTTCTACAGTAAAGTTTTCCATACTATGGAAGTCAATGGCTACCGTCAACTGTTTTGTTACCAACATTCTTCAAACTATCTTCATTTGTGCTCACCCTAGGTCACGTCCAATATTTTTTTTGTGTTTAACAACTGAAGGAAATTCATACAGGTCGAGGGAGAACAAATGATTATAAATTTTCATTTTTGGGTGAACTATCCCCCTTAAGTTTGTGGTCAGCAAGATTTTTAAAATAAAGTCTCTTAAGCTCACCAAGGCTGCATTTATTTGATGAAAAATACAATAAAGACAGTAAAATTCCAAAATATTATTGCAATTTAAAATAACTGATTTCTACTGATGTAATTTATTCCTATGATGCAAATCTGAATTTTCAGCATCATTACTCCAGTGTTCAGTGTCACATGATCCTTCAGAAATCATTCTAATATGCTGCTTTGCTGCTCAAGAAACATTTCGGATTTTTATTATTGTTGAAAACAGTTGTGGTGATTAACATTTTTGTGGAAACCATGATACATTTTTTTTCAGGATTCTTTGATGATGAGTTCAAAATAACAGAATTTATTTGAAATAAACATTTTGCATCATTATAGATATCTTTATTTTTGATCAATTTAATGCATCATTGCTGAATAAAAACATTAATTTCTTAAAAAAAAATCTCTATTTTGATTTCATGAGGGTCTTTAATATAGCACACTGACATAATCAATACAAACAATTAAACCCTTAAATGTTTTGATGATTGGAAACCAGGACGTCTGTCTCACCTGTGCAGCGAGGGATTTTATTGTGGTTGCTCCACGTGCCATCAGCCTGACACACGGTGCTGGTCACCTCTTTAGAGGACAGACGGAAGCCATCGTTGCAGAAGTAGGTGGCTCGTGTTCCTGCTGAATAATCAGCGGCCAGCATGCCTCCATTCACAGGGGCCACGGGCGGCCCACAGGACACAGCTAGAAAAGACAATGAGATGAGACTCACTATGCATCAAAACCTCAACAAAGAACATGAAATTAGTTCACCTTCCTTTTGTTTTGCATGAAAAACAGCATACAGAGGAGTTGGGAATTAACAATCAGTTCCTATTTAGAACTGATCCCACCAAAAAACAAACTGGATTCTCTTTATGTTAGCAGTTCTGGAACTTCTGCAAAACACTGCATCACATTTCTTTAAACGTGCTTGAAAATCAAGTTCCAGCACGAAGAACGTTTTGTAAATGCACTTGTCAAGTTTTATATGCTGTGCTGCCTTCAGAGTGGAAATACGCGGCTTGCATTACACGCCTCGCGGATAAACGAAAATCCAAAGTATGGATTTAAAGAGAAAACAAAGACGGTGAAGCTGCAAATGTAAATAATGTGAATGTATAATAAACTGTTATTTCCCCCAAGACTTATTTAATTTTTCTCCAATCCTTCTTCAGTTCTGTCCACCCCAAATTATACATATATACACATATTAGAATCAGAAAGAGCTTGATTGCCGAATGTGTGCTTACACACAAGGTAATAATGCTTCCATTGTTCAAATAAATGCAACAACGAGACAAATAATAATACAATTAGAGAGTAAGTATAAGATACAGTTAGTTTAAGCCAGTTTAGAAATAGAAATGTCTAATTTGTAGAATTTTAGAATATATGTAGAATGTGGAATATATGTTGAATTAACCCTCATTTTGTGATTTTTCGTCCTGCTGAAAATGCTTGCTAATGTTACTGCATTGGATTAAAACTTAGTGTCTTTGTTTACACAGGGTATAACTAGAATCGTTATAATTAGAATCGTTAGAAGACAGAATCGCGATTCATATATGAATAGATTTTTACATGCACCCCTAGTTTTCTCTTCCTCTTCTCTAAAGCAGTGCAGCATGGCCTCGCTCCCTTTGCTGCCTTTTCCCGAGGGCGGGGTTTATCTGGGTTTGTGATGTCACGAACCCGGGAAGTAACTTGTTGTAGTCCCTACCAGCCGTTTTTGTAGGCATTAAACTGCCAGACTTTTAAAAGACGATATCTCCGTTTGCATTTAACTTTCAGCTTCGTAACTTTGCAGATATTGTTTATGCTCAAACAGCAACATTACACACTAACTAACGTTAAAAAAGTGAAATCGCAATGAACCACCCCTTTAATGACAGGAAGAAGCATAATTTTGGAGGGAAAAGAAACATTAGTAAATATTAGCAGAGGATTTGTTGAATGTTGTGATGCTATTAGGTTTGTCACTCTAAAACATCCAATGTTTGATAAAATCACAGAAAACGAACATTTCAAAAGGTAAATATCACAATTTACTTCAAAACGTTTGCATGTAAACTAACTGACAGTCCCTCACTGTAGCTCTTCATTTGCATCTTGAAATTGTTTAAATAACCAAGTTATTATTAATAAAGCTAACTAATAAAATTCATGCTTTTACAAAAATACTTCCTTAAATTACAACAACACATTGATTTTAAAAGTTAGCATAGCAGGAATGACTCATCACCGTATTTGACCTCATCAAGTCCACATGTGGAATAGAAGGTCTAAACATGGTCATGTGCAAGCAAACAAGGCTGTAATTAACCAGCATGACCAAAATGTGTATTTAAACACTGGAGTTTGCTCAAAGCGGAATCAATACAGCGATGAAACACAATAGGTTGTCCAATTACTGAGTGCTAAAATTCTAATCAAATAAATCCAACCAAACAACAGCGCTCGTATTAATGCTAATACAACCTAAGCAGAAAGCAAACCTCATTCAGCCGTATTAATTAGCAGAAAACAAAGAGATGATTGATCAGTGATGCTGGCATCTGACACGGCCTGCCTTTGCACAATAATTCATTCTCATTCAATCTCACTCAACATTCATAATGAACACAAAATGCCACATCTGGAAAGAAGCTTATCAAATATTCTAGTAATGCAGTTGTTTCCTTGATACTCGCTAATGAATATCAACAAAAGCCAAAACAGCTGAGAATATTAGTGTCTTCAGAAGAATTAATTACCTAAATATACAAAACTTAGGAAAATAGTTAAACCAGAATAGAAATTTCTGTTATCTACTCATGTTTGTCATTTCATTTTTTTTTATTTATACTTATTATATTGATATTGACTTGGCAATCTCTTATCTAGCAAGCACCAGCCCACCGCTTCAAAAACTACAAATTCAAAACCTAAAAAAATGTACATTTATTTCCAGAATTATAACACAATGAGGTCCTGCTATCTTGAACCATCTGTTCCTTCATTTTTGTCATAGTGATAAAATCTGCTCAAAATTCATATCCTTTCTCAGTAACCCATTTACCCTTTATTATTTTGTTTTGCTCTCTTTTTTTTATTATTTTCAAGTGGCGGTTTATTTTTGATTCGAGTGAAGGTAATTGAACATGCCCCTTTGGGCTTTTTTCCCCTGACAGCACTTCTGCTGTTCTAATATTTGTTATAGGAAAACAAAACAACAATTATATATAGGCCTATATTATATATGCATAAAATATAATGTCCTCGATGAAGCACAAAAATGTTAAAAAGTACAATACGGAGCTGTGAGTTTTGCCAGTGAAGGTTAAATCAAATAATACCTGAGCACAAGTGATTGTCAGTTAAATTAGCCTTGGCAGTCAACTCAAGGAAATGCAAATTTTGTAGACTCAAGAAAAATATAATAAAGACAACACACCTTGACATGCGGGCACAGATGAGTCCCAGGCCAGATAACCGAACTCGGTTCTCCTGCAGACGGCCATATTTTTCCCGATGAGCCTGTAGCCGCGGTCACAGGCCCAACGGACGACGCTGTTGACGTGGCCGCCCGTCTGGCTGACCACAAAACCATGCTGCGGAGAGTCTGGGGTGCTGCAGTACATCGCTGCAGATGATAGCACAAATCATTAAACTCTCACACAATATTTACTCAACACATCAGCATCATCATCACAGATGAATAATTGGCAACACTTTACACTAATCATTAAAATCATTATTGTATAATCATGACATTTTAAACATCTTCAATGTACACTAATTGTCCATTAGCAGTACATAATTTAATGTGTGTTAGTGACTAACATACAGTTGAGCTATACAACAGCTCTAAAATATTAAAAGTATATATATATTTACAAGTTATGAATCAATATATATATATATATATAATAATTACATATTATATTATATAATAAATTATATTAACAATAAAGTCTTACTAAATATTTCTACTCTAATTGTGCCTTCAAGTCTTGTTACAATAAATTCAAGTCTTTAAAAATTACCACCAGTGGGAAACTTTGAGCCCAGATTTTTTTTTTCATATTGTTGGCATGTAAATGAAAGAATTGAGGTATTCTATACAGATTATGAGTTGAAAAGCATTAGCAGCAAAACTACATTTCCCACCATTCTCTGTGGTAACATAAGAATGGATAAATACACTGAAAAACACATTTTGCTCTTCGTTTTGTTGCTTTAGCACAAAAAAAAATGGTATATGGAATATGAAAGGAATATGAAATTGCACAACGCATCTACTGTATTTTATTCTTTCACATCATAATTAAGACTGCTGAATGTTTCCCGGGAGGATCTAAAAGCAGCATACGGCTTCTTTTACACTTCTTGTGTCTGCAGCACGTAAGCGCCACACAGTCATGTCATTACATCTTTTGCAATAAAGTAAAATAATGGATTGAACTATTTACCAATGTTTGAAAACACACTTTTGTGCTTCATGCACATCCCACATGCAGCGACGGGCACTTACTATTCAATTCAGGTCTAATTGAAACCACGATTTGAGCAGTTCTCCTCCACATCTCATGTATATTGAATTTAGCGTGTAGATTTGGAGTTTATAATTGCAACTGAAATACTTTTTTTTTTTTTTAAGGAAATACTGATATGTAATGCATTGTGGTTATTTTCTGTTTATGTTTTCTGTATGCATTTCTAAATTTCTGTATACATGTTTAAATTCACGTCTGACTGAAACCAGGTGACATAAGCAGTTCTCCTCATGTATACTGAATTTAACCTGGATCTGGAGTTTTGAATTGCAATTTATATATTTATAAGAGAATACTGATATGTGGTAATGCAATGTGGTTATTTTCTGTATATATTACGCCACACAAACGTGAACTGATGTGACAGCGTATGCACATTTATCTACCTCAAGTGTGCATTTTTATGCACATTTTGGAAATTTTATTTGTATCTTGGTGTTTGCATCGAGCATGTTATTTATGCACTGCCCCAGAATTTACATAAAATATGTGGCTGGAATCCGGCTAGTGTGGGAGTTCAACACACACCGGTGTTTGCAGTTTTCCTTATATTTCCTTTCACCTTATAGGATGTGAAACATGCCTAACGTGTGACATCTTACATAAAATGTACTGTAAAATTTAATGATTTGATTACATTCTTCAGAATTTTAGGCCTATATAGTTTTAGGCAACTTCTATTACATTTCCTGACTCCAAAGTTACAAATACACAAACATTTGGACACAAACACATGGACAGATGGGACACAGACTTGGACGAACGTGTCATGGGCAGGACAGACAAAAGGTCACGGGAGACACACATAGAACTGAAAGGAATTACCAATCGGGGATACATACTTTGATACTCACCCACGTAAGTGATACAAAAGCCCTTTTTGTTGGTGCCGTGATCAGACGACCAGCGGAGAAACAGTTGGTGACCCGTGGTGGTCATGTTGAAGGGCACACTTAGATCTCCGCTCAACACAGCCAGGCTCTGACTGTAAATATTTGGTCCTGCAAAAAAATAAAACAAAATAAAACACGTTTGCATTTCCAATGTAAATAAATCAGCAAAGAAATGTTCTTAAAGTTATGTACAAGGATAGTTTGAAGAAGTTTGCAAACTGCAAATTTAGGAGACCGAATGCAATTCAGAATTAAATTATGTCATCGCTGATGGTTCGATTTTGACATTCTAACAGAATCAATGCAGCATTTTGGAAATTTAAAGGAACAGTTTACTAAAGAATGAAAATTTGCAGAAAATTTACTCACCCCTCAGGCCACCCAAAATGTAGATGAGTTTGTTTCTTCATTGGAACAGATTTAGAGAAATATAGCATTTCTACATCACTTGTTCACCAATGGATCCTCTGCAGTGAATGGGTGCCGTCAGAATGAGAGTCCAAACAGCTGATTAAAACATCACAATAATCCACAAGTAATCCACATGACTCCAGTCCATCAATTAGCATTATGTGAATTGAGAAGCTGTGCGTCATTAGGGCATTTTAACTTTAAACTTTTGCTTGATGGACTGGAGTGGTGTGGATTATTGTGATGTTTTTATCAGCTGTTTGGATTCTCATTCTGAAGGCACCCATTCACTGCAGAGCAAGTGATGAAATGCTGAATTTCTCCAAATCTGTTCCAATGAAGAAACAAACTCATCAACACCTTGGATGGCCTGAGGGAGTACATTTTCAGCAAATTTTCATTTTTGGGAGAACTATTCCTTTAACAAGTAGTTTCCATATGTGGCAATGAGCAAAGAAGATTTATCAGAATAAATCCATCATGTGGAAATGTCCATCCGATGGGATTCAGCCGATTTAGTTTTAGACACTAGGGAAAGAGCTCCAAAAATTGCTTTGCTGCAAAACATGAACACAAAATCTGGCCTGAGAGAAGGAAATTGGTATTGCTTCTCACTTCCTATTCCACTGGGACTCTGCAAATGCCATGGGCATTAATGAGCATCCAATCAATGATGAGTAATAGGGTAATTTGCTGATTGCAAGCACTTAAGTAATTAGCGCTCTGAATGTATTTCGAATTGTCTTTGCCATTGCCTCGGTATCAAGAAATACTTGAATCTTTCCAGCATTTTGCATGTCTGCTGGTTCTAAATGAGTTTTTTTTTAGGGGGATAGGAAATATTTATCTCGTAATGGTCATGGGTCTAAAAAAGCAACTCCGTTATTTCTCAAACACATTCCCAAGGCTCCAAATTTCATTTCAAATTTTCAAGAAAAGCGTCAGTTACGACAGGCCAGAGAATAATGACTGCAATATTCAGGGACACAGTTGCACGGGCTGTCAGATGATGCCTGAATATGAGGAATAATTCAAACCCACCATCAAAGATCTCCAGAATATCAAACTCTTTCTCCGTCTGGAAGAGTTCAAAGTGCAGTGTGATGTTGTAGCCCTTCTCCACGTTGATCATCCAGGAGCACATCTGAAGGTTGGGGTAGCTGTCAGGATAACCTGGACTCAGGATTACGCCCGTCGAGTCGAACAGAACTTCATTGTCAGGACATTGCACTAAGAAGTAACCAAATGACCATGTGTTAAATAGTGCAAAAACCAACCCAGGCTCAATGGAAAAACGTGTCTCTTTTCGTGACATTTCTGCAAAATTATATCACAGTATGTTGCTTCCCGAAGGTTTCGTGACACTTTCAAAGTGAAATGTCCATTGAGTGGCACTAAAACAGTGTTTAGTTTCATCAGGAACAGATGGATGTTTAACTGGCAACTTTTAATTTAACTGTTTGTTGCATGTATCGCAGCAGAAACGTGATGTGAGTGTGATGCTAAAAGATTAATGCATTTGAAAATAACACACCACCTAAACTATACCTGACCCCAAGCCTAATTAAAAGTGTTAGCATACATAAAGCTCAAGAAAACGTGACATTTTCATATGCTTCTACAAGTCTCTGAGCCTTTTTATTGTGTTTCACAACTCTTATATTTATCGTGCTTTCAAACCTTATAAACAGTAACTTAAACAACACTCGCACTCTTTTTGCTACTGTTGAGAGACTGACAAACCCCCCCAAGTCAGATTGCCAGTGAAATGCTCTCCGACAGCAAATGCATTGAGTTTGCTTCCTTCTTTTCTGAGAAGATCAATAATATCAGGAAGGCGATTAGCACATCCCCAAGTTATGCAAAGGTCAGACAGATTTGACCGCAATATCAAAAAGAAGATCCTATGTCTGCTTTTGAAGAAATTGATAGCAAAATGTTGGAAGAAATAGTACAGCACCTTAAATCATCAACCTACTATCTTGACACACTTCCCACATATTTTTTCAAAAGGGTGCTTAACTGTTTGGAAGCAGATCTCTTAGAAGTGGAACGCCCCACTTCTTTCTGGGACGTTTCCAAACTCCCTGAAAACTGCAGTTGTTAAACCCCTTCTGAAAAAGAACAATCTTGATAACACCATATTGAGCAACTTATAGACCAATATCAAATCTTCCTTTTATATGAAAGATTATTGAATCTTATTGAATGTCATGATTATACAATAATGATTTTAATGATTAGTGTAAAGTGTTGCCAATTATTCATCTGTGATGATGATGCTGATGTGTTGAGTAAATATTGTGTGAGAGTTTAATGATCTGTGCTATCATCTGCAGCGATGTACTGCAGCACCCCAGACTCTCCGCAGCATGGTTTTGTGGTCAGCCAGACAGGCGGCCACGTCAACAGCGTCGTCCGCTGGGCCTGTGACCGTGGCTATAGGCTCATCGGGAAAAATATGGCCATCTGCAGGAGAACTGAGTTCGGTTATCTGGCCTGGAACTCATCTGTGCCCGCATGTCAAGGTGTGTTGTCTTTATTATATTTTTCTTGAGTCTACAAAATGTGCATTTCCTTGAGTTGACTGCCAAGGCTAATTTAACTGATAATCACTTGTGCTCAGGTATTATTTGATTTAACCTTCAATCTTTGAATCTTCAGTCTTTAATCAGCTGAACAAATACTTAAACTCAAATGGTATTTTTTTTTTCTTTTCTTTTATGTAGAGCACTTTGAGTTACCATTGTGTATGAAATGTGCTATATAAATAAACTTGCCTTGCCTTATACTAGGTGCGCTTCCGAGCAAGTTTACTACATTAGAAAAGCCACATATGGAGCTAGTTATGTGATGCAAACATCAAAATGTATTAGTTTACATATTATTCATTATTTCAAACGTGTTTTGAGGTCATAACATAGTATTGGGCAAGGAATTGTGGAAAAAAATCTTTATTAACTGATAATCTGGCCCCGTAATCATAATTTGTGTGAATAAGGAATAAAAATAGTTGTTTTATTACTACAAATGTTAATTTCAGCTGTAAATCACTAATTGTATAGGAATGTTTTTGAGTTTTGCAAAAATGCAGGTAGGCATGTTTTTCAAATGAGCCATGTTGGCAAAAACACCATCTGACAAATCAACTGCAAATATAGAAAAAACTGATTGCATGACATTGTCACCATGTTCTATGCTTAAGCAACTACCTAAAGAGACCATTTTGTCATTTTTTTCCCCTGAAGAGTACTTATCATGTCAACCTTATAATCAAGGTTTCTTGCCTCATAATTTACTTTTACCCAACATGACGAGGAGTGACACGTTTCCTGTGATTTGCAGTAATTTGCCTTTTCTCACTAAAAGTAAAATGTGACATGACTCAATCATAGTCAATCAGAACATTTTGAGATTAATAAACTGTTATGTAGAGCATAATTTTAAAGCAATGTGCAGAGCTACTTAACACAATGGCACTGACATACAAAGCTGGTTAAGAATATAAAATAAAAACATGTTGCTTCTCTTTAGAGTACCAAGATGATTTGAACTGGCCACTGAATTGCAATTCATAGAAAGTCAACACATAGGCGATGCATTCTGAAAAACTGGAGGTCCTTTCACTCCGATCATTTTTTAAAAAAATGATTAAATATATAAAAACATGTACATATTTATTTGTAAAAATAGACTTTAAATTTACAATATTTTTAACCTTTCTAAAAATGACCACAATGCATATGAATTTCAATGTATATTAACATTCAATTGCAAGTCAGCACAGTGTTTGCTACCTCAATTGATGTTCTGCTGTAATATTAAAATCATTCATTTTAATATGCTAAAACTGTAATAATTTACTCTAATTATTAATGGTAAATACTAATATGAAATATTAGGAAAATGGCAGAATGGAAAGTATATTTTTATACTTTCTCTTTCTAGTTGAAGTGTACAATGCTTTTGAATTTCAATGTATTTCAATGAATTTCAGCTGTAATATTAAAATGACTCATATGTCAAATGCAAAATGTAGTTAATTTGCTAAAAACAGTAATAATCTGCGGTAAAATTATGGTAAATACTTATATAAAATGTTAGAAACAGGGCAGAATGGATTTTTAAAAATACTTTAAATACTCTTTCTAGTTAAAAATGACATCAATACATTTGGATTTCAATTATTTCAATGTATTTTACCATTCAAATTTGTACTGCAAATCTGCACCATGTTCGCTACTCCAATTCAATTTTCCCTATAAAATTAAAACGATTAATTTTAAATATAATGATTACATTCATTTGCAAATAACTGTAATAATTTGGTGCAATTATTGATGGCGAATACTAATTAAAATTATGGAGAAAATGGCAGAATGGAAAGCATTCAAATTTTTGTCTTTCTAGTTAATAACATCAATGCATTTGAATTTCAGTTGCATTTAGTTGAATTGCAAACTGCAAATTAAAATTTTGCCGTATAATCTAAATTATTAACTTT
Source organism: Sinocyclocheilus anshuiensis (assembly GCF_001515605.1). Lineage (NCBI taxonomy): Eukaryota > Metazoa > Chordata > Actinopteri > Cypriniformes > Cyprinidae > Sinocyclocheilus > Sinocyclocheilus anshuiensis. Next base: position 2,233,625 of record NW_015540875.1, on the reverse strand, counting down.
AAATAACTTAATTTTCTTTCATTATTAAAGACAGATACTAATATAAAATACGGGAAAAATATCAGAATGTCAGGTTTATTTTATACTTGTCTTCAAGTTAACAATAGCATCAATGTATTGAATTTCAGTGTATTTCAATATATTTTTACATTCAAATTTCAAGTCTGCACCCGTTAGTTACCTCAATTCATATTGAACTTGACTGAACCTGAAAAACATTCTGAATGGCACATAATCATTATGTTTACATGTACATGTGGGCGGTCATAAATTACTTCAAGACATCAGGAACCATGCTGTCTGATATTACGTTTAAATCCTTCATCCGGAAGTCCAAAAGAGCCTAACAACTAGCGGCAGTGCTAACGATGTGAGACATAAAAACAGGAAGAGCACCGACACAAATGAGACAGAGTGCTGGATGTGCTGCCAAACTAACCTTGGCAGAACGGAGGAGGACCATCCATCTGCAGTCGCTCACCCAACCTACAGGTCAAGATCTCGCTCCCGAGCAGCGTGAAGCCCGGCAGGCAGCGGTACCTGATGATGTCTCCTGTTGAGTAATTACACACCCAGATCTTTGCTTTTCCACTACAACTAGCGCTCAACAACACATTAGCTAATTAAGACCTGTCCGCTTACACGCTTGTGACAGTAATGATGACAAATGCAGAGCGTCGGGTGTTATTTTCCCCACAGAAAGTGGCCTTTTCTTTCACATTAAATAAGAAACGCTGCATTGCGAAGGTGGGCACCTTGGGAGCGTCTCTTTAATGAGGGTTCGATGCGTGATAAATCTATGCAAACAGATGATCATCAAACATTCTGCAGTCTTACCAATTTCAAATTCATCATCTTCAGCCAGGATCTCTGCGTTGGCGACATGTGGGGGAGGTTGACAGACACGAAGTTGGTAAGCTGCGAAGGGAACGAGATGAGTGAGAAACGTGATGTTTAGCTGCTGGTTAAGTTTGAATACAACCCACACACTTACATCTTAAATCATCACACCAGTCAACCGAGTTTTTCTAAATGTACAACAAAATTAGGTGCCGCCGATGCAAAGTATGAATCGTAATCAAGGGTCATACATAGCATCTGCCTCGGCAACACTGATTATGCCTTACAATTATAACAATGTCTAATTGCAAGAGTTTCTAAAAGAGGATCATATGCATTAAGAACCTTCTATTACCGGTATGTTATGATAATAATCACTTTTGTGATGTAACATCATTTGAAGACATAAATATGTTGAGCAGTACATTATGTCGTACTCCCTCACCAAGACATATAATTCACAAATGTTAAGAATAGTTTATGCGAACTTCATGTTGTTGTGTGGTCATAAATATTCGGAAATGATTTTCAAATTCAGTGACCAGTTCATTTATGCACATACAAAATTACTTTGAAAACATTATTAAAAATAATAAAAATAAGTTTTATGATATTAAAAAAATCATTTTCAACTGTAGTAATTTGCAGTAATTATTAATGGCAAATACTATATATAAAATATTAGCAAAAAGACAGCATGGAAAAATATATTATTATATTTTACAAAGAAAAAATAGGTTTATGCAACCTGTTTATAATCCTGAAGATTGATACATAGTTTGCAATAAGATTTTGTGATCTACAGAATCAAATGCTTTAGAGAGATCAACAAACAGGGCAGCACAGTACTGTTTATTATCTAGGCTTGTAATAATATAATTTGTAGTCAACATAGCAGCTGTAATAGTACTATGACCTGAGCGGAAACTTGATTGAAATTAATTTAAAATATTATTTTCCATTAAAAACTCATTAAAAACATGTTAATCATTTGACAGCACTAATATATACTGTATATATATATATAATTTTAAATAATTTGCTAATAAATGTAATAATTTCCTGTAATTAATAATGGTAAACACTATATATATATATAATGAAAATGGCAGAATGGAAAATATTTTATTTTATTTTCTTAAGAAAAAAAAAGTGATGCTTGTTTATGCAACCTGCCTACACAATGGAGATTAAAAGATTAATACATTTATAGTCCTGGTTAAGGGGTTAATAATAACAATAATAATAATAATTAATTTATTTTTAGTGTAATATTATTCATTTTACATGTAACAATTTAATTAGCTAATAATTTGCTGTAATGATTAATAGCCAATATTACATACAAATCATTTATTTTATACACTTTCTGTAGAAAATAATTGGTGCTTATTTATGCAAACAGCCGACACAATAAATAAATGCAAAGAATATGAATACATAGAGTTAGGGGTTTCTTCAAATGAATTTAAGCACCTTTTTTATATAGGTAAGATCCAGCAAACCCTCTCAGTATCTTAACATCATAAAGATTCACCAGCTACCGAAGAGCTACATGACCTCTATATTGTTCAACGCCAACACCAACAAACAAAAACACATTTCATCTAGAATTCATCATTGGGGAAACACAGGAACACTCACAAACACTCTGAATGCTGAGAAATTCCGCTGTTACTACGCTAACACATTAAAGGCAATTTTAAACTGGAGAATGGGCATTTTGGCAGCTCTGGGACCACGACTATCTTATTTTATTATCTTTTAAAATTCTAATCAGCTTTGCAGCATTTGACATAACTTCCTTATGCTGTATCAGTTTATTGGTGAACTACAAAAGCATCAGCAGAAAATATGCTAACGCAGATATTAACGTCTTTTATTGAATAACGGTCTCCCATCACAATTGCAAAACAGATTAGAGAAAACTGACGGAGTTCAAAGGTCATCCGTCGTGTTCAGCTGCTATTTCCCGTTAAAAGCTATTCCATAACCTAGTGATCTGCCTACATAGATAGAATTACAAAGCATCATACACAAAGATTATTGCAACTGGACCCATTTTAAAGCAGCATTGCATGTATCTTTGGTAAAATGTGGAATAAATCCAAGATTGTGGACAAGTCTGGAGGTATTTACATAAAAAACATACTTGCATTTCAATCAAAACCAAAAAGCACTGACAACACTGAAGCCATTACTAATTAAAACCAATGCATTTTATGCTCGAGTATTGTGTTGGATGCTAAATGCAAATCGATTTTTTTCAGTCTCCATACGAAGAGTGCATCTGTTTTGTATGATGCACACTATGTAGATCATATCAAATCATCACTTACTAGGATGCTGCCTTAGAAGCCGAATGCATATGTTTCCACACCTGCTCGTTCAGAAATGGCTGTTATTACGGATGATGGAAGTTTCCAAACACATTATAGCGCCATCGGAATGTGGCAGCTGCAATAATCGAAGCCATTTTCCGAAGAAACAAGTAATGCAATTTCTAGCCCTTGCAGTAAAACAAAAAACAAGGGGCCAGAAAGCAGCAACGTGACACGTTAAACAGGCGTTCGAAGGTTCCTAATGGAATTTCATGCCACAGTTTGGGTTGAATGTATGTATGTTCACGGCTCGCCTCAGCGTACGTACGGCATAAGTAACACGTTCTGTGGGCGTGAGGGAATAAGCCTGGATAATCGAGCTGACAATAAACAACTATAAGAGAACTAAGCAGTCGTGAAAGAAGAAGCAAAACTGCGCAAGATTCTGCTCACCATGGTAACGCAGAAGAAAGAATCCGCTGGTGCTGAAGTCGCTGTGGAACTTGAGCAGGATGTGATTGGACGTGCTGGAAACGGCCTCCTGAGGTGAGCTGCCGCTGAATTGACCGATCTGTGGGGATGTTTGGTCAGGGCCGTCCCTAAGGGAGACAACAGATATGTTCAAACCCAGATATGAAACATTAAAAACCTTCTTTGACTTCTTCTGTTTGCTGATATAATACTCTCCATAAGTCGCTCTCCCACATCTGGCGGGTGCGTGTCGGGATCTTATAAAGCATGTTTATGAAAACAGGACAGCAGATGTCTCTTCTCTGCAGTGTGTGTCAGTCGTGCTTCTAAACCCTGAATAAACAGGCTGAATGGTGGACTTATACAGTCAATGCATAGCATACAAAATGACCTTGTAACAGCATTTTTTTTTTTTTAATTAGGAAAACTTTTATATAACGTTTTTCATAATAATGTCTAATTTAATGTGCCCTGCAGCAAATAACAGTTTCTATTAAGGTTATGCAAAATACTTTTGCTAGATAATGAATGTGCATTCATTATGATCACTTTATTATCAATTTTCAGTAATATTGATTTGACAACACTGAAACTAATTGAAACAGAAGAAAACTTGAACTGAATTGAGGTGGTTAATGACTCTATGGATAATGTCTTCTAAAGAGCAGCTTTAGAGCTGAATCAGCTTAATTTAATGAATCATATTTGATGAATTTTGCAACATCGACACTGTTGAACTGAATTGAATCACCGTTAAACTGAATTGAGCTGAATAATGACAGGTGCCCAGAATTTTTTGTAATACAAAGGGCCAAAAATTTAACTTGAGTTTTGGTTGTGGGCCAAAAGTAAATGTTGCATTATATCCAAGTATATACAAGTATTTTCAAAGATGAAAATAATATATATATATATATATATATACACACACACACACACACACACACACACATTAGAAAATGGCAGCATGAATGAATGAATGAATGAATGAATAAATAAATAAATATTATTTCAAACTAATTACTTCATGGCAATTCTGCATTTTTTTGTTTTTACTCTAATGGTTTTTTTGTTAAAATTTAAAATTTTACATTTGTTAAAACAGTACAATTAATTTTATTTTTTTAATGTTTAAATTATTTTAATAAAAATTCACTTTTTTTTCATAATACAATTTATTTTATTTTTAATGCAAAAAAAAAAAGTTATCTATAAAATATAAAAAGGAATATATATATATATATAAAGATTCCTCCTTTGTGATATGACATGGCCGGTCAAATCAAAAGTCATAATAGGACAAATGCAGGCATCTCTGGCATAAACTCGTCTTCTATGGTTAGTTTTCCCTTTCAGATGATCTACTGTTTGAAGACGATTTTGATTAACTTTTTGTATATGTGTCCTCCTTGCACCAAATTTCATCTTACTCAACAAATTTTGCTCCCTTGCTCTGACCCTGGAAATTAAACAGGCTGGTTTTGCTATTGTACCTTGAAGACCTCTGTATGTAAATGACTTTGCATGAAAAATGAGTAACAATTGCATTGAGCTTTGAATATGCATTGATATGTAAATGTGGGAGGTCATACATTATTGTGTTTATGATTTTTGAATGAGGCGTTAGTGGGGAAGGACTTATACAAAGTACATCAAACAGTTATATTTCAGAAAAGCAAGAAAAATCCTATTTTCCATGACGTGAACACAAGCGTCTACATTTTGCTTTCGCACCAGCTGCTTGACACTTCAGCATTAATATTCAGTCAAGGAGGAAATATATGGAAGATGGAAAAGCACAAGAGAAATGTGTGAAACAAAACAGATAAAAGACTAAAATAAAGTGTTACAGAAGCCTCAGCTTAGCAGCATTAACACAAATGCATTTTTCATGGACAAGGACAAACTCTCTGGTGGAGTGCTTGACAAATCATTTTGATAAATCGAAAACTAGACATAGGCAGGTAATCGATTTGACTTGAGATTTTTTTACACTTCTCTAAACTCACACTTGGTTACTAGTTCTTTTTACTGATAATGGCTTCATTTGATTTCTAAACAGTAGCACCCAACAACAAGCAACAGCAGGATTGATTTCATCTCACGTGAAAAATACTTGAACTCGTTATACATTGTCCAAAACAAAGATGAAAATAAACTTGCACAATATTAATACTACTACTATTACTACTAATTATAATAACATTATATTATTATATAATATTGTGCAAGTTTATTTTTAATCTTGGTTTTGTCCAACAAGTTCCATTATTATTATTATTATTATTATTATTATGATGTAATGGTTAATAATTACATTGGAAAGTAACTATTATTAATATTTTTATTAACATTACATAATAATAATAATAATTATTATTATTATTATTTGTTGTTGTTGTTATCAAAAATATAGTACATATAAAATATTGTTAATCACTGGATATTTAAAGACAATCAGTCAATCAATCAATAAAGGGTTACTATAATTATTCATTTAAAATGTAATAATTTAACAATTTAAATATAAGAAAGAAAGAAAGAAAGAAAGAAATTGTGCAGTTTTTGTTTTTTAGTCTAATGGTTTTAGTTTAAATTATTTTCATTGTTATGGGTTATATCTAACTATCAAGAAAAGCAATTATGAATTTGATTAAAATAGTTCATGCATGTCGATGATCAGTCTCTGAAACAAAAATAATTGGTATCTGTAAAAAATAAATAAAAATTTGGTCAGTCTCTTTCCTAAAGCCAATGTTATTTTGTGAGCATAACACTCATGTCGTTTTATATGACACCAGATGCAAGTCTTTAGGTGAGGAGTTCTTATAAAACGCTCGCAGAAGTCCTACCAGATGGTGATGTAGTCGTAGATGGGCTCGGTGTTGAGCACGGTGAAGTTGATGTGGATGCCGTTGCCTGGAGGTACTCGGATGCTCCATATGCAGTCTTTAAGATTGGGGTAGTCAGCCGGGTGGCCCGGAGAGTAGATGGTCCCATTGTGGGCCGTGATATTACCACCGCAAAGTGCTGACGGAGGACAAATAAAATCAAAACGCAATCAGCTATTTGCGGAGAATTGCAATGCCTTACATACAGCTGCAACAAGCAATAATGCAGTGACATAAAAAGGTGATAAGCCTAAAGTTCACCGCTAAAGTCCTGCCTCCATATATGGTCCATATTTTCCCCTGAACATCTCATAGAATCTACAAAACATGACAGTTTTATTAAAAGCTGGCTTTCTGTAAGATGGGCTCTGTACCTTCACAGCGAGGCACAGGATGGTTCCAGTTGCGGCTGATGCCATGCAGACACGTGAGCGACGCTTCGCCCAGCAGCGTGTATCCCGGCAGACACTGGAACGAGATGGTCATGCCCACTCCAAAATCACTGCCAATCACCACACCATTCCGAAAGGGCCGCGGATCCGGACACCTCTGCAGTTCATACGCTGAGTGATCACAGAGCAGGCGGCTTTATTCAGTGAGAGGCCATAAGGAACGCCAATGTCCATCAGTGTTGTTATGGATAACAAAGTATTAAAAATAGCTTTAGGCAAAAAAAACAAAAACAAAAAGAGGCCGAAATAAAATAAAATATTAGATTAAATAGAATTTCTTAGTATAGAATTTATAAAGTAGTATAGAATAAAATAAAACATTTTTAATGTAAATGAAAATTATATTTAATATACTCAAGTGGATGTAATGAACTCTACTAAAACTGAAATAAAAACAAATGAAATCTATAGAGAAATATAAAAAACTAATAAAAATGACAAGCGCATAAAATTACTAAAACTAAAACGAAAACTGAAAAGACAGAAATAAATGCTAATATATAAATATATTTATACAGCCTATAATATTATATAAATAATACTAAAGTAACACTGTCAATCCAGTCAATGAAATTACAAAATAAAAGCATACAAATATACCAATAAGTGTTAATTTTGACAGCAAATTTTGATTTAGTTTCAGTCATAGTCTTTTGACGAAAATGCTATTTAGTTTTAGTAATATTTTAGTCAACTGAATTGATTTAGTTTTAATCTAGTTGGACTAAAAGACATAACATTTTAGGTCCGTTTTTATTCACTGACGAAAATGTCAATGGGTTTTTGTCATTCAAAATGTGTGTTGATTCTGTTATAGTCTCGATTTCATCGGGAAAAAAAAAATGTTGTTGGCTGAAAATTAAGACGAAAATTGTTCATCAACAAAATTAACACTGATACCAATGATACCTAGTTTAACAAAAAAAAAAACATTTTATTATGCAGGAAATTCAAACGGTTCAAGATACTTTAAAAATGATCAAATATTTGATGAAAAACATAAATAAAAAATGAGAAATGTGTTGCCTTTAAAACTACAGGGTAACTGAAATAAATAAGTTTAAGTACTAAAATCGCTAAACCTGAAACAGAAATAAATTAAAGCCATATAGAACTTTATATAAAAAAAACTCAAAAACGAATAAAAATTACAAAAGCACACAACAGTTACTAAAACTTAATCTAAAATATAAATACTAAATAGTATACTACACTGAAATTACAAATTACACAGAAAAAAAAAAGCAACAAAATGTACCCATAATACCTATTTGACTGAAAATGTATGTTTGATTATGCAGGAACTTCAAAAGGTTCTCCTATAGCTTACAGCTGCTTCAGAAATTAAATTCTAAAATAGTTTACTAAACTTATTGTCCATAATGTGGCAAATGCGTAGACAATAAATGTGTATTATATAAGGGAATCATAAAAATAACTTAGCATAAGTTATTTACAGAACATAAAAAATCCTAATGATTCATCCAAAATGTTTAAGTTCTAAACTTAGCAGTCTGACTACACACACACACAACAACAAAAAGAGTGTCACAGAAGCAATACATATTTTGTGACTAATATTGAAAAGCAAGATCCTTTCTGTGCTGTGTCAAAGGAAGCGGTTTCACTGAGGACGAGAGCTTCTACTTTTTACTTCAAAAACCCAACGTCATTCTCAAGGGACGAGGAACATGTTGCACTGTTGCACCTCACTGTTCAGGAATCATAAAGTCAAAATACTGACAGATTCCTGCGGTGTAAACCAGAAAGGCACAAGGGGTGGAATATAAAAATAGATTTGAAAACACAATACAGTTGCTTCTGAGCGGTTCTCGGGGCATTGCCATGTGCTGTTAGGGTTTGACTGCCAGGTGAAAACTGGATAATCATTTAGCAAAAGCAAACCTCTCCTCATCAGCAAGGTGCACAATTTCATGTCCGTGGCACAAATGGGAAGTTACATACTAAAATGTAACACTTAGGGGTTTTTATAGTTATGTTACCCTATAGATAACATCATTAATAACCTCACAGAACAAACCACATATGCTGTACTACGACAAACTTCACATATGACACAGATGACTTTAATAGGAGAAATCGCAGCAAAATGGTGCATCTTAATTAAAAGACACTGATGTTAACTAGTTTATAGTAATTCTACTTATGCACTACCATTAGAAAGTTTGGATAAACTACATTTATTTTATGCTTTTGAAATAAAGTCTAGCCAACAATTGATCAAAAATGCAGTAAAACAGCAGTATTGTTAATACTGTTAATATTATTATAATTTAATTATTGTTTGTTTGTTTGTTTGCTTGTAATATATTTAAAATTGTAATTTATTCCTGTGACTTTTGTGATACATTACCATTCAAAAGTTTAGGGTAAATAATGACAAAAGAACATCAAAGTACTAAAACTAAATTGAAAACTGAAAACACAGAAATAAATGCCAATTCAATAAATGTATACATCTTATAATAGTATATAAATAATAATAAAGTAACACTTTCAATCCAGTCAAAGAAATCTCAAAATCAAAGCATCCAAATGAACCCATTATATCTAGATTACAGAAAATGAACATTTTATTATGCAGGAAATTCAAAAGGTTCTTCCAAAGCTTCAAGCTGCTTTAAAAATGATAAAATATATTAAAATAGATGAAAAGCATAAATGCAACTCTTCAACAATTGATCAAAAATGCAGTAAAACTGCAATATTGTTAATACTGTTAATATTATATTTTATGTTGTAATATATTTAAAAATGTATTTTTTTTCCTGTGATGTTTTAACTGCTTGATATTTTTGTGGAATACATTACCATTCAAAAGTTTGTGGTGAATAAGATTTTAAAATAACTAAATAAATAAAAATGTAAAAAAGCGAAATACTTTAAATAAACACTAAACTTTCTATTTATCAAATAATGTGTTTTTTCTAGGTGAAACCCAAGGTTTCCACAAAAATATTAAGCAGGAAAATTTTCAACAGTGATAATAATAAGAACCATTTGACTTTTGAACGCCAATAATAATTGATAATAAATGTGCAGCAAATCAGCATCTTAGAATTTTTGAAGGATCATGTGACACTGAAGACTGGAATAATGATACTGAAAATCCAGCTTTGCATCACAGGAATAAATTACATTGGAAAATATGTTTAAATAGAAAACAGTTATTTTTAAATTGTAATATTATGTCATAATATTTCTTTGAAAAACATTTTTACAAATCTTAATTATTCCAAAGTTCAGACCAGTAGTGCATCATTTTTAATTCTGGTATTTTATTGCTGGTTTTTAATTAGCATGCTGAGCTTTAGCTGTGTGCAGGGTTAAATCCTCTCAGAAAAGCTGGGACTCTAAATGTATCCTCTTTAAAGCACCAGAGCAGCAGCTGTACACATTCCCAAAACCAACCTAATTATACAGGGCTTTTGGTTAAGACCGATCAGTCATTCCGGCAGCCTACCAACTAGCACACTTCGGAAAGATGTAGTTTTGCATTTGGAGCTGCACTAGCCTGACTGTGGATGTTACCGAGAGCCACTGACTTGCTTTCAAAAAGGCCTTTGACTGAACTCAAAGAGAACAATTGGCTATATTCCCTATCCTGTTATTGTGAGAAGGGATCCAGTGGTGTGTGTCCGTATCGACAGGGGAGGTAATGGCCGTGGGCAGGTTTAATCCGTCTTACCCTCGTAGGTGATGTGGAAACCGAGTTTGTTCTGCGAGTAGTCGCTGTGAAAGAAGAAGCTGGTCTCGTGGGTCGTGCTGAAGAAAGATTCTGGAACAACGGGCCCGCTGAACCTATCGATCACCGAGCCCGAGTCCAGCGTCCCGCTACGGACTTCAAGGTAGTCGTGCACAGCTTCCGTGGAGAAGTTGAGGAATTGTAGGTGAATCCCTGGATCATAAACAATAGGAGGAGAGATACAGTACATTTTAACAATGAGATACCTGAAGGTAAACTTTGAAAGTTCAAACCAAACAATTCATGACTTTTCAGCTTCAAGAAACAGAATATTCCCAGTTATAAATCATAGCTATTCCATCATTTTTAGATTTTACCGCAAAAAACAAGTCTTGCATCTTGCAAAAGGAAAATATTTCTTAGGTTGCAGTTTCATAACTCAGATGACTTAATGAAGCTTTTATTTACTTTTCATTGACTACCAATTTTGTCTCAGATGTTTTTCCCTTTGGTTGGTAAAAGATCCTACTGTAAGTAGAAATACGAATAGAAATAAAATAATAGTTCACATACTGTAAGAGTACTGAGGTCTAAAATGAATGTGGATAACAACAGTTATTTTAACGTCATTAATATACTATTATAGTTTTATTAATTAATTTTTTATATTTTTATATTTTTAGTTTTCATTTGAAAGTTTTAGTAATTTTGTTCTGCAATTTTGACCTTTTTAATATATTTTTTAATGTCTATTTACTATTTATTTCAGTTTTAGTTTTTATTTTAGTACTTCAACTTAAACTAAATGAAAATTAGAAATGCACATAGCAACTAACAGTTTTTATATTTTATTTAATTTAACGTTTATTTTAAGTAACAAAACAATTTTTTTTTTAATGGTTTTGGTTTTAGTTTACGATGATAGCATCTGAGATCCTTTGGTCTTGGGAGAATTTATTGAGAGATATTTGAGTTCTTAAATATCTGGATTACAATTGAACTCTAGAGGAAACATATGAGGTGAGATTACTGAGGTCTTTTTCTTCGGGAGAAACATCTAAGACAGGAGATTTTACATTTAATCTCATTCTGTCTAGAGATATAAACAACTGAGATATAAATTAAATCCTATTTGGGGGAAAAGAAGAAAAATGGAACTCAAAAGTTACAGGATACAGACCAAATCCAACAGGAAGTTTAACTGTCCAGTTGCAGTCAAGTCCACTGGGGTAATTTCCAGGAAAGCCGGGACTTAGGATGACTCCATTCAGGTCCGACAGGAATCCCCCGCACTCAGCTTAAAAGACAAGAGCAGCCATGCACAGAGTCAGTGAAGACGGCATGCACAGAATACTGTACCTCACACTGGGAACAGACACCCAATGGAACAATAAGAAATGATCAAACAGATATTCATCAAGTCCAAACTCCATTACGGAATCCAGTGATATGCAAAATGAACTCATTTGCACATATAAGAAAGCCCTGTGTTCTTGGTACATATAAATAACAATGCAATGATGTGCAATAAGAAATGCTTTCAAATGCTAATGGAATAAATGTGCTGCGTTCATTTTGAGGTTGGGAGAAAATGATACATGGGTTATGTTTTCTCATAATGACTTTTTAAATTAACACCACTCGAACTCGCTGGGATTGAAAGGCCAATATCGAAGCATGTAAGACTGACGTATATCCGCTTGATTTTACTTCGGAGCGTGTGCATATCCCCCTGTGCGCTTGGTTGTGTTTGCATTCTTCTTATTGGCAAACGTGTAATGAATGGCCTCTTGGACTCGCTGTGTCCATTTACAGTACTTTAGAACAGCAACTGAAATGTCAATAGAGAACATTGAATCTTCTGTTTACACTGCAGGAGCTCGGATCAATTAAACTTCAAGTGTCACTCTTCAGTCACGGCCGTGGCTTGTGCTACATTTGAAATTAGATTCAGCTTTACTTTTATATCCAAAGTCAATTCCTGAATTGAAATTGAATGAAATTTGTATAAAAACAATACATGAATGAATTTTGATGTTTGGTTCAGTATGAAAACATATCATACACACAAATCATAACCACTATATATCTGCATTAACATTAAATGATAACAAGTTTTTTTATTTCTATACGTGATGTTTCAATATTCTATGGTTGGTATGAAACAGTGGCTACAACAAAATCAAATCAGAAGAAATAGCATAAATTCAAAAATAATTTCATCTGAGCTTAACTTAAATTCAATTTCGGAATTTAAGGAAGTAGACTTTAATTGGAATGAAATTTGAATTAAAAAAACGCACAACACTTAACTATCATATTACGATGCACTGTTGGAGAAACGTATTGACATCAAGCAGGTGGTGGAGTTATAACTTCTGCTACTAGTAATCAGTTTGAGATCAAATTAGTCTTAGATTATTGCTGTAAAAAATAAACATGGCATCTGAGAACTGCTTCGCTATTTTTGTTCTCCGATATATTGCAAGTTTCCCCTTGGTACTAGAGCAACTACACTTATACACACCCTTCATAAAGGTGCTTTGATTCTCTTAAACTAAAAGACGTTAATGAAATTTGTATATACGTGAAATGAAAGATATATATTGCAATACAAGATAGCTTGCTTATTTCTTTCAAGTGCATGATCTATTTAAAGTCAATATGTAACAAGACCACCAAGTTTGCAATGCTGTTTGCGAATGTTCATCGGAACTTCCTTTAGTGAAATTTCTTTATAAAACGGATAGTTCCGGTCCTTGATTCTGATTGGTTGAGCCGCATTCGAAGCTGTTGTAAATTACTCTACAAACATACACCTTTGTTTACATTTGTGTGTTGCTTGGCAACCACTTTGTTGGAAACACAACTGTTTCTGAGGAACTACATTGTTTGGTGGAAGAATACTGTTTTTATTAATATCATTACACTTTATTTGCTCTGTGTTATTCTGTGAAACCTTACTACATATATGGAATAACCGTTTTATAAAAGCAATAAGCCACGTGAAGCTATGGTTTACAGTGAATTTATAACAGCTAAGGGGGTTTTAGGCACTCCACTTCGCTTCGTGCCTAACAACACCCCTTAGCTGTTATAAATTCACTATAAACCACGGCTTCTTGGGGCTTATTGCTTTAATATTCCATGGTTGTTATGAACACAGAAATAAAATAAAATGAAATGGAACAAATTTAAGATTGTAAATTCAACTGAGCTTATCTTTTAAATTGTAATTCAATTCCTACATTTAGGGAAGTAGAATTAAAATTTAATTCCATTTTAATTTTGAAATGAATGAAATTAAAATGAAATTAAAATGGAATGCATTTTTGAAATTAACAAATAAATGTATTGTTCATGCATGTAATAATAAACTCAAAATATTTGCAAAAACATTAGATGATATAAATAATGAATGTCAGAATTTGCAGCTATACTGTAGAAATTTCTGTTGATATGCAACTGATATTTTTTGGATACGGGTGAAAGACCTATTTTTTCCCCCCAGAATCCTAGAGCAATTCCAGCATTACATTAGCAGTGAAAATGTGAATTGTAACTTCTAAGATTGCTCTTTAATACAGTAAAATTAAAATAATTTAAAAGTGGTTTGCTAAAAAACACAATTTTAACCAATGGTTGACCCTTCCGTGGAATAACCCCTTTAAATGACCCTAAAATCTTCAAAATAGAGCCCAACAACAACGTATAATCAACAGATTCAAATTTTTAAAGTAATAGTTAAAGTTATCAGTAACTATTCCTGAATCTGTGTTAACATTAGCTTATAAAAATACAACTATTCATTTATTAGTTCATGTTAGCTCAGGTCCATTAAATAATGAACTTTATAGTACTGAACAGCAATATTAAAATCACTTTTTATGTCTGTTTTAGGCCCGGTTTCACAGACAGGGCTTAGACTAAGCCAGGGTTAAGCCATAGTTCAATTAGGACATATAAATAATTTTTATGAACATATAAAAAAAAACATTACTGGTGTACATCTTGAGATAAAACAAAGGCACTGATATATTTTAAGATCAGTCAGTGCAAGTTTCTTTCAGTTGAAACAGCTCAGACTTACATTTTAGTCTAGGATTAGGCTTAAGCCTTGTCTGTGAAACCGGGGGTTAATGTTTTAATGATACTGAAGTTAAAGATATACCTACATTTGCATACTTTTACAGCCTTATCTAGTCAGAGAACATCTATTAGGAGTAAACTTTCGTTATGCCGTTTTGCATTGTCGTGCAGGCCGCTTAACCTGAGGTCCTGCAGCGTCTGTCACTGCTATTAGCGGACTGTAAGTCACTCTGGATGAACAGCATTAGCTAGATGGCCAGTAACTCGTGAGCGATGGTGTTATAGCCGCGAGAAATCATGAGACATGGAAGAAGGGGCTAATAGATTTCAACAAAAGAGAAAATGAAAAAAGAAGATTAGACTGAATAGGACCTCAAAGATCTAGCCTGAAGACAGCTTTTTCATAGTCCATTTGATTAAATAGAGCTCTAACAGACCACGGCTGATCTCGCTGCGCTCGGTGATAAAACAGCTGCTACATTGAAATCAAATAAGACGAAACGGCACAAACTCCTCAACTAACAGGAACATAAGGTTGTTGCGAGACACTAATTTGAAAAATTGCGATTACAGAGAAGTAAAGCAGTGGTAATGCTCTCACTGAAAAGGCCAAACGGGGAGAAATGACTGCAAATAAAACATACCCAGACAGAGGGGCGCTGGGTAGTTCCATCTTCTGACAGGCCCTGGCATGCAGGTTATATATGCACTTCCCTGCAACGAGTGGAAATGAAGAAAGATATTGACTTTTCCAAGAAGCTCTCACCAATTCCGAAAGAAGATGAATCACTCGTAGGAAACGTATCATTCAACGTGCTCTTCAAAAATAACAAAGCCTTGGCACTGTGAATGAATCTAATAAAACGCACAGAGGAACAGAAAATCAAACGCTGAACTTTAAGGTGCTTCTTCAGCTATGGGCACCTTTGTACTTTTCTTCTTTCTTTTTTTTTTTTTTTTTTTTAAACAAACTTTCACTAGTTTGTCTATTAACGTCAGTATACATGCATTATCAGACATCTCATTTTTGTTTTGGAAGTGACATTTTAAACACGCTGCAGCTAATGTCATATAGCATGCATTTCATGCATTCTAAATATACACAATGAAATAATATTTTCATACACTTTGCATTATTATTCAAAACAGAAATTAAACTGTGTACATGATAAGACTTAAGATTTAACAGCTATTGTTTCATGCATTCTAAATGCACACACAACTAAATAATATTTGAATATTTTTTGCATCATTTTACAAAACAACAGCTAGAAAAATAACGTTTTGGACGTGCTAATATACAGTATATATACGCTTTTAGCAAATTTTGAAAATTGCAGCTATACAAATTGCTACGCATTGCTAGCATTTCATGCATTCTAAATACACACAACTAAATGTTTTTCATAGTTTTTGGATCATATTACAAAATAACAGCTAACATTTTGAACATGCTAAGGCTAATTTCATAGCTATTGTTTCATGCATTACAAATACACTAAACTAAATAATACTTTTTAACTTTTTTTGCATAATTTTACAAAAAGCAGCAACCAAAAATACATTTTGAATATGCTAATTTCATAGCTAGCATTTCATGCATTCTACATACACTCAACTAAATATTATTCACGTTCACACTTTTTGCATAATTTAACAAAAAGTAGCTACAAAAATGACATTTTGAACATGCAAAGGCTAAATTCATAGCTAGTACTTCATGCATTCCAAAATAATTCTTTTTTTTTTTGCATAATTTCATTTTGAACATGCTAAGCACATGCACCCTAAAACACACAAATAATGTTTCCACACAAAATTACAAAATGGAAATGGCAGAAAAATGCATCACAAATGCACCTGTTTCCTTTCCACACATCACATGCATCATATTGTATCTCAAGCTTTTCAATGACAGTTAACCTCTGAAAAAAGAATAAATAACTTGGAGAAAAATTTGGGGAGAACAAGGGAGAGAACTAACAGAGAGCTGAATCATTTTCACATAAACAAACAAACAAACAAAAAAAAAAATACTGAAATGCTGAATTGTTTAGATAAAATTTTTTAATTAAAAAAAATCTCAATTAATATTTTATGATGCTTTTTGCTATTTTACATTTTGATATTAAAAGTCTGGGTGTGGTACAAGAGTAAAAACAATAACATCTACACACAAAAAGCATTTGGAAAGTAGCAAAAATAAACAAAAGTCATAGGAAAAAATACATTTGAATGCACCCTTCAAAAAGAAAAACAAAAAGTTCAACTAAAAATCAACCCCTGGGACATATGAGTGCTTGTAATTGAACAAATGCCATTTGATTGAATGTCACTCTTCTGAAATAAGTCACCTGTTTAACGCACTGCCAATTACGCACGCAACAATGGCAAAATGAGCAGCCAAAAAGCTTTTTAGAACGAGTGCAAATGTCTCTGAGCATTTGAAGCTGAGCGCGCTAAGCTATCACTGCCATATTATGATATGAAATCGCCCACCTTTAGAGTGTATCCTTGTTCACAGTGGAACGAGACAACATCCCCCACGAAGTAGCGGTCACCCACTTTCATGCCGTTGCTGGGGGTTTGAGGTTCTGGGCAGGAGTCCAACCCTATTTCTTAGGACACAGGAAACTCTCTTCATTTGTCAGAATGTGACTGTTCCCCAACACAAATGGAAACTGATTTGCATTTACACTGCGAGATGCAAAGGAGCCCCGCGAGAGAGTCGTCGGTCAGCCGACGTGACGTCGGGAGTGACCGACTGAAAGGGAACAAATGTTGCGTGATTCATGTAGCGGTTAAATTCAATTCATTTGTGGCCGCCTGTGGCAGGGCTCCCAAACGTTCTTTGACAAAATATTTTCTTGAAGTACACCCTCAGATTTTAAGTTAATATTTAAAACCACGTTCACACGTTTACAGTTCTCATTTGTTGGTTAATGGTCAAATGACATGCAGCAAAACAAATAAAATACATAATGTTTATGTTTACATATGTATAAAATAAAGACTACTTTTACAAGTGTTTGATTTTAATTATTTTATTAAATGCCTTATTAACAGTTTAGGCCTGTCAGAAATATATATTGTGATTATTTTGGTGTATATATTGTGATTGCAATTTGAACTGCGATATAATGGTAAACATTTCATCTCATAAGAAAATGTCTAATGCTGCTGCTGAAATATCCAGACACCACCTCAGGTGATATTAATAATAACAATTATTCAATTGTTTTAATATTAGATCTAATTATAAAACATTATGAGAGAAATATACTATTGTAATAATACAACTGTACTTTAGAATTAAATAAAAGATTTTGTGATAATTATAATAATTTTATTTTACACAATTTTTTTCTGAAAAAGAAAAATTCATAAAAAAAGGTAATTGCAACTTTTTATCTCACAATTCTGACCTTTTTCTTGCAATTGTAAATTTATATCTCAGACTATAATTCAGACTTTTTTCTCACAATTCTGAGAAAAAAAAATCAGAATTGCTAGTATAAACTCAGAATTGTGTGATATAAACTCACAATAAAAATAAAACATCGCAATTCAGATTTTTTTTCTTGCACGTATTAGTTCATATCTCACATTATATTTGACTTTGATCTGATTTTTTTCTCAAAATTAAAAGTTTATATCTCGTAATTCTGCGCTTATGAGTTAATATCTCACAATTCTGATTTTTTTTTCCCCTCACAATTTGTGATTTATTCTCAGAAAAAATTCCGAATTGCGAGGAAAAAAAAAATCAGAATTGTGAGATATAAACTCAGGATTGAAATAAAACTATTAGAATTGTTAAATAAAGTCACATTTATCTTTTTTTTTTCATTTTTATATTAAGCTTCCATAGGAAACCGTGCTTTACGGTGGCCATTCTTTGAAGTTGACATTTTATGTGTAATTTTCCATTTAAGTAATTTTTTTTTAAAATTTATTTATGATTTATTTATTTAAAAAAAAGAAAAGATGTTTAACCTTTTATTGATTTGTTTTTGTTCTGTTTATATTTCATTTTTATTATTCTTTATATATTTATTGTTTTGTATTCTGGTTGTGTATGTAATTTATTGCTATGACTGTATCCCCTGT
>NW_015540875.1:2202708-2214715 GCF_001515605.1 Sinocyclocheilus anshuiensis | reverse complement strand
AAGCCACTGCACAAAACAAATCCCAGCCGGGTCCGTCACTTTTTTGGGTCCCCTTGAAACATTTCCATTGTGGTCCGTGCTACTTGCAGCGTGTTTCTTCATTTGCATGTGTTGTGAGGATTTGCAGCGCGTGTGTTGTCAAACTGATGAAGATGTTTTCTTAATTTGCTGGTGTTTTTTCAATTTGCATGTGTTTTCTTAAGTTACAGCGCGTTGAGCTCTCTCGGCCACCGTAGTGCTTTGCGTTCTCACTGCAAAGGTGAACAGTCATCATACCTGTATATTCCAGGTGAAAACCAGCTCCAGAAACGCTCATGTCAGTCTGAAAGGTGAGGAACAGGGTGTTGGACGTGGTGTTCAGCAGGGGTGGAATCGTGGTCCCTAGAGGAATTAGCATCAGAACATAATTATCGTTTGCATGACAGGCATAACAGCGCATTGTTTCCTACAGCTCCCTGCAGTCAATCCTGCTGGGATTGTGACATTCCTTCACGAGGCTTCTACGCATGTCATTCAACTCTGTCACGAATGTCAGCGGCTTTATCGAGTCAACAGATGAAGTGGCGTCGCTGCTAAAGTTGGCACCTCGCCACCATGCACCTAATCATTGCGAAATTACAACTGGGCACACATCAAGATAGATCAGACCTATTGCAGTTTTGTGAACCTGCGGTGACCTCCATCAAGCAGAGCGATGCTCTGTAGCCACTCTGGAGTCTGGATGATGGGCTATTTGTCGAGCGGCCGCTGACGTTCAGTGCTAAAGAGGTTGTGACGAATAGAGGCAGGCATTACACTTGCAGCCTTAACCGCAGGGGAATTTAGACCGAGGTGGTCCCATATTTCCCACACGAATAGCATCCAAGCATCCAAGCATATTTTGTCCGCAGCCATTTCACCGTCTTTATGCACGAGGCATCTCCATCCCATAACTTCCTTTAATCTTTCATTTGTCCTCCGAGCAGATTAAACGTCAAACTGTCAACAATACTTAATGCTTTGTCTGAGAGCGATGGCACCCGCTAAGGTCAACGCATATTTATTTTGCTTTGTGCGGCTGACGCGACGCTCACGCCTGGTTGAGGGGATACGCTGGCAAATAATTAAAATCTGTCTTTCACTTCTGAGGGCTCTTTCGATCTGAGTCACTGGCGCTACACTGATATCATTCTGTCTTCTACTTTAAAGAGAAAACAAAAAGTCTGTAAAACTCTATACCAAGAGGAAAAAAGGCCTTTCCGATAGACAGATAGTAAAAAGTAAACATGGCACACACAACCCCAAACAAACCCTTTATAAAGAAAACAGCCTTTTTCTGAACCAAAATATATGGTAACTAACAGGTGTGGCATATCAAGATGCTGATTCTGAAACGCCTTTGGAGACGGCTTATGGTAGAGAAATGAACATTCAATTCACGGGCAACAGCTCTGGTGGACATTCCTGCAGTCAGCATGCCAATTGCACGCTCCCTCAAAACTTGCAACATCTGTGGCATTGTGCTGTGATAAAACTGCACATTTTAGAATGGCCTTTTATTGTGGCCAGCCTAAGGCACACCTGTGCAATAATCATGCTGTCTAATCAGCATCTTGATATGCCACACCTGTGAGGTGGATGGATTATCTCGGCAAAGGAGAAGTGCTCACTAACACAGATTTAGACAGATTTGTGAACAATATTTGAGAGAAATAGGCCTTTTGTGTACATAGAAAAAGTCTTAGATCTTTGAGTTCAGCTCATGAAGAATGGGGGCAAAAACAAAAGTGCTGCGTTTATAAGTTTGTTCAGTGTACATACAAAAATTAAATAAAACCATTGAGAGGATATGGTGGCAAATAATTAAAATCTGTCTTTCACTTCTGAGGGCTCTGTGAAAAACAAAGAGATGAAAATATTAGAAAAAATATAGAAAAATTATGTAAAAAGTAAAATAAACAAAAATACATAACCACTAACAGATTACAAAAATAATACAAAAAATAATAAAATAACATGCAAAGAAAAAAAGTCTATAAAAAGTCTAAACCAAAAGTTAACAAAAGAAAAATAAATAAATAAATAGATCGTGGCATATAGTTAAAACCTGTTTTTTACTTCTGAGGGCTCTGCGAAAAAAAAAGATATGAAAATATAAGATATGAAAAAAAGAAATTAATGTAAAAAGTAAAATAAATACATAAATAACAACAGATAGCAAAAAGTTAATATAAAAAAACTAAACTAAATTAAAAGATTAAATTAAATTAAATATACAAAATAAAATAAAAACTAAAATTAAAATAAATTAAATTAAATAAATATATTTCGGCATATAGTTAAAACCTGTCTTTCACTTCTGAGGGCTCTGCAAAAAAGAAAGATATGAAAATGTAAGATATGAAAAAAAATAAGAAAATAATGTAAAGAGTAAAATAAATACATAAATAACAACAGATAGCAAAAAGTTAATAAAAAAAAAAACTAAAGTAAAAAAAAACTAAACTAAACTTAAAATAAAATAAAATAAAGGTTAAGAGGATACAGTACCAGTGTTCATTTTGACAGCAAATTTTGATTTAGTTTTAGTCATAGTCTTTTGACTAAAATGCCATTTAGTTTTAGTCATATTTTAGTCATCTGAATTGTTTTTAGTTTTAGTCGACAAAATATCATAAGGTTTTAGTCGACTAAATCTACAGTAAATTTAATCGTCTAAAATCTAATGGGTTTAGTTACAATGCACATTCTATAGGTTTGATATTAAGGTTTTATCATGACAGACACCGATTTAACTGCGGTGACACACAACATGCCTTTGTTAAAATTAAATAAAACCACTTCTCATAAAGAACAAGAACATGGTCTTCTTTTGAATGAAATACCAATGGTTATACAGGCTAATTATGCAGTCTTTATAGCAACTTGTTTACCATATTCTTCATTCTTTCAAGCAGACGTATTTATTTCTATGAATAAATTTGGATTAAACTTTAGGGCTACTAAAGTTTTTCAGTCAAGAGCAGTACGTGATTTTCTGTCTTTCTTTTGTTGCTTGATTAACACCAATGACTTGGACAATAGCAACTAAATTAGGCTGCTGTCCCTTTAAAACCGAATGCACAGCTGCAATGGATGCAATGTACTGATACACGTTCTTCCTACTGTTTGCGTCCACTTAAGACGTAATCAACTGTGTTTACGTGAATACTCGTCAAAACGGACAATTCGACAATACACATTTTGTGTGTAATTCTCCGTTCATGTGACTCGAAAGAGTACTCGCGCGCTGTAAGACACGCTTTCTGTGTGTGTGTGCTTCAGTGTCTGCGCTCAGAAAACCGGACCGAATTGAGTTCTCTCTTGCGTCGTCAGATTTATCCATATGTCTGCTCTTCTCTTACTCCCACATATTGACATTTTTGAACGTTTTATGCGACGTGCAGCAAGTGTATGTTAGCTTATGGCCCGCCGGTTAATATGTACGCATCTAACCTCCGAACCACGCAGAAGATTCGTTCTGAATTAATCTCTTCCCAAATCGTCCCTCCTTAACTTTTTGTCTCGTTTTTATTAGCTGACGACATTGTAAATATTTTTACGTCATAGTTTTTGTCATTCAAAAAGAGTTTGAGTTCGTTATCGTCTCGTTGTCGTCAGTGAAAAAATGTCGTTGACGAAAATTATTCATCAACGAAATTAACACTGTACATTACCAAATGATTAAAATCTGTCTTTGACTTCTGAGGGCTCTGCCGTTTTCAGAACTACAATGATATCATTCTGTCTCCTACTTATACTGAGAGCCTCACCAGGGAAAGCTGTTGATCCATGATATCCCACGACAGCTCAAATATTGATGTGCTTTGGATGACAAAACAAATCTCTAGATGAAAGTCAGGCAGCATGAGGTTACAAAAAATAGTCTTATTTCGCAGATGCTAAACATTGAGTTTCTTCAGACTGACTAGAGTGTGCAAAAAAAAATAAAAAATGACACCAGGGATGAGTGTGCAACAGTTGTATTTGCAGAATACATTAAAGTCAACATGGTGTGCTTGGGTTATTTGGAAAACAATATCAAATTTAGGGAGAAAAACACATGGTTTCCATCTTACCCGAATAGCTCCCTAGTCGTGGAGCATTGCTGTCGACACCATCGTAAAAGTCTAGAGAGTCCCAGTTGTGTTCGGTGGAAAAAGTCACAACTGTAATCTACAAGAAAAAAAACACAAAAATAATACAAAATATATAAAACACTTTTTAAAAATATATATATTTCATCTAGTTTTGAGTATACTAAAGTTCTGGGTGAAGTCTGTCAAATTTAAATGTTAATTTTAATAATGAGTAAATATTGCGACAATAACCATTGTGACCAGATTGGTGAGTTAGTAGGTTGAATTCAAGAGCTATATTGGATTAATTTGTGACTGAATCATTCAGTCTGCTCTTGAAAACTGGCTCAAAGAATCAGCTGAACGAGTACATGATGAACAGACCTGCAATTAAGGTGTAATATTTATTATATAAATCTAAATAAAAATGAGCCACTTCTGGTCTGATAGGAAGATGCATGGCAGAAAAGACAATGTTAAATGCATATAATAAAATGAAAATAGTTATATAATCATGCAATAATGAAATAAATAGGCTTATAAACATTTAAAATGAGGAGAAAACACCTCTCATCTTTTTTGTCATTGACGTCAAAGGCAGTGTATTCAATCAAATGGTAAAATCTGTCACTTGGTGATATGACTAATGCTAAATCAACATTTGGTCCAGTGCTTGTTCCATGTGTTTGGATGATGAATCACATTTATGCTGTCGTTATTTGTATTTACACAATTTTCCTATTCAGTTTATATCATGTTAATAATTTTGCATATTGTTCGGCCTAAGCAGTATAATGGTAAACAATCCTGGTACTGTGTTTGATGTCCAATGTAAAGCAAAACCAGATGAGAACCACTTCTGTACATTACAGCAGATATCAGCCATTGAAAACCCATATTGGTTGACCATTAATACCTTTTTTCCCTCTATAACATATTGCATAACTATAAAATGCAGTATTACCTGCTTAAACTTCAAAAGTTGTAAATAAGGGCAAAAATTTAATATTCAGTAATACGTAAAGTTCAATAATGAAGCAAACTAATAATAATGGGATTCCCTTGAGAATATGTTAATCCTCTGACGAGCGTTAAGTAATCAAACACACTTCTACTAATCATAAGCCACAATTTTTTTCAGAAGACACAAAAAAAGAAAAAAAAAACAAGAGTTTTGTCTCACTTGGATTCCGGTTCCCTCCGGCACAAAGACCTTCCAAATGCAGTTCAGATGGTTGTCATAGGGATCGGGGTAACCTGGAGACAGAATGGTACCGCGGCGCATGTTCAGAATTCCTCCGCATGGAACTGAAAGACAGATTTAGGGAAAAAAATGAAATAAAAAGACTAAACATGGCAGAGAGGCACAACAAACAAAATCAAGTAAACAAGCCCTTTCTGAGGCAAATGATTTTGAAAAATATACATATTAAAAAAATTAGTTAATAACTACAAAAAATGAAAAAAAAATTTTTTAAAAAGTAACCAAAATAACGTAAATAAAATACAATAAAATATATTTTTAGTTTTAAAATAAAGGTTTTATTAATTTAAAAAATGTAAGTTTTTTTAAAGGGGTCATATGACGCAATTTCAAACTTTCCTTTCTCTTTGGAGTGTTACAAGCTGTTATAAGATCCCTAAAGTTGCAAAGACTAAATTTATAATGGGTTTTAATGTTTTTGTCTCGTCGCTCCGGCCGGGACACAGGGCATCACAATATGGTAAGGGGCGTAACATTTCCGTCACACGCTTGAGGTATTCCACCAATCACAACGCACTGGATAGCTGTCCAATCAGTGTACACCCCGCTTTTCAGAACAATGAGCTTTGTAAAAATCGAGACGTTTCAGAAAGGCGGGGCATAGAGGAGAAACAATAATGCACAGTATGTGTAAAATAATGTGTTTTTTGAACCTTAAACTGCATAAACACATTTCATTACACCAAATAGACAAAATAATGTTCTTTTTGGCAACATCATATGACCCCTTTAAGGGCACCTTAATAGATTTAAATTTGACATGAAATCAACATGAAACACTATTCACAATCCATTTGACTGTTTTATCATCACAAAACATGGTAGAGAAATAAATCAAGCAAAGCCTTCTGAAATAATATAAAATGAAAAAACAAACAAACAAATAAATAAATAATAATAGTGAGTAACAAATCAAAATGCTATAAAAGAGCAAATAAAATTTTTTTTAACATTTTTTAAAGGTTTTTAAAGGTTGCTTTATATAAAAAGTCTACAATGGATTCAGGAAAACATCTTCAAAAGTGTTTGCCGAGTAATATACTTTCTTAAGAAAACTTAAAGCAGCACAAATTAATATATGTTTAATAGATATTGAATTCTAGCAATGGATCTTCATTTGATATTAAGATCTTGTGTGTGATTCGTATATGATCTGATCCCAGCAATGAAAAAAAATTTAATTTTTACCCACAGTAGAGTTAAATTCAGACATTTTATAATAAAAAATACAAAATTAAAACAATAATACATGCATATTAAAAATAGAATACTTAAATATGTACATAAGTTAAAGGGTTAGTTCACCCAAAAATGAAAATTAGCCCATAAATTACTCATCCTAGGTGTATATGACTTTCTTTTTTCAGACGAATCCAGTCGGAGTTATATTAAAAATTGTCTTTGATCTTTCAAGCTGTTTAATGCCACTCACCGGGTGTTGCATGCATCCGTCCAAAAGCAGTTAAATAAAATGCACCCATCCATAAAAAAAAAGTGTCTCACACGGCTCCGGGGGGTGAACAAAGGCCTTCTGTAGCGAATCGATGCGTTTTCGTAAGAAAAATATCCATATTCAAAACATAATAATCACATTAATGTAGCTTGCGTTCACTGTTGTAAACTGGAAGCAGTTCCGGGGGAATGACGTATGAGGTCAGCGTTGCACATGCGCCGGTGAGTCTCGTAAAAACCAACGTTTGTTTACAGGATCAAAGGAAGCAAAGTTTCCTTACTTTAGCAAAGGAAAACCAGTCTCCTCTTGGCTTATATCGAAATCCTCTGACATTCTTCCTTACAAATCCTCGTTTTGTACTTCTAATTAGTGACCGTTGTTTTGTTTTGATCTCTCCCCTGCGCTTCTGCGTGTGTCACTTCTGAGCGGCGCATGCGCAAAAGCCGACCTCATACCCACGTCATTCCCCCGGAACTGCTTCCAGTGTACAACAGATTTGGTTCCTTGCCGCTGTCGCCTCTGGCTTGCTTAGTTGGGGACACTTCATTTCCAGCGATACCGTTGACTTGATTGCAAAGATACTATTTAAACTGAGCTGGATGTTGACATCACTGAATTCAATGATGAACTGTCTTTAACTGAAAAATTAGTGTTTACTATTGTCATTTTGCATTATTGACACACTATTTTCCTAATTAATGCTGTTCAGTTGCTTTGACACAATCTGTATTGTTAAAAGCGCTATATAAATAAAGGTGACTTGACTTGACTTGACATTATATATTACATGACTCTTAAAAAAGCACCTTAGAAGGCCAAATAAAATCAACTTGAAACACTACTCGCAATCCTTTTTACAGTTTTGTGGCTGAAAAGGAGAGTTGTTGAGGCAGAGCAAGTTCTCAAGTTTTGTTAAAATATTATGAAACATGAAAATAGGCCTATGCTGACATTGAGGGGATATCTGAACAACAACAACAACCACCAAAAGAATGTATTATTTTTGTTGTACGACTACATAAGAGAACATTATTGATTACCTTACAGCCATAATATTTTCCATTCTAAACCGAGCTGTACTGAAAAGCACTATGTAAGAACGGACAGCTTTTAATCATGCTCTTGCTGAAGCAACCAGCCAACAATCAACTGGGTCGGTGCAACCTTACCCAACTCCAGTGGGATGTCATTACCAGGTGCAGAACTGAAGCGCCACACATTAATGTTAATACATGTCGCCGCATCTGCTTTAATCTAGCACGGACATAACATGGACTAGTTATGCATTAAAAAAAGGCTCCTTATTTTGCATGCATTACATCCCGGGAATTTACATTTACATTTTGTCATTTTGCAGACGCTTTTATCCAAAGCGACTTACAATTGGGGGATACATAAAGCGATTCTTCTTAAGAGGCAAACAGACACAGGAAGTGCTCGTAATACCAAGTTTCAGGCATTTGTTCAAATAAGCACAAGCTAGAAAGGGAAGGAATAAATAAAGAGCAAGACAAAGTTATTTTTTTTTTAAATTTAGGATAAAGTCAAGTAGCGTCGAAAGAGACGAGTTTTCAGCTGTCACTTGAAAATTGTCAGGGATTCAGCATTCCGGATAGGGGTGGGAAGATCATTCCACCAGCCGGGAATGGTGAACGAGAAGGTTCTGGAAAGTGATTTTGAGCCTCTCTGTGATGGTACCACGAGGCGTCGCTCACTAGCGGATCTCAGACTTCTGGAGGGGATGTAGATTCGTAATAGTGAATTTGAACGACTTCTTCCAGATGCAGTGTCCTGTATCCCCGAGACCTTCATCTTTTACATAGGCTTCATCCTGCTCTGCTTAAAAAGCATTATGCATTCATCATTTTCAATTATTCAACCTTGCACTCCTTCTATTTGAAGTTTCCTCTCATATTTCAGCCCACTGAAGGGAATCCTTTGGGCAGCGAAAAACTCTTATCTTCTGAAAAGTTGTCGAGCTTAAGTGTAAGCATAATGATATTTTTGGTCACAGGCAGCCGACAGACACTAATTCAATCTATGTAAAACAGGACACTTGAGCGGATAAACAAAACTGGCTATTAGCCGACATTGCAAGGTATATAATTTAAAAGAATGGTTCACTCAGAAATAACATTTGTCATTTTTTTGAACCCATATGTGACCCTGGACCACAAAACCAGTCTTAAGTCGCTGGGGTATATTTGTAGCAATAGCCAAAATACATTGTATGGGTCAAAATGATAAATTTTTCTTTTATGCCAAAAATCATTAGGATATTAAGTAAAGATCATGTTCCATGAAGATATTTTATAAATTTCCTACAGCAAATATATCAAAACTTAATTTTTGATTAGTAATATGCATTGCTAAGGACTTCATTTGGACAACTTTAAAGGCGATTTTCTCAATATTTTGATTTTTTTTTTTTGCACCCTCAGATTCCAGATATTCAAATAGTTGTATCTCAACCAAATATTGTCATATCCTAACCATACATCAATGGAAAGCTTATTTATTCAGCTTTCAGATTATGTATAAATCTAAATTTTGAAAAATTGACACTTAAGAAGTCCAGGGTCACGTATGACTTTCTTCTGCTGAGCACAAAAGGAATATCACTGTTGATCTTTTTGCAAGTTATTGAAGATAATAAAGAAAGCATCATTAAAGCATAGTTAAAGTAGTCTATATGAATTATGTACTATATTCCAAGTCATGCAATACCACTACATGACTGTTGAGTTAGTAAGTTGAATTCAAGACCTGGACCGAATCAATTTGTAAATGAATCATTCTGTCCTGCTCTTGTGAACTGGCTCAAAGAATCAATGGAAAGAATCAAACTCAAAAGAATGATTCATTCACAAATCAGACATCACTACTTCTCTCACCAACTGTGATGAATGCTTCCATTGCGTGGACACCAATATTGAGTTTTTCACAAAAAACTATCATAAAACGGCATCATAGGACTTGAAATATAGTACAAGAGTCATATGGACTACTTTTAAGATACTTTTATGGAGCTTTTTGTCATTTTGCCTGATTATGCATTACATGGAAAAGAGTGTACAGCATAACCTTCAAAAACTCTTTTCTGTTCAATGGAATAAAGAAAGTCATATAGGTTTGGAATGACAATATTACATTTTGGGTGAACTACTTATTTACATTAATCGTCAAGATCGGTACAAATATTTTACACTGGTCTGTTGGAGTATAAGTGACTAAAAAGGTGCAAAACATTTTGGTAATCAGTATTTTCTTGTCTTGTTTTTTTTTCCCCCACACTGGCAAATTGTTTTATCCTGTTTTAAGCATAAGCGCATATTGTCAAATTTATGCTTAAAACAACAACAAAATCTGGAAATGGGGTAAGAAAAATACATTTCATTTAGGATGTATTCACTGAAAACTACTTACTGATTTATCTTGGTTTAAAGATGCTTTATGTTTGCTGGAAAACATGACAAAATACTGATTAAGAAAGTGATTTATTGCACTAGATACATTTATGCCTTCTGGAGAACTTGCAAAGCATAACCTTTTCATCATCAGTCAGTGACAAAGATCCCAAGGACTCGTAGTGTATATGTTCAATTACCACTGCTGTATGTTCACAATTACCGCATTGTGCTTTCTAATTGACCAGAAACACATCATTTCAAATGACTTCAATTTTCCATTTTCATTAGCGCTTTCAAAACATTCAAAGCACACAAGCCTCAGCTAAGAACAAAAACAGGAGGGGAAAAAACACTCTAACTGGAATAAATCGAAAGGACGAGAAATTAATCTTCTGGCAAGCCTGACATTTTTTGTCACCTTTGGAGGGCTCAGTAAAGCAATTTTTATTTGCTTGTTGAGGCTTCACCAGACATTGTGCTCAGCACCTTTTGTGTAGCTATCAATAAGCGCGAATCCTCTCTGGATGTTAACTACCGCAAGGGCGTTCTGTCTTCACAGGCAGTATTTGACGCTATCTGTCAAAGGCACCGAGGCGATCTAGAGGCCCGAGTCAATCACTTTGTTTTCAATTGCCAGGTGCACCTTCAGGCGGCAAGTCGTCGCTTTTGTACCGTGCAAAAAAAAAAATAAATACCACACATCCGTTTGTGCTTTAGTCTTTTCCTTCTTTATTCTCCCTTCTGTTGCCTGGAAGAACACTGTTAAATCAACGCAATTATTCAGTTGACTTCCATTTGGAGCGCATCTATATTCCACAGGTGATGTCCCACACGCTCTCACGCCCCCGCTATAATCAAAAAGGTTTCCAGCTACGTTAATGTCATCATTAGCAGCCGGCGCTCAAAAAGAGGATGAGCACGTCGCTCGGGGCTGAGAGCAATTTCATGTAAATCAATGGAACGTGAGGAGTCGCTACCGTAAATAGAGTAACACACATGTGGGTAAAAGCTAATGTTAACACTTGATCGTGGCTAGTAGAAGCGTGTCGTTTGGTTTGCTAGCAATGCTAGACTCCATCCGCTTCATTAACGCTGCACTCTGGAAGCTTACTGTATGTCTACATATTGCTGGCTCTTTTTTTTTTTCATGTCCATTGATGCACAGTTTATTTACTAAGCTGTATTAAGTTAATACTATATTAAAATGGCAAAATAATGCTGTCACCCTATTTCAGATTAATGCTCCAATTGCACAATTAATTTTTATTATTAGTAATATAATTTCAGAATTAATCAGTATCATTAGTAATATAATTTAATATAATATTTTAATAAAATACATTATATTTCAATTACATTTTTTATTTCAGATAACTAAATATTAAATTAAAATGGCAAATTAAGATTAATGCTCTAACTGCAGTATTTTATTATTAATAATATAATATAAATATATTAATAAAATGTATTATTTCAATTTAATTACTATTTTTACTATAATTATTTTCATTATAATTTTAAAATAATTCTTTTTTTTTTTACATTTTAAATGAGTAAATACTAAACAATAAATTAAAATGGAAAATTAATGCCGTCTCCTTCATTTAAAATAATGCTTTAATTGCAAAATGTATTAGTAGTAATAATACAATTGCAGAATGAATTTGTTTTATTAGTAATATATAATATAATATTTTAGTAAAACTAATATTTTAGATTAAATATTAGATATGCTAAATTATATTATTAATAATATAATATCCAAATTAGATTGTAATTTAAT
>NW_015540875.1:2196960-2202482 GCF_001515605.1 Sinocyclocheilus anshuiensis | reverse complement strand
CTTGCTCTTTTTTTTTTTCATGTCCATTGATGCACAGTTTATTTACTAAGCTGTATTAAGTTAATACTATATTAAAATGGCAAAATAATGCTGTCACCCTATTTCAGATTAATGCTCCAATTGCACAATTAATTTTTATTATTAGTAATATAATTTCAGAATTAATCAGTATCATTAGTAATATAATTTAATATAATATTTTAATAAAATACATTATATTTCAATTACATTTTTTATTTCAGATAACTAAATATTAAATTAAAATGGCAAATTAAGATTAATGCTCTAACTGCAGTATTTTATTATTAATAATATAATATAAATATATTAATAAAATGTATTATTTCAATTTAATTACTATTTTTACTATAATTATTTTCATTATAATTTTAAAATAATTCCTTTTTTTTTTACATTTTAAATGAGTAAATACTAAACAATAAATTAAAATGGAAAATTAATGCCGTCTCCTTCATTTAAAATAATGCTTTAATTGCAAAATGTATTAGTAGTAATAATACAATTGCAGAATGAATTTGTTTTATTAGTAATATATAATATAATATTTTAGTAAAACTAATATTTTAGATTAAATATTAGATATGCTAAATTATATTATTAATAATATAATATCCAAATTATTTAGATTGTAATTTAATTATTTTTAAATTTTAGATTTGTAAATACCAAACCATAATATTACCTTGAAATATTACAGTAAAAATGATTGTTGTCACTCTAATTTAGATTAATGCTCTATTTGCAGAATTAAGTAGTGTTAAAATACTAATTTAGATCAATTAAAATATAACTATATGGCATTTTAATAAAATTAATACAATTGTATTTTATATTTTTTATTGTATATTATTATTTCTAAAAATGTATTATTATATACTAATTATTATATAGTATTTGTTATATAGAGATATTTCCCTTTAAATAGCTTCAGTTTAGTAAGTTTAGCTACTTTTCATACAGGTACTTCAGCACCAATGCTCAGTATTACCAAAACTACAGAAAGACTGCTATTATTACATTTTTTTATACTAAACTGAAGCCAATGATAGCAATCTTTCTGTAGTACCGGCACCAAATCAATTCGCCAACCCTTGTGTGTGACTGACTGGTGACAGCAGATGTCAAAATAGATCTGCCTATTATCATCCCTAATAAAAGGCTGGAAAAGGGGATCCGACACATCTGAGACTGAACCCGTGCCTCCCACGTGAGGACCACGGCTCAACATGTCAGACTGTGTGCTAACCACTAAGCCAGGACATTAGCTGCTGAACAATGAGCATCAAAATGTGCGTGCATGTTATTTTAAGAATTATTTCACGAGATACGACATAAAGTGACAAAGGTGAATCCAGTAATGGACACATGGACCTGCAGCACCTGTGCAGAAAATGCCATAAAAAAATAATTACGTGGAGCAGTTACCAATAGCAACCCTGTGTGCAAAGCCCACACACTGTAAAAATGAATATAAAACTCCTGGTGATTCACTGAGGCTTTTCCCTTTAGCGGGAATAATCGATGATAACAGATGTTACGGTCAGAGGTTTGATTTAACCTCTTACAGCACCACCGCACACGACGGCACAGAAAGGAGGGATTTGATCATTTTCAGTTGCTAATTTCTAGGAGGAGTTAAAAATTGACACTTTTCATTGGTTTTTAAAGGGGTAGTTCACCCCAAAATGATATTTGCTGTTAATTTACTCACCCTCAAGCCATCCAAGATGACTTTTTTCTTCAGTAGAACAGTAAAGAAGATTTTTTTAGCAGAAACTGCAGTCCTTGGTGATTCATAAAATGCAAGTCAATGGCTACCATCACTTTAGAGTCCAAAAAGCATGTACAGGCAAGACAAAATTATTACTCATGGCTTCTGATGATATATTGAGGTCTTATGAAGTGAAACGATTGGTCTGTGCAAGAAACTGAATAGTATTTGCAACATTATTACCTGTAATCCAGAGCCTCAGGCAAACAGAGTTTGATTCTTTTCCTTAAACTGACTCTTTCAGACAGTTCATTTCAATAAACTGATTCAAATGAACTGATTCACTAGTTCGTTTACACAATCAATGCATAATAATGTTGTAAATAATGTTCAGTTTCTTGCACAGACCGGTTGTTTCGCTTCATAAGACCTCAATATATTGTCATGAGCCACAGGTATTAATTCTGTGTTGCCTGATAGGCTCTTTTATGACTCCAAAAGTGACGGTAGCTGTTGAATCGCACTTTATGAATCACCAAGGACCACGGTTTCAGCTAAAAATCCTCTATGTTCTACTGAAGAAAAAAGCCATCTTGGGTGACCTAAGAGTAAGTAAATTAACAGTCAATTTCATTTTTGGGTGAACTATTTCTTTAATATTGGTTATGAATGTGAGGCTGATTGATGCAGTGATTTTATTATTAGGAACGTGCAAATACTCATTTAACATGTGAAGAAGAAATCTTAAGGTAAGGCTTTAAAAAAAACAAGCTAATTAAATCAAGGATAAGAGTGAAGGTGAAAAATGATGATGAAAGGATATCAGGAGAAAAAAATAGTAAGACATTAAGTTCTGTAGTGCAAAATCATGACTATTTGCGCTATGTGCTGAGAAAATGATGCCACATTGTTTGGCTGGTGAGAGCATAAGGATGGCGGCTTTGCTTTCAGCGCCTGTTGATTCTCTCATAGGAGCATTTCTATTAAATTGTATGAGGACACGGCTAGAAGGAAAGTATTCTGTCAACTTGCATCAAGAGATTTACCCGAGATTCCCCATTTCATGGGGGCCTCCACACTGTGTGAACGCTCCTGTATCCATTAGCTCCCAGCACATTTATTTTTAATAAAACCCCCTCAAATCTCTCCGGCTCTGTTGCACAACATAGTGAGTGACTTCTAAGGACCAGCATCCAAACCACCATGGAACTATATACGTGACTTATCTGGAACACTCTACAAATGCAGAAACTCATACAAATAGTGCTCCTCATGCGAAGCACGCCACAGATTCGACTCAATTGATTTCAATGAATTGGCATTAACATGTTGCTAGGCAAAATCGTGATAATCGAATTACTTAATAACCATGCCTAAAAATTCACAGGACACACAAATAGTAAAACAGTCAAATATTTCTCTATTTTGATGTCAATGTATGTATTAAAATATGTTAATCTATAACAATATAAATTCATAAATACTAATATGAAAAATTATAAATACAATTGATTAATAATTTTAAGTAAAACTTTAGTAATCTAGTAACACCTAAAATAAAATAAAAATTATTTATACAAAAAAAAGTATATATATATAACATGTATATCATATTATACTATATTATATTATAACAATAAATGCATTAATAATAAACAGAATTTAAGAAGTGTAATTAAAGTGTATAATCTTTGATTAATTCAGAAAATAATATTTCTTTGTTATTAATGTATTTATTACACCATATTGATACAACAGAATACAAATTTATAAATACTAATATAAAAATAATAAATACTATTAATACATGAAGTAATACTAGTAATAGAAACATTTAAAATAAATTAACTTTTACTTAATTTCATTAAAAATATATTGTATTAATAAGATTAATAATATAAATAAAATAATAAAAAATTAAAGTATATCACCTTTGATTGATTTAATTTATAAATACTTTTATAAAAATGAATTAATACTATTAATTAATAATTGAAGTAATACTAGTAATATAGCAACATTTAAAATAAATTAACTTTTACTTAATTTCATTAAAAATATATTGTATTAATAAGATTAATAATATAAATAAAATAATAAAAAAAATAAAGTATATCACCTTTGATAAATTGGATTTAATTTATAAATACTTTTATAAAAATGAACAAATACTATTAATTAATAATTTAGTAATCTAGCAAAATTGAAACTACATTTTAATTTATTCCATTAAAACATATTGCATTATATTAAGCTACTAATATTAATAATGTAAATAATACTTTGATTAATTTGGATAAATCTCTTAAATGCAGTGATTACAATAGTTTAATTTAATATAGACAAATACTAAAATGAAAATTAATAAACACTATTCATTTACAATTTAAGTAATACTTTAGTAAGGCACTCAAATTTAAAATTACATTCTACTTAATTTCATTAAAACACTGTATTATATTAATAATATTCATAATATAAATAATACAATTTAAGAAATGCAATGAAAGTATAGCATCTGATTAATTATATTAATATAGATAATATAAACATCTATTTTATATATTTAATTCATAATTTGTCAAATTATGGGATTGTCTTCTCCATGAATGCATGCAATGCTGCCTTAAAATCTGGCTAAAATGAGGCATTTTAGTAGACAGCACAGTCGTTTTGGAACAGCCTGGGATGCACCTAAAATGCTTCCTCATGATGGCAGCTCACTGAGTTTTGGAACAGAGCCTCTATCTCAGCCTGAGCTGACGTCCACCCCACAGGTCTTCCCCAGCAGCAGGGGGCAGTATTGAGCACACAGACGTGTGGGGGTGTACATACCGACACATGTTGGCACAGTGCCGTTCCATTGGGCCAGTGTGTTGGGCACTGCCTCACACCTGATGGCACTGGCACCATGAAGAGTGTAACCTGGGTTACACTCGAAAAGCACCACCGTGCCCAATCCAAAGTCATTCCCAATGCGCTTCCCGTAGCGAGGCTCGGGCACGGAGCTGCACTGGGAAGCACTGGTCCTCGGAACAGCTGCAGAAACACAAGAAGAAAAAACAAATATATACTGCCAATCAAAAGTTTGGAGTCTGTAACATCTTTACACATACAGTTATTTACTACATACAGAAAACATGTTGTGCACAGTGTACATATTGCATACTGCAAAAATAGCACAAGTAACCTTAAGTTTACTAGAGATTAATTGAGAAGTACAAACCTTGATACACAAAATGAAAACCTTTAGCTGTGTTTGGTCCCTCGGTTTTGAACCTGATGGTGATTTCATTGGCAGAGCTCAGCGGCAATGGCTCTCCTATCAAAAGAGAAATTTGAGGAGGTGAGGAAAAGAAAAACAGTTCTGTTATATGTCTGCAGCAGCAACAACAGCATAAATGAGCCCATCAATACATCTGCTGAGTGCTGCCACATCGACAGGGTTAAAGGAAATCGTGTGTCTTCAGTACACCAACAAGAGCGGTCCAAAGGTCTGAGACTATGAGTGAAAATGTGTGTTGCATCCTTTTATATTTTAATACATATTTTATTACACATTATATACAGTATCAGCATAATTTAAGTAAAAAATTGAACAGAAAAAATTAACTTTTGGGGGTAATACTTTAGTAGTAACATGAGATACATAATCAGATTACTTTTTTCAAGTAACTAGTAAAGTAACACATTACTTTAAAATTCACAACAAAATATCGGAGTTGCTTTTCAAATAAGTAGCTACAAAAATGACTTTAGTTGAACATCACATTTGTGTGTGTTTTTTGGG
>NW_015540875.1:2158297-2196561 GCF_001515605.1 Sinocyclocheilus anshuiensis | reverse complement strand
GAACTAATATATATATATATATATATATATATATATATATATACACACACAAAATATAATATAATGCAATTGAGCATTAATCTAAATTAGAGTGACTAAATTAGTCTAAATTAGCCATTTTAATTTAATGTTTAGTAAGTGATATTTAACATTTAGTATATCTAATATTAAATATAACAATAATATAATATTGTATTATATGTTTTATATTATATATTATACATTCATTCATTAATTCTATTTTTTTACATTTAGATTTGACTAGATTACTAATATTTTTATATTATATTATATACTTTTTTAATATTATATTATATTATATAGAAATAGTGCCGAATCCAAATGTATTTCTTTATTTCACATCAAAATCCTAACAGTTTATTTTCAGATTTAAATGGCGAAAAAGTCCCAGATTTTCAATTTGGTCCCAGCTGCATGTCAGAAGCACATTAACAACAACACGACATTCAGCGCAGCGGAACAGTTTTGGGAATGAGATCTGACTGCGGCAGTCCTTCATGTCGTTTAATGTCATCTCGTCTCGGCAGACGTGCCTTTAGTTGGCCTCACGCGGTGGCGGTAAACAAAACCTTTTTACCTGAGTGAGAGCCGTGCGCAGCGGTGAGGAGAGCAGACTCCGTCGAGGGCCCGTCAAAGATCTCCAGCACATCACTAGGGGTCGTCTGGAAGAACATAAACTGCTGAGTGAGAGCCGTGCGCAGCGGTGAGGAGAGCAGACTCCGTCGAGGGCCCGTCAAAGATCTCAAGCATATCATTAGGGGTCGTCTGGAAGAACATAAACTGGCCGAAGAGAACTGTAGTGAGAAACAGAGGGGAAAAAAAACAGTGTCTTCTTAAAAAACATTCGCTGTTGTTTACTGGCCGTAAGTCATTTGCTTTAGTATATAAAACCTGATTACTGTGTATTTATATCCATGCAGGTCAGTGTAGCATCTCTACAAATTTTTCATCAGCTGGCATCACTTCCCAAAGGAAGTTTTTTTTTTGCTGAGTTGTTGCTCTTTCATAGAATGAAATCGAGTCAGCTTGAAATCAAACATGACCTTATTTACTTTATAATACATGTAGACAAAATGAGTTAGTGGTAAGTCACTGCTGGCAAGATGAGGGTTTAATAAGAGTTGGCTATTAATGCAGTGGTAACACAATTTCTTTCTTTCTTTCTTAATCAGTGCTACATGAATAGAGAATAACAGCTGTGGCAAAAAAGGTAGGAAACTTCAACACCCACAATGCACTGGGCTTCATCAGAATATCTGTGAGTGAGGATGCAAGCATGCAGAGGTACGATCTGTAGTTTTTATAAAACTACAGCGGGCAAAGGTTTGTATGGTTTATTTACTTTATTCACTCGTAGAAATAGTATTTTAAAATAATAATAAAAAATAACCATATAACATTTATTTCATTAATGG
The DNA here is from genome assembly GCF_001515605.1 of Sinocyclocheilus anshuiensis. Lineage (NCBI taxonomy): Eukaryota > Metazoa > Chordata > Actinopteri > Cypriniformes > Cyprinidae > Sinocyclocheilus > Sinocyclocheilus anshuiensis. The sequence continues at coordinate 2,195,125 of NW_015540875.1, read as the reverse complement.
TGCATTTATTTTTATTCTTCCCAATAAAATAATATCAATTAATTTATATGATAATACTATTCATGCATTCATTCATTCAGAAATGCAACTGCTATATTAGACATCTCATTTGTGATGGTACTTCTATATGGGTTGAAGGCGTAACAGAAATGGCGTTGTCTCTTATGGCTTTCAAAGGGACCTCGGGTGAAACAAGTAGTTCTAGAGCTAATAAAACTTCCAGTATATGACACCTTCGATAATATAGCTCGTATTTCTGTCCCCACTTATAGCAGTGCTCCCAACACAATCATCACTTATTGAATTTAACAGTAACCAACTCTACCGAAGTCACAGCACGGAAGCCCTAACAAGAGATTCAAACTTCTGCAGGGAAATGCAATAAATTAATATTGCAACTCTAAATAAAGCTATAAACCAGCAGAGGAGTCGATACTCAAACTCTAAAGAGAGTAAGTGAATCTGGTTCGCCTGAGGGCCTCGCAACAGAGTCTGCCTTCAGGCAATCGCCGTACATTAGACAGATGATAAAACACTATAGAACACCAGAGCACAAGGTGAGAAAAACAAAGCCATATGTTTGTCATTTCCTATGAATAATTCACAGTCAAACTTGTTCGCTCTTTTTACTTTCAGGCATTTGAAAGAAATATATTTCCTGTAATTGGACGAGGTACGGTAGTTGCACAATTGTTTCGTTTGAAAGCAGCAGCACATATCAAGACAATTTCAGCAATAAATGACGTTAACCTGAGTAGGTAATGCAAAGAAACACTCAACTCACACAAAAATAACTGTAAAATAACAGAAAAAAAGTACTGGCAGCTCATTATCGGGACATTATCTATTAATTTGACTGACAACCCTAAAAGAAGTGCAAAATTCAAAATACAAGTAAACAAAAATACCTGTAAAAAAATTAGTGCAACTTTCTATAATTTGAAAAGAAAAAAAGAAAAAATATCACAAAATGTAATACTTCAGTTTAATTACAAAACAATTTTCTTAAACTTTTTCCAGTAAAAATAATAAAAACAGGACACATTTAGGTAATAATAATATTATATCCTTAAATATATTTTGCTTCTTAAAAAACATTCTTATTACAATTTAAAATCACTGTTCTCCATTTGAATATATTTTCAACATTGATAATAATAAGAAATGTTTCTTGGAAGCAAATCAGCAAATCATTTCTAAAGGATCATGAAATCAAGAAAATACAGCTTTGCATCTCATGAATAAATTCTATAGTTCTATAGTACAAAAAAAAAATTGTCTATAAAAAAAATCCAGTGTGTTAGGAAAAATATCCTTTATTCATCAATTCTATGTTGCCATGGCATAAGGTCTCTACTCCAAAGCAAGTCTGGGATTTTCCACCCATTTTATTTTATTGTTTTGTTGTTTTTTTTATCACAAGTTCACTCAGAATGTTAATGACATATTCACATAGCTTTGTCTCATGAATATTAATATGGTGATGTTCAACACTGCTAGGTGAACTTCCTGGAGTGCCCAGTCATGAACTAATTAATATTCATGAGATCCAATATCCATTTAAAGTTTGCTTAAATATTTTTACACAACCATTTTCCTTATTTTTATACAAATTTCAATATATGCTCATCTCCAATATGTATTCATTTGGCTATCAGGTCTATGGAGGCATATCTGCAGTTCAACAATTAAACATCAAATTACAGTACAATTATAAAAAAAATTATAATTGAGCAATAAAGTTTTAATTATTTAAAAATAATAAAAAATAACCAAATAAATAAATGTATTTAATTATTGATACACAGTTTTTATTGATTGATTCTTATTTATTGATTAATTTATGCATGCATGTATGCATTCAGAACAAAAAACAGTTTACATCTTACAGACATGTAATTATAAATTACAATGACAAATAACATAGCTTACAGATGAAAACTGTCAGTATTATTTAATAGCCACATCAACATTTTTAACAGTATCTTACTGGTCCAAAATCCAGCTTTTCATAACTGAGTGTCAAACATTAATCATCATCTGATCAGCTGTCACACGTCACACATGTTCACTGTAAACAGACAAACTACTTCATGCATTGTGTTTTTACTAATTACACCTCATATATCAGCTCCTTCTGTAGCCCCCTCTATTATCAGCAGTCAATAACAAGCCCTCAGTGGGAGCGTACGACTTCTGGAATTAATATTTCAGCGAATGAGATGCCAAAGTCCCTTTCGGGCATGTGGTTTGGCAAGCTTATCCAATCTTATTATAATACAGGTACAGGATATTAGTCAACAAATCAATATCATGCATTCACTGCACGATTAATTCTGACAGACACAAAGGCTACTGACTAATTGGCTTTTCTGTTGTTTGTTATACAAGAACCATGTGGTGTTTGATCGTCACACAATGTCAAATAAGTAACATTATTCTCCACACGCTCCGTACGGAGGTCACGCATGCCGTCTGGTTGGACATTACCGTCTCCTGAGGACTGGGAAATTCAACACAATGCAGGACCAATCAAAATGATCTGAGCTCGACATTACAAAGATTCGAACATCTCAGGGCCTCGTCAACTTTTAATGGCTTATTAAGTAAAGGAAATGGCACTGTCGTTGGCTAGGCAACCTCTTTCTTTCTCGACAAGGAAAGCGAAGACCATTAAACCAAATCTAGGAGACATCTTTACAGCTGAGGTCACCATTATGATCTAGAAGGGTAATGGTGAACGGCTGTTCTTGTCCTTACCAATCTAACTGCGCCTCCAGGCTTTTATAGTGCTAGGTGATTGTGTATTAGACCAGTGAACAAATAAATCAGCGCTGGCTCTCAGCGAGGTTTCTTTTCAGGCAGAATCTGCTGTCTAAGATGAAGGACTAACAAAAGAAGCTACTTTTTCAGCTGCCTTGTTTTCAGACGTATTTTACCCATTCATTTCTTTCCATAGCATTTCAGAAAGATCTATCTATCTATCTATCTATCTATCTATCTATCTGTGCTGTCAAATGATTAATCGCGATTAATCGCATCCAAATTAAAAGTTTTTATTTACATAATATATCTGTGTGTACTGTGTATATTTATTATGTATATATAAATACACACATACAGTATATATTTTGAAAATATTTACATGTATTTACATGTAAATATTTATATTCATATAATATAAAAAAAAAATTTAAACTATAGACAGTAAAATAATAGTAGATAATAGAGCACAAATAATAAATAGTAAAAAAAACAACAAAAAAAAACACAACAGCAGCAACAATAATAATAGTGAAAGTACTAATTACAGAGTGAAAACTGTACACACACACACACACACACACACACACACACACACACACACACACACACACACACACACACGTGTATATATTCATATATTTCTGAAATTTCACGCATTGTACCATAATTGGCTTCATCAGCAGTTGTAAGTGCGCCATAACAAATATTTTCCAAAGTAAATAAAGATTATAGGACTTATAAGTCCTATAAGGTTTTTCAGTTTTTCTACATCTAAACTTCACATTTAATACAATGTGTTACTTGCCTTTTTTGCAATTATTTGTGAAATTTACCAGCAATTTCTGAGCTAAAATTGTTTCTAGAACCTTTCAGGCAAGTGCACTGAAAAAAAAAATGTTGTAAAAAGAAATCTTGACTCAGAAATCGCTTGTAGATTTCACAAATTAGCAAGTGACACATGGAACGGAATTTGAAATTTTGAATTAGAAAGAAAAAGCATTTTCTTGTAAAATGTACTCCAATAATCGATTTTATTTACAACTCTTACAGTGTTTTCTCTGTTGGAGTGATGTTGGTGTTGACTTTTCGTGAGTTCAAGTTCTTTAGGGAAGTATGCATTTACAAGTTAAGAAGTCATAATTGTGAGATGTGTCCAAGGTAATTTGATTAAAAAAAAAAAGATGGCAACGTATCAAGTTTTAACTCTACTTCTACAAAATTATGAATAAAGAATGTGCATCAAGTGTGTTTTTGCTTATTTTGTTATTCAGTTTATGAAGGTGTTGCAAACTGAATTGTTATACATTCTCATAATTGTAATTTTACAATACTGTGGTATTTTGTACATGCAGCTTATCTAGTTTTATAGTAAATGGAAAGAAAGAATAATTTCACTTATTTGAACAAAATTATGATCAATACAGATGCTGCATCTATTGTGTTTCCCATATTTTCTCACTGAAATGCAATGGTTTTGTTCATTCAACTCGTAAATACAATCTTTCTGCCACGACTTGAATGCATCATTTGTGCTTTGCAACTCTGCAGATTCACATGACTATTAAGTAAAATAAAAAAAAGCTCAATAGGTGCCTTTTAATATTTATTCAGAGCTCAGTTCTTCAATACTGGCTTTCATGTTAATTGCATTAACCCGTAGTTCAGCTCGAGTCGGAGCGCGCAAAGGTGCAACATTCGTGAACGACTGATGTCCGAACTCAGATGTGGAAATGAACACGTTTAGGTGATCGAGCGTACGACGGCTTTGTTGAATCCACAGCTACGCACGTGGGCGGCTGCAGTCGTTCGCCGCTGTTTGATGCGACACAGGCCCGTGGGCACGTCCTCACGCTCATGCACACAGCCCCCATACTGGGATGATCCACATGTCCTCGGGGCCAGATTTTTGCGCTCACGCTCTCTGGAGCATCTGCCACCAGTTTAAGGGGGTGTGAGTTTGGACTGTTGACAGGGAGCAAGTTGGGATTAGTATGAGCAATGCAACTATACATCGAAGACATTGTGATTGGCATAAAAAGACCCGGGCACTGCATGAAACACGAAGCTGTCTGCTGTGGTTTATATAAATCTAATAGAGTCCCTAATGTAGTAGCTTTCACGACGCTGCCAAGATTTCTCATACGCTGGAAACGCTGAGGGACTCCAGTACAACGGGAACAGATTTTCTGCCGTACTGCCCAGATGCACAATGTACGGTTGGTCGACAACTTTCTATAAACATGCACGCTGGAGTCTAATATGTACAATTCATGCCTACGGCGCTCATTTGGCAGCTGTGAAGAATTCAGTTTTGCTCTCAAAAGACAGATGCTATTTAAAAAATGTCTGGATTTATTATTTGTGACAGAATAATTAAACATTAAGAAACAGAGAACGGCCTTATTATTCCGTTCAAAGGGTCCTGTATAATTGACGAGCTTAAATGAGAAATACATCCTTCCGACAGTTCTGTTCAGAGGCGAAAATATCCCTAAGTTAATGCACCATCATCTTATTGTTCTCCAACATAATGAGTTTTTTTTTTTTTTTTTACAAAAAAACATTAATGGACGTTTTGGTGATGAGTTTACCTTTCAGGTATTAAAGTCATAAAATTACTTCCATAAGACATTTCCAAGAATAGTTAATGAGGAATATTAACACAATGTGATTAGATTGTGAAAAGTGGGAAAGCTTTTATTATTTATTTGTTTATTGGCTTGGGAATAACATGATTCGAAGAGTCATTCACAATTAACTTGGCAACTACTATTAAGAAACGAAACATTTTGAAATTATTTTTACTTTAAGTTTAGAAAATAAGAAAACTAATATACATTTAGTTTGGGATCAGTACAATTATTTGATGCTTTTAAAAGAAAATTACAATTTATTTGACCAAAAACAGTAATAATATTACAGTATAAATATTATTATAGTTTTATAATTTTATTATTATTATAAGTTTTCTATTTAAACATTTTTTTTTTAAATGCATAATAACATTATAAATACCTTTATTGTCATTTTTGTTTAGTTTAATGCATCCTTGCTGAATAAAAGTATTCTTAAAACAGACCCCCAAATTTTTAAAAGTAGTGTACAGTATATTAAACCATGTCCAAATCAGGTGCAACATTTTTAAAGTGATGCACAAGTGTCAGGACAAAATTTTGTCAATCATTCTTTCTTTGACAATGCACCGACAAGTACCGACCAACTTTAAATATGTTAATCAAACATATTCTGATTGGCTGTGATTGTTTCACATCATTCTGCATTTTCACAATCAGTGTGGAAAGACAAATTGCTGCTTGTTGTTTGCCTGGTTTGGACACTGAAAAACACTGTTATTGATAAACACCAGCCAGAAGAATAAATCTATGAATTTCTAAGCAAAACTGCTGATTTTCACCTCTTCGTTTTGTTTCAGTTCATGAACCCAAAGTTCTGCTGACCGGATAGCAGTCTCTTTGAATGATGACAAGTTTTACCATTTCTTTGAACTCATTTAAGTCAAAGAAAAACAGTTCAAACAATGTACTGGAATTAATTGCCTTAAATATTTGTACAAAAATAAGGTACTGTCCTTAAAGTCTTAAAATACAACAGAGTGAAAGTCACTGACCACATTCTACTTCGAATCTGAGGATCAAAATGCCTAAAACTCTGAGATGAGAGTTTTTTTTGAAGAGTTGAGAACTTCAAGTCCTGTTTGATGTGATATTTTAGGAAGACCTTCAGTGGTTGGTGTTCTCTATTCTGTGTCTCTCTTCCTACAGACAGTTAGATTTAATCAGAACACTTTCATAATCAAGTCAGACGCCCCACGGCATGGTTTCCTCATTTTACAAGCATTCACAGGAAAACATTTAGTCGAGTTAAAACAGACTTATTAATATAAACTTCTGCAAACTGAGAGAGTTTGAAATTGATAAAACACATGAAAGACGGACCATTCAAATTTCTGTTAAGACAGATTAATTTTAGGATGTGTCTTTTCACACTACAGTTTTTGCCGCAAACCCTTGTCTTCATGGACAGTTCATGTAAGGTTTGAAACTGATATGAAAGAACTTCAAAAATGAATCACAATTCATTACATATACTGTGTGTTGCCAATTATAAAATTATGCATTTCTCAGTGCTGCTTGCATTCGGTACATTTATTGCAATGCATTGGTGTCAAACCGACACAAGTGTTTTTTTTGTGCATCTAAAATTTTGGCAGTAAAAAAAAAAAATCAACAAAAAAATAAAAACACAAATAAAACAGCAAAACTGACACCTTCTTCTCACAGTCCCTTGCTACAGTGGTAAACAGCTGCCGCTAGAATTCCCAGCGGTACGCACATTGATGATGAAATTGTAACGCGGTTCAGAACCAAATATTACAGTGTGACAGGCGTCATCTAACCAAACAAACCAAAAGTCAAAAACAGCCTTAAATGCAATAGTCATCTCATTAAAAAACAAGTGCATGAAATTAGATGCGGGGTCCAAAATGTCCGAGAGAACTAGCAAAAATGCTTTCATTTAAAAAAAAAAGAATAAAATAATATATGATTATGAAGTAAATTGTAATAAACCAGATCAGTAAAGTTTGTGAACAAACTTTGAAGTTGGCTTGAGAAAGCCTAGCCTGAAAGTTTGAGGCAATTGTAAATGCTTGAAGTTTAGATAGACAGATAAGATAGGTGTTGATAACATGTGGCTAGCATGATTTAGCACATTGCTAACATGATTTAACACGTTGCTAACATAGGGTGACCAAACGTCCACTTTTTCCCTGACACGTGCTGGCCAGGATTATATTGCCTAAAATGTCCAGGTTTTCATACTTGCTGAAGGCAATGATCAAAAAATAGCATCACTTTGACCATTCTCTGTAGATCCCACCTTCTTGCGTGCTACGATTGGTCGATTATGTACAATGCCTGAATGTTATTGGTCAAACTACTTTTTGATCATTACCTTCAGCAAATATGGAAACAGGAAAACAAAGCTAAAAACCTGGACATTTTAGCCAGTATAGAAATCCTGGCCAAGATATGTCCGGGAAAAAGCGGACATATGGTCACCCTATGCTAGCAACATGTTAAATAATGTTGTGCTAAATCATGCTAGCAACATGTTATCAACACCTATCTAATCTATCTATTAGGACCCTAGCTAACATGTTTTTAGAATGAATAGCATGTTGCTAACATGTTGCTAGCATGTTTCTAAAATGATTAGTATATTTGCTAGTATGTTGCTAATCATGTTTCTAGTATGTTGTTAGCATGTTGCTAGCATGTTTTTAGCACAAATAACATGTTGCTAGCATGTTTCTAACATGATTAACCTTAACTAGCCTTAAGCATGATTAGCATGTTGACATTTTGTTAACATGTTTCTAGCATGATTAGTATGTTGCTATGATGTTTTTAACTCTTTCCCTGCCATTGACGAGTTATCTCGTCTTTTAGAAGACAACGCTTCCCCGCCAAAGACGAGTTTTTACGGCTTTTCGTGTTTTCACTGTTATACACTAGGGGGGCGCTATTACACATCTTCTGAATGAGTACAAGACCTCCCGAACAAAAACACATGTGTACAGGACGGAGAAAAGAGCGATCTCTTATGTAAACAGATGCATATGAAAAATAATGTGATCATCAGCAATGGCAGCATATAAATGAAAACTGCATAATGTTACGGAGTAAAATGTTGATCCAGGAAGTGGTATATGTCTGTGCAAGCTTTGGAGGTGTTGATGGAAGCGATTTACTGGATTTATGCTTTGATAATCGTACTGAATATTATCCAGATGTAGTTTTTGATAAAAATGTGATTTTCTCACCTTTTTGCTCAAAATTATGCATTTTTATGAAACCTACCTATATTCAAGTGTTGATAAAAAAATAATGCTTTAAGCTAGAATAAAACAGATTTTTTTGTTTAAAAGAAGAGGCTCTGATCTTTATTTTGCTGTATTGCATATTCAAATATTCATACAGAAAAATATTCTGGAGGCCATCAAATTTTAGTGAAAATCATCAAAATCGCTGGCGGTGGCTGGCAACTTTTTTCAAAAATGCTAGCGGGGAAAAGAGTTAACATGATTAGCATGTTGTTAGCATGTTGCTGACATTTTTCTAGCATGATTAGCATGTTGCGAGCATGTTTTTAACACGATCAGCATGTTGTTGACGTGTTTCAGCATGATTAGCATGTTATTAGCATGTTGTTGACATGTTTTAGCATGATTTACCATGTTGTTTTAGGATAGTCATTAACTCAACGTTCCTTTGTTACTAGTTCTAAAGTGACATTTTCGAATTAGTAATGGAGGCTTGGGCTCAGCTGTTAAACTGTCAAACTGAGATCTGAATCCGTTGTGGAAGGAAGTAGTTCTGCACAAAAGAGGGTTTTTAAAGACACTCTGTTGTTGTCTTTTTTATTTACACACTTGTGCTGTCAAACTGTTGTATAAACACAGTATCACATTCGTAGCAGTGCGATATGGCTGTATATCAGCATGCTGTGATATATCACAGCCATATGGCACTGCCACTCGTGTGATATTGCTCATATAAAGTATATTATCAGAAAAAAGTAAATACATTTTTACATGACTTTGAGAAAATTTTGCCTCCACTGAAGCTAGAAAAAAATGACCATCTGTACAAAAGAGTCATTTCACTAGTTACATTTCAGACTTAAATACAGTGCAGAAATAACAGTGTTAGTGTTGTAAAATTCATCAATTTTAGGGGGGAAAAAAATCTATTTGAGCTGTAAAGTACGCCAAATACCCTTTTTTAACTCTGAGCTGAAAACAGGCTCAGAGTTTTTAACATTTCATCGTGTTTATTTTAAGGTTTACACAAAAACATCTCACATTTTTAAAGCGGTCAGACTTGTGGACGCCACAGTAGACAGTCTCATACATCACAATGGAAACGCTGGCTGTCTAACTTCAGCAACTTTAGAGTCACACAAAAAGTTGCACTTGAAGATCCTCATCAATTGTGTCTCATCTCAAGGTTTCATTTCAGCCCTGAACCTTTCACAGGCTGGTGATAGTACAATAAAGTGTCATTTGTTGTGGCCCACAGCTACAGAACACTATGAACAACAAAAACAATTGTAGTTAAAGCTCCGTAGTCTTGAGAGTTTCTACAGTTCATGTAAGGTCACTAAAGCAATTTCCTTTGTTTGTTTCTGGACGGTTGGGTATCTTGCTGTGCATAGTCGATGTCGCTTGTTACAAACAAAAACTAAATAAATACAGTGCATACATGCATAAAATATGAGGCTCTGATAAATAAGGCTCTGATGTGAGGATTTAAGCTCCAAGCATGATCTCAGTTACCCTAGAGACCTAAAGTCCAAACCATTTCAGAAGTTCTGATCCTGCTGGGCCGCACTGATGCCCCTGATGTTCGGCAAAACAACTCAAGAGGCGGTCTGCAAAAAGTCGCTGCATTTTGATTTTAGAAACCCATTAAGACTAAAGGATTTCTGGCATTGTTGCAGAAACATACACAAATGCACATTTAATTTGTGGCTACTGCGCCTATTAAATTACAGGAAAAGCGATTCTCAGAAATGAAAAGAAAGAAAAATGTTTTCCTCTCAGTTTCCGTTTTTTTTTTTCCCTCACTAAAAGGGTTCTTTTCACAGTGGCACGTGTATGTTCTGTTCAATAGCAGCATAGGGTCTGCTATCAATAAGCCTTGACGTTCACTTATATTCATTTGTGGTCAGGTTGAAAGTGTATTTCTTACCAAACTCTCCTGGCACTGAGATCTCATACACACAGGACTGGCCCGCAGTGTAGTTGCGAGGGTAGTTTGGGGACAAAATAGTGCCCTCTGAACCTGTCGACCGGCTTCCACATGGAGCTGGAAGAAACAAACGAAGGTTAAATGCAGTGTGAATGCATGTACATATCCAAAACACACCCAAACACAACGTTAATGGTGGACTAAATCATGTATTGCTTGTTTTACAGACCAGTTAACATGTGGATCAGTCTTTCATTCTTGTTTCAATGTGTTTTAAAATTCAAACTAGCCAGACTCTTTTAAAAACACAACATGTATGGTGCAAAAACATGCATGTATGTATATGTGTGCGCATGTGTGTGTGTGTAATTCAATTAAATATTAGATTAAATACTTAAATTGTTGCATAGAAGTTGAAGCACTAAAATTACTATAAAGAAAAATAAAAGCTAAACAGAAATATAAAAAACACTTAATTACTAAATTTATTAAAACTAAAAACTGAAAATATAAAAATTCAAAATAATAAATACTTTAATAGTATATAAATACTAATACTATATATTATACTAATACTAAACTATATAAATACTAATAATACTAAAATAACACTAATGTGATGCATTGTTTGTTAAATTGTTTAAATGTGTTTTCAACTATTTACTGATTTAATTATTTTTGCCGTACACATACTGTGCCACAATTTTAGAGAAAATGTTTCTTTATAAAATTATGATGATCAAGTGTCCTATATGTAATTACATTATAGCTGAATAATATTGCAAAATTTAAACTCTTATAAAAGTTCTTGAAATAAACATTATTTAGTGTTATACCACCTTGTAAAGAATGCTCATGTTAATAAAAAATATATACTTTCTTCTGACACTTCATTTAAAAACATGTGGCATAAATAAAAATTGTATTTTTGCCTTGGGGCCAAAACTTTTTTTTTTTTTACAGATGAGTCCCACTTTAAGGCACCGATAGGAGACTCCATCTCATGCAAGTCTATATTTTATTTAACAAATTTGTCAAAAATAACAAGTATATAAATAAAATAAAGTCAAACTTTGCTTTGTGGAAAGTGGAAAAAATTAGTCCACCTTTAACTGGACGCTCATCTGAGGAGAAACTCTGTACCTGAACCATGTTTAACAAAGGCAACATACAGCAAGGTGTAAATCTATATAATGTGGCACAATATGACAGCTGTGGAAGGAGTGCTAGAGTTATAGCGAGCATTGTCAACAGCGCTCAGTCATTCATCAACCAGCTAGAACAGATTTATAAACCTGACAATAATACTTTTCAATCTCATACTCTAAAATACAACCTATACAAAGTCTTAAGACACAGTCTTTATGCAATCATCGATTAGAGGGCTGTTTGAATTATTTCTTCACAATAAGCGAAACAATTTAGCATAATGCAAGAGAAATGGGCAAAAATAATTGCGGCAAAAAGTGATTAGGATCTAATGGAGCAGGCAGAAGCTTTCATCCAGGCATACGAGTCCGCAAAATATAAATCGTTCTTTCGAGTGACATTTATAGCCTTTGACTTACACAAGTGGGAAAACTGCTGCCCCGTTTGCATTATTTGATGTGAAATTCAAAGTCTCAGTGTGGGTTTATTATTGCTGATCCCACAATATTCTGTGGTGAAATATTAATTTCAGAGGATTAGCAAACAAGACGCGGTGACAGAGTCAATACATCAGAGCGCTGAAATCATTCACTCCTGAGTCGAAGAACAACATCATTTGTGACTCATGTTATAATTGTTCATCTCTGCAGATGACAAGAAAAGTGTTTACAATGTTTCATGTCAATTTAAACATCTCCCAGCTCTGGAGTTTCACAAATCTATAAATGTAGACTGCGTCTCAAAGGAAGTGGTACACGCATGCAGTGTACATCTCATACAATGACTTCCAACGGGTGCTGATTTCTTTCCAAAAGTGCCTATATTATTGAGATCCATCTTTTCACACTGATGACACTTGAGGGATTCATACACAACTACTACAAAAGATCTGGGGGTGAAAACTTTTGAGAAGGATGATGATGTGTACATTTTGTCTAAACATCTTATTTCATTCAGTACTGTCCTTCAGAAGCTTCAGAAATTACTTAAAAGTTTCGCAGAAGACAAAACAAGTACTATTTACCCTGATCGTTCAGTTCCAAAAGTTTTCACCCCCTGCTCTTATAGTTCCTCAATTGTCCTCAGTGTGAAAACATGGATGTCAAAATCATACAGTGGTTCAAAAATGCAGATGTTGCTGGAAAATTACATAATGTGCAGGACCTGTAGGATTTTTCTCAAGAACAGTGGGCAGTTCAACTGCTCAGAACAAATAACTACTGTATCACAAAACGCAGAAACCGATCATCCAGGTAAATACACACATTAGGAAACAAGTGTACATAAACTTTTGAATGGGGTCATTTGCGTAAATTCAGGCATTATTTTGTGTTGTGGACTATATGTATGCATAACATCTGTTATGTGTAATAACTTATTCAAAGACGTACTTACAGTAAATCGAAGGGAAACAATGCAATTGTGTTCTAATTTCGTTAAAATTACAAACATTTTGCAGAAATATAAACGCACTGAATATATGATATCTAATCTAACTTGATCATTTCAGTCTTTTGAATACACTGTAGCTCTCAATATTTACAAAAGCCAATTAGCCAATTGCATGCAAGAAGCAAAACACAGTAAAAATAGACCGTTATCAAATGACCAAGGCATGTTTTAAACACTTTTTATATCTGGAAGAATAATATTTGATTATTTTCATTTATATACATCAATCAGTGTTATTTTAGTATAATTGTGATATTACTATAATTTTATTAACAGTTGAAATCGTTTTTATTTCTATTTAGTATTTTCATTTGAATTTTCTGTCCTAACTGACACGAGAGAAAACGATAGTAAAACTAGTCTGATGATCACTCGCACTTCTGGAAACCTGATGGCCACATAAAAAGCACTTTAACAATGTTGTCAAATCACTGCGACTATATTGTAAAGATCCAATAAATCGCACAGCTCTACATAAAGCCGGATCATAAGTATATTTCGTTCTGACTTCCATTGTGAAGGATCAATCCTATCAAACTCCCCCATAATTCACACTCTGCACACATGCACATGTACACCGGGTCCCCGCCGTCTCCAGAGGCACAAGTAAGCCGCAGCGCATAATCCAGCATCTCTTCACACCGTGAGCTGGTCTCACAGCTGGAGGAAGTGTAAGAGAGAGCCGTCAGATGCCCCATCAAGCCCTTGTGGGTTTGTGTGCACATGTGGCAGGGTGAAACAGTCCGTACACAAGACCCCAGCACAAACGCATCCATTATTAATCAATGCTTTCCAGGTGGAAGAGCACAAGCCTGAAACAACACCTATGAAGAGAGTGGCAGGAATGAAGAGTGTTGTGACCGCTGTCTCATCCTCCATGACAAACACAGAGAGCCGAGTAATTGGCAGGAGACGGATCTAGACATAGACTAGCACTTGAGACCTAAAAACAGAAAAATGTGTAACTAGTGTTGAGGCACAACTAACTGAATTTTAGTTTTACTTAAACTTCTGTAATCTGACAAATATGAATGTGTAATAGGATATTCCATAGGAAAAAGTTATTGGGAATCAGTCTCTTATGCTCACCAAGGCTGCATTTATTTAATCAAAAAATACAATAAAACATGAAATAATATTACCTTCTAAACAAACTGCTTTCTATTTGAATATCTTTAAATTGTAATTTATTCTTGTGATGCAAATCTGAATTTTCAGCATCATTACTCCAGTCCTCAGGGTCATATGATCCTTCAGAAATCATTCTAATATATACATTAGTCAACATTTGAAGTGGATCAAAAAAGGTCATCAAAGTTGTCCTAAGACAAGAACGCATTTTGTTTTTATAACTTTTATGAAAGGTTTTGATCCACTTCAAATATTGACTACTGTATATATACAGCAGCAAAATGGTTTTTAATATTGATGATCAGCTTTGCCATCACAGAAATAAATTATATTTTAAAATAAGATATTAAACAGTTATTTTAAATTGTTAAATTGTTTTTAATTATTTTGCAATAATACTGTATTTTTTTTTTCAAATAACTTTCAAAACATTAAAAAATCTTGGTCACACTTTATTTTAAGGTCCAATTTTTGCTATTAGCCTCAGGGTCACATGATCCTTCAGAAATCATTCTAATATGCTGACTTGCTGTTAAAATTTCTAATCAAATACTATTGGTGCTCAATTATTAAATAAGGTTTTTTATTATTATCAATGTTTTTGCTGCTTAATATTTTTCTGGATGTATTTTTCAGGATTCTTTTATGAATAAAAGTTCAAAAGAACAGCATTTATTTTAAATAGCCTCAAACTACTAATTTGCTGCTTATTAATAGTTAGTAAGGTAGTTGTTAGATTTACAGTAGGTATTGGGTAGGATATGGTCATGCAGAATATGTGCTTTATAAGCACTAATAAACAGCCAGTATGTTAATAACAGGCATGCTAATAAGCAACTAGTTAATAGTGAGAACTGGTCCCCATATTAAAGCGTTACCAAAATATTAAATACGTGTATATACCAGAATGGAGTCATGGAGTTTTATTCAACGTTTACAAAGAAAAACTGCGATTATCAGACCAGGAGCATGTATTAAAACAGCAAACAGAGTTAATATTGATGAAACCGTCCACTGAGATCTGAATCCACTGAACATGCATCTGCCTGATAAGTCGGCAACTAGTTGGTGTAACAGCTCTTGCTAAAGTAAAACTTTCGTCTTCAGTCCAACTCTCCCAGGCATAGCTAAAAACATCACAAAATATGCTGAATATAAAGTATTTCCATAACATTTGCACTGTCTCTTAGGAGATGTGGGGAGCGATGCTTTATATCAGCAGCTCTGTGAAGATCATTTGCAAAATAGCGCAGAACAATGAGCCATTACTGAATCATTGAGTTGTTACCCACTGCACTATAACCAAAAACCATTGCTTTTGTTCCAGCGGACTGGCGGCTCATTCCATATGATGCATTTCCAACACAAACTCATCCAAAGAGGGTCAGCAAGGCCAGCCATGCATGCATGCAGAAAAAAAACTCAGAAATCAATAGACCAGCCTTCAGTCCGGATCTGTGCGGTATCAATTCAAGGCTGTGTCAGACGCCTCATGCACAAACCATGCACAAACATGTGAAAACGTCTGTTCCATTTCTTTGTCATTCATTTCTCTACCATCCACTTGTGTCCTCTATAAAATACATGGATACAAAGACCTCTCTGTCAACTACATTTCTGTTTGCACAGAGAACAAATACTGGACTTTGACTGATTCATGGTTATCTCTACCAGACTTCTCAACTAGCTTAAAGGCCCGTTCACACCAAGAACGATAACTATAAAGATAAAAGTTCAAAAGAACAGCATTTATTTTAAATAAAAATCTTTTGTAATTACAAATTTTTTTTTACAGTCACTTTTGATCAATTTTGAATGAATGAATGAAAGTATTAATCTAGTTAAAAAAAAAAAAAAACTAATTTCACTTGCCCGAAACTTCTGAATGGTAGTTTATTATGGTTTACACACACACACATAAAAAAACAAAACAAAACAAAAATTATATATATATATATATATATATATAAAAAGCAGGATGGTAGTGATCTCACACAGCTCTGACAGTGTGTGCACACATTTATGTGTAGCCATTCATCCACATTAACTATAAAGATAATGATAAAGATATAGTTCTAAAAATCGTTCTCAATATTAAAGAATAGCCACACCACAACTATAACGATAAAGGCACAGAGAAACAATATTGTTGGAATCACAATTTTTTTTCCAACTGATGAAAGATAACATTGACAGCCAATCAGAATCAAATCTGCTGTAACGAACTCGAGAATTTAATCTGGCAGATGAGTGTGCACTTAGAATAAACGGACGATACTGGTGTGGATGCTAATATAGTAATCGTTACAGTTATCTCAATAGTTATCGTTCTTAGTGGAACGGGCCTTAAGCCTATAGCAATCGTCCCTTGGGCAGCCAGCTTCATCAGAAAGACCTTACACCACTTATAATCAGTGTTGGGGAGTAACTAGTTACATGTAACGGAATTACGTAATTTAATTACAAAATAAAAGTAATTGTAATCAGTTACAGTTACTAAGAAAAAATGTGTAATTAAATTAGTTACTTATGAAAATGTTAAGGATTACAAAGGGGGTTATATCTGATTTTTTCACACACACTCCCACAGATTGAATTGAGTTCTTTCATAAATTGCAGTGACTGCTCTAAAGTATGAAACACCAATGTTTCAGAAGTTTATAACATGCTTATATGCTTTATTTTTTTTTAAGATCAACTGTTTTTTTTCTATGGCATTGTTAGATTCCAGTGTTTCCTGTCATAGCTATGCAAAGATTTGATTTCAAAAACAGTATCATAGCTATTAAACTATTTCTTGTTATGATTTTAAATATGTATTTAACCTCTTTAGAATTAAAATATTATAATCTTAATTCAAGTGATGAAGGATTTCGAAAGTCTGACAGTTATCAGTGTTGAGCACATATTGTAAGTTTAACCCTGCCTGGTTTACATGTTTGAAAATGATTAACAGTTGAAAACTAAGTTGAAAAGTAATCAAATGTAATCAGTTACATTACTTTAATAAAGTAATTGAAAAGTTACACTACTTATTACATTTTAAGTAGGGTAACTTGTAATCTGTAACCTATTACATTTCCAAAGTAACCTTCCCAACACTGCTTACAATTAATAACTTGATAGCATGCAATGTCATTTAGTCATCTTCAACAGTAATATTTCATCTGCAAAAAGTCATAAATATACTCTAAATCTGGATAACATGCCTAGATTTTTGACACTTCCGCTCATTCCAATCACTTGACTGTAGTATGCAATGCCAATTTTTCACAATCCAATCAATTCCAAATAAATTTGATTTTTAAATTAATTTTGTAGTTAGGTTTTTTTTGTCTTTTTTTGTTATTTCTTTTAATATTTATCTTTTATTACAGCTTTATTTCAAATATTGAAAACATTTTTATTAGTTTTATAGTTAATAGCAATAACACTGAATCAAATCCTTTTTCAATGCATAAAATCAAGTCCTGTCCAGCATTTTATTTATTAAATATGTTTTTGCACAAGGAAATATTACACCTTAAACAATATAATTTTACCTGTAAAACCTTAAATATTATTAACAAATCCAATCAATGCATTTTACCTTGAAATTTAAGCATGTTACCTCAATTCTGTTCTACATGCAAATACTTTTAGTAAGTTTATTAAATGTTCGTCTTGCATTTTAAATCAACATGAAATCAAAATTGACCCAATTTAACTTCTTAATATACATCACTGACCTTACTAAGAATGATTCATCCGTGCACATTATTCCACATAAAATAGTTTTTATCCATAAACTTTCAGCAAAATGTATTGACTTGCTCTGCCTCTGAAACAACTTATCAAATAAACAACTAAATAAAATCAAGCTCCTCCCTACATACAGCAACTTCACCATAAAGAAAAACTTCACCTTCTTATGTCTGTGGGGTTACTGATTTGCATGTAAACTCATAAACCAGACTCTTATAATGAGGTGATTTTTGATAGTTATTATCAGGGTTTTGTTGACACTCATTAAGAGTTCACATGCACATCTTACTGATTGTGCCTAATTTGCCGACGTGTAAGGTCACAAAAATGCCTTAAATGATGTTCTTTTATTAGCGAAAGCTCGTCACACCTCGATTTTGCCCTTTTCTGACAGCTTATTCGCTATCTAACACGTGGCAGTGTTCTAGTATGCGGTTTACTGATTTGTAAAGTGTATTTTTCAAATGATTATTTTCAAAATTTATCAGTGTTTTGGAGTACATGTAAACACCCTCGTGTTGATCTGGGAGAAAAGAAAAACTGTACAATTCTGACTTGCATTCACAAGCAAAACTACTGTAGGATAAAACACGCAAACAGACGCTGTATCCCACACAGCTCCAAAAATAGAGCGTCACGCTGGTATTTGGGTCGTAAGGGGATGTTCTAAGCACAATACAGATGGGAACGTGAGCGTACCTTGGCAGCTGGGCAGAGCTCTGTTCCACTCGGGTCTGTTGGTGCCGCCCATGACACAGGTGAGACTGGAATAACCCTGGAGCTGGTAGCCTGGATCACAGTGGAAGGTCACAGTGGAGCCCAGCTTATAGTCTCCACCCAACCGAGTGCCATTCATCACACTGCCCGGGTCAAAACAAGCCTCACGCAGTTTAGCTATACGGGAGAGGAACACAAGACATATGGCGTATGTTAAAGCTGTAGAAGATGAAAAGATCTGAAGGGATGAAAATTCCAAGCGGTGAGTAACTGTCAACCTTTGAAACTTTCCAGTTTGCGCTCAAGCATCTTGAAACCGTATATCATGACAATCTTAAAGGAACCGTTTACCAAAAAATGAACACACTGTCATCATTTACTGATAAAAATCAATAAGTGCATCTCTCAAGGGCATACATCCAGGTTGAGAACAGCCTCTTTACCCACCAGGCCGAAACAAAAGAGCAATTACCTTTGTATTCCAGATGGAAGCCCGTGTAGCTCACGGATCCGTCACTGCGGAACGCAATGTGCATGATGTTGGAGCTGCTTTCTACCTTTTCTGGCAGCTTACTCTCTTGAAATGTGCCGATCAGATGACCGTTGCTGTGAGGTCCATCGTAGATGTACAAGAAGTCATAGTTCGGCTCAATGCTGAAACTGAGAGAAGACAAGTGTAGGATCAAAATACAGTGCAAGCAGTGATCTATTGACTTTTTTCTACGCAATTTACTCCTCCTGAAGGATTAGTTCAACAATTGAAAATTCTGTCAGCGTGTCATTGCAAATCATTGCACACAAAGGGGATGACAAAAAAGGGATCAAAAAGTGAGATTTTAAAAAACTATAGGAGGGGGAATATACTGTAGCACACGGTCATTTAAACTACTTTGATAGCACATATGTAACCCCTGAACCACAAAACCAGTCTTAAGTCGCTGGGGTATATTTGTAGCAATAGCCAAAAAAAACATTGTATGGGTCAAAATTATCGATTTTTCTTTTATGCTAAAAATCATTAGGATATTAAGTAAAGATAATGTTCCATGAAGATATTTTGTAAATTTCCTACTGTAAATATATCAAAACTTAATTTTTGATTAGTAATATGCATTGCTAAAAACTTCATTTGGACGTCAAAGTCACTTTGTATAAAAGCGTCTACTAAATGACTAAATGTAAATGTAAATGTAAATCTTTAAAGGCGATTTTCTCAGTATTTTGATTTTTTTGCACCCTCAGATTCCAGATTTTCACATAGTTGTATCTCGGCCAAATATTGTCCTATCCTAACGTTTTCACCTTTTGTAATAGTTATGCATGAGCCCCTCAATTGTCCTCAGTGTTAAAAGATGTATCTCAAAATCATACAGTCAGTGCTGGAAGGGGTTCAAATATGCAGAAGATGCTGGAAAACCAAAGAATGTGCAGGAGCTGGAGGATTTTTCTGAAGAACAGCAGGCAGTTGAACTGCTCAGGACCAACGAGGGACTCATGAACAACTATCACAAAATATAAAAAAACAGTCATGGATCACCCAGGAAATCACAATTTGAGTTGAATTACTGAAATAAATGAACTTTTCCACAACATTCTAATTTATTGAGATGCACCTGTAGTATTAAGATTCAAGGGTATGTAAACTTTTGATTGGGGTCATTTTTTATAAATTAATATTAAATATTCATATTAATTAATAAAATTAATTATTTTGTCTTGTGGAGTATATGTAAACATCTGTTATGTGAAATAGCTTATTCAGGGCAGTACTAAATAAAAAAATAACATGCAATTTTCATGATCCCTCTTTTGTTTCAATTATTAACATTTTGCACATTCTGCAAGGGGTATGTAAACTTATGAGCACAACCGTATATAAAAATTCTTGAATCAACATATATTTACTCAAGAAGGAAAATGACTTAATTTTGTTGTTGTTTTCTGTAAAATGTATCAAAATCAAGTAGGTTTATGCAGTGTTAATTATTTAACGAATTATTTTCGTCATAATTTTCGTCAACGACATTTTCTCACCGACGAAAATGAGATGATAACTAAATAAAAAAACAGTTTTTAATGACAAAAACTAAAATTAACATATACTCTAATTTTTGTCAATGTCGTATACTCTCATTTTCGTAAAAACGAGACGAAAATGTTAGGGAAGGACGATTTGGGAAGATATGCAGTCAGACTCAGTCAGGACTGATGTCTTATGTGGTAGTTACAGTAAGTACATTTGCATTGTATTTGTACCGTCGTGATCTAACCGCGGGAAAACGCGGCGCTGTGGCGTGCTCTACAGACTCGCGCAGCAGCGTTTCTGACTGCTTCAGTGCGGGTTGTAATCAATGAATAGTGCACATTTATGCCAAGCGATTGCTTATGAACTAATGTTGAATTATGACAATGTTTATTATACGATATTTATATGGTAATATGTTTTAAATGGTTGTAAGAATTCATATTTTATTTCCCTCATCTGAACTTGAATGAGCAGCCTGCAACTGTACAGTCCACAGTTCAGACATTTCAAAATAAGAGTCACACTGTATTTCAAGCTTTTTTCCTGGTCATTGTTGATATTTTGGGTACATAAACTGTATCTAATCTAATTTTCCATTTAATTAACAACTATTGTAGCTTCTGTCTGAGATTCCCCATCACAGGATGGACGGCCTAAGAACATTATTCAAAATAGTATTTAATAAATACATTTTACTAGCATCAGGGTTTTATAGTTAAAACTAAAACCATAAAATATTCTTCTTTAATTGAAATAAAATAAATGTTAACTGAAATTATAAAACAAATCTATAGAAAAGGAAATACATATCTAAAATACATATATTAAAAAAACTTATTTTATTTCATTTAGTTTATAAGCTTTAGTATTTGATGTACTAAAATAACCAAAACAGAAATAAAAAAAAGAATGCATTACAGTTTAACTTAACCCTTTAAATTTTAGTCTACTAAGTATACTTTAGATTTAGTCGACTAAAAATTTATGTTATTTAGTTGACTTAAACTAAACAAACAATTCAGATGACTAAAATATGACTAAAACTAAATGGCATTTTCATCAAAAGACTATGACTAAAACTAAATCAAAGTTTGCTGTCAAAATTAACACTGGGTTTATGTTTAAAACAAGAAAAATATCTGAAAATAAGAAAAATGAACTTAATTCAAAGGGAAAACAAGAGAATTTTTTATCCCATTTGCAGATTTATTTTTTTCTTATTTGAAGCATAAACTCAAACTTTTTTCAGAAAAAAAAAGACTCAATGTGTCACAATTTTTCTTCTTAAGTACTTTTTCTTTTAAATTAAATTCCAGTACAAATATCTAAATATTCTTAAATCAAAATACATTTACTTCAGAAGCAAAACAATTTCTAATAAGTACAAAGCTAATAAGTCTTGTTTTCTGAAAAAATGTTTTATGCTTAAAACTAAAAAAGAAAATCTCTCATTTTTTGCAGTGTAGAAATGCAAATTGCTTATAAAGTGTGATGGCTGTAAAACAGGAAAGAGAAAATAAGCAGCATCCTATTAGAAACATGAACATTTATCAAGTGCTTGTTGACAACATGACAAGCTCCATCCAGTTTCCACCATGTGCCCGGCTGAGGCTGTTAAAACCTGTGCCTGTGACCTTCCTAAAAGACCTTTTGGGTCATTTGAGGCAGAAAATGTTTTGAAGAGGCTTTTCTGTATGTTTCAGGTGGGGGGAATGTTATGAAGTGGAAACATCCGATGTGGGTGGAAAATGCACATAAATGGCACAGCGATGCTTTGGGAAAATGTAGTCAGAAAATGCTGCACTTCACATTAAGTACTGCAATGAGAGCAGACTGCCGTATTAATGTCATTATGAAGATTTGTTTATTGTCCCAAGACTGCTATGGTAATGCACCAACAATATGCCATTAATTTGAGAAAATTTGTAAATACTGTAATAATGTCACTTGAAATTACGCCTCGCAGAGAATATCTAGCTAGAGAGATCTTTTTCCAATTACTACACTGACAAAAACACAATTCTAAGTCATATGTTAATTTGAAATTAATTGAGTTTTTTGTGCACAGATCACAGTCTGATATATCAATACCAAATTCTAATTTACAGTCTAAGATGGAACCAGTTATGGGTCAGTGACGTGACACTCATTTTATATGTTCAGATGTAATAATTTATTCAAAGAAACATTAAAAATGCAAATCACACTGACAATGACTTGAAAACATTTCCTCTATGATTAACCTTTTCAAAAATTCAGTTTGATGTTTTTTTTTTGCGGGACAGTCAAAATGTCTAGGTAGTTTATCCATCTTGAGAAATAAAAAAGCAATAAAAAAATATATATATTTAAAAAAAGTCTCATTAAAAGGCTGAGACTCTTAGGGGGAAAAAACTTAAAGAAGTTTGGAATAATCTTTTTTTTTTTTTACTTTTTTTTTTTAAGTAGTGAAATAAGTACTTGAAATAAAACAAACAAGGCAACATTTCTAATTTTCATAGTTTAAACTGATGTACTACAATAACTAAAACTCAAATAAAAATGAAAACAGAGATATACTTAAAAAGAACAAGAACTAATAAAAATGACAAACACAACAAAAACAACCAATTAAAATGAAAACTATAAAAATAAAAGATAAAAATAAAAAACTAAAAATATAACAAGAATCAAATCTAATTAAAAATATGAATAAAAAACTATAAAGCATGATAATGATAGTTACACCACTTTTTAGAGTCGATAAAAACGTTCTTAAATTTTTTGGAGGAGTAACAAAAAATTCTGTTAACAAAAATCTTCCTGTTTTCAGAATGACATATAGTCCTTCAAGTAGACGATCCTACCTGATAAATGCCAAGGAAATTACATAATCAGGGTGAACCGTGATGAACCAATCGCAGTCCTTGCTGTGCGGGTACGGATGGGGGAAATTCGGTGACAGAATGAATCCAGATGAGCCTGTAATGTTTCCACCACAAGGAGCTGAAAGAGATTATTTTCTGTTAATAAAGTACTGAGATAATAAAGTATATGAAATTGTCCCTCCCCGTAGTGTGCGAGCGCTGCTACTTTATCTCAAAATGTCTAGATATCACATGCGTAAATGACCATGTTGGCTAATATATCATTCAATAACTAGCTATGATTCAAATTCAAACCACTTCATTAATATTCATGAGCCAAGCTGATAAGTTCCCACCCCCCCACCGTTCAAATCATTCCTAAGCTCCTGCTCTGCCTTTAAACCGGATTGACCTTTAAAATGTCTAAATGTGACTCAAATTTAAAGGCAGTTGAAAGAAAATAGGTTTCACAGATTCCCGCTATCCAGAAAATAAATGCAGTTTCCTAGAAGCATTTATCATGGGAAGTCTTCACCCCAGTTTCCTACAACCTAGAGGTTTAAGTGCTGACTGGGTATGTGATCAGAAATTTCCATTAAAGAGATTTATTATTCCAGGCCTTTTATAAAGGGTGATTCAAGTCATTTCGGCTAGTTATCTTAGACATTTCGTCAGAGCTGACAAGTGTGAAATGAGAGGCCGCCCGTATTTCACAGGCCTCAGGCGGCATCGCTGCAAATTGAATAAATCTCACCGATACATGTAGGAGGGCTGGGCTGCCAGAAGAATCTGTTGTCCACCTGAATGCAGGTGATCCTGGGCTCGCCTTGCAGGTCGTAGCCCGGATCACACGCAAAGGTCACCGTGTCGCCGGGATCTTTGCCCTCTCCGCTGCGGCTGCCGTTCATGGGCGTCCCCGGGTCCCTGCAGGCGGTCGCCACTGAACCTGCAAAATGGTAACGGTGACCAGCTGTGCTCACTTTTCGCTTACCAGGATATCTCCGCAGGAGGTAGCATTTCCCGCTCGGAAATGAGGTTGCGTGGCCTCGGTAGCGAACAATGGCTCAGTGGGGGCTCGGCTGAGCAGAAAACCGTCTAACACGGGTGTGGAATAAGTCTGAGCTACTGTACTGCAAAATCACTTGCTAATGGATGCAGGGGTTTTAAAGCCTCTTTATGTATTTACTTTAAAAAGGTTTTTACTTTCTTCAGGCTGAGGAAGCATTATTCTGGCCAAGCACCTTTTTAAGCAATTACATTCAAAGTGTCTTATGCAAAAAGTCAAATAATAAAAAATAATAAATAAAAAAAACAATCAATGCATCTTTGCTGCACTGTTTTTCACTAAATAAACACAAGGAACATACACTACCATTCAAAAGTCTGGGAGCAGTGTTATTTTTTGATAGAAATGAATACTTTTATTAAGCAAGGTTGCATTCATTTAATCAAAAGTGGCAGTAAATTTATTTATGATGTAACAAAAGATTTCAAATACTTCTTGATTTCTATGATTTGATCACAAGAATAAATTACATTTTAAAATATATTAAAATAGAAAACATTTAGATTGTAATAATATTTCACAATATTACAGTTTTACTATTTTTGATCAAATAAATGCAGCCTTGGTGAGCAGAAGAGACTTCCTTCCACCCCAAGTTTTTTGAAAAAAGTACAGTTATTTATTATTATTTATATGCACAAATGTAACCTCAGAGAAATAAACAGCCACATTTATGTTCATACAGTATGTTATTTTTATTTAAACTATTTCTACACAAAGTTTTGAATCGATTCATTGAAATTAAGTGTTTAGAGTGATTCATGAAAGATGAATCAAACTCTAATTTCCAGCACAGGCAACTATAATCATGACACACACCATTACTGTAATATAAAATTAATAGTTTGAAAATTATGGAACATTTATTCATGCCATCCATCTCTACTAAAAATGTTTCACCATTCATCTCAAAGGCTTCATTAGCTAATTTTCTTTTACTTGATACTACAACTGTGTACCGCGGAACTCTCTGGTTTGAAAGAAAAGTACTTACTTGAGAAGTCAATGGCGAATCCAGATTTGCTAATGTAGAAGTCCGTCTCAAACTGGATGGTGACCACGTTGAGAGTGCTGTGGATGCCGTCGGGTAACAGCGAACCACTCACTTCCTTCAGAGCCATCTCGTTTTCCGGACGCCCGTCCCAAACCTTCAGGATATCATGCGATGCCTCCGTGTCAAAAGCCAAGAACTGCAGACTAAAACAGACACTTAAATTAAAACCTGATTTACACTGAATTACATAGACTAAAATTCCCATGTACCAGTAATTAGGTAACACTTCACAACATCTGCCATGTGTTTTGAAGAATGTTGGTGACCAAACAGTTGCTGGTCCACATTGGACTTCCATAGTAGTTTTTATTTATTTATTTTTATTTTCCATACTATGGAAGTCAATGGGGACCAGCAACTGTTTGGTTACCAACATTCGTCAAAATATTTTCTTTTATGTTCAACGGAAGAAAGAAATTCTGAATTTTCATTTTTGGGTGAACTATCCCTTTAACACGAACTAAGCGAGAAAAGTACTTCTAAAGCACATAAATACTTTCAAAAGTTGTATCTGTTAATGGTAAAGTGTGTCTTTTTTTTTGCCATATTAGTATCAACAAATCAGCAGAACATTTATTTTAAAAAAGCAGCAAAAACAATACTCCACGTGTTTCTTCATTTCGATTAGAGAAATAAATAAATAGTTTAAATAAGTGATTTTAGGGAATATAGTTTTAATCGATAATTTTAGTGTTAATTTAGTATTATGTATATAGTAGTATAGTATGTATTAGTATTTTTAATTGGGCTTTTATTTATTTTTTTATTGTATATGTGCTTTTGACATTTTAATTTTTTAATATTCATATTCAGCTTTAAATTATTTTGATATTTTAATTTTTAGTTCTAGTCAATTTTGTACTTCAGCAGACAATATTTCTGATGCTGTCAAGCTACAAATAAAAGCACAATAAAAGAAACTAATATGACAGTTTGAAAAACATTATTATTCTGCTGATTAGCTCATGCTAGTATGGCAAAAAAAATGACACAATTTACCTTTATTGGACCTGAGCTAATATGAACTAACGACTAACAGTTGTATTTGTATATACTAAAGTATTAACTAACGTTAATGCATTGACTAACATTAATTAATGGGACTGTATTGTAAAGTGTTACCAATGATGATTTAAAGCAGACTTTCAATCGTAAACAGGTCAAAGACCTCAATCATAATAAAATAAGACGACATTTTCCAGCATTTAGAGGTAGATATACTTCACTTGAGGTCAGGGTCCATGCAATCTGTTTAACATTAATAAGCTTGACTCTCTCCTGTGCAATTCCTCAAATGAATGCCTTTAACCGGCTCTCTAAATACCCATTATGGCTTTCAGCAATCTGTGCTTCAATATCACCAAGACACTAACAGTACTCATCAGGCTAAAATTTGAATTAATCACTCGCCAGTGACTTAATCAGCTGTGTTTCCACCTCAATAATCAGTCACCTGACAGTGTTGCCGGAGTCCACCTCGAAGGTCCACGTGCAACGGAGGTTGTTGTCATACGGAAACGGGTATCCGGGAGACAGTATCCGTCCGGATGACTCACCTTTAAAACTTCCCCCACACTCCGCTACAATAGATCAAAACAAGAAGTTATTGCGCTGTCAACTCCCACCCACGAAGATGATGTATTCAGTCAGAGCTTTCTTTCTGCCGTTAATGATGAGCTCTGCGGAGACTCGGGCCGCTGGAATCTCTGTTGCTGGATCAGACACGACCACGCCGCCCCCTCACCGTCCCGACGTGGCCGTGCAACAATGGGCCGTAATTATGCATGCACGAGATGCCACTTTTAACTACATTGCTTGTGCATGTCATTAATTAAACGTTAAAACTCTGTCCATGTTATTTATGAGCACGGCCTTGCATGAAAAGCTGTGGACCGCTGCATATATCACAAAAATAAAGGACGTATTATCATATTCATTATGGCGGTCTGAGACACAATATCTGCACTACATCGCTCATTAAAGCACTTGTTTCTGTAGCGCATTATGGATCAGCCTGAGCAAACGCTCTTCTCATGAGCGAACAGCTTTCATCGTGACAAAAAAACTACTGTCATTACAATGGTAATGTAATGAACGCAGAGACACATTTGAGAAAAAGACAGCCGCCACTAGAGATTATGATGTCTGATATATTTTCAATGGCCTCTTTAGAGCTGGAGTGTCTCTCTTTTTTTTAATACTTTCATATATTCAAGTTCAATATACAAAGACAACTAAGTAAACCATTCGTAGGCTGATTCCCCTGAATAGTGTAAACACAAAATCAAAACATTACTCTTTTTACTTGAGCACCACTTGATTGCACAGATACTATTTAAACTGAACTGAGCTGGATGACGACATCACTGAATTCAATGATGAACTGCCTTTAACTGAAAATTGAGTGTTTACTGTTGTCATTTTGCATTATTGACACACTATTTTCCTATTTAATGCTGTAAAGTTGCTTTGACACAATCTGTATTGTTAAAAGCGCTATATAAATAAAGGTGACTTGACTTGACTTTGAATCAACCAACCACGTGATTTTAGAGCGGGACTTTGTGTTTGTTCAACCTATGGAAATGCAGGCGGAGGGTTTGGGAAACCTGTCTTACTGCATGATCATTTAAATGAAATGCGAAATGGTGAAACTGGTTAATAGCACCTAGACAAGCAGATATTTTGAATAATTCTGGTAATCAAACAGCTGATGGTCCTCATTGACTTCCATAGTATTTCTTTCCCTACTATGGAAGTCAATGGGGGCAAACAACTGCTTGGTTCTTCAAAATTCTACAAAATATCTTCTTTTGTGTTCAACATAAGAAACTCGGGTTTGGAACGATATGAGGGTGAATAAATGATGACAAAAATGTCATTTTGGGGTGAACTAGAAATCTTATTTACCTCTAAATTCTACATATTAGCACTCTGAAAGTGCAATTTGGCAACAAAAGTGTATAGAACCTTTTGAAAGGGTTCAACCCAATGACAGTTTTGTACCTTTGTATATGATATTATGTGTTAAAATTGCATCTTGAAAAAAAAAAGTGCACGTAATTTGTCAGCGATCCACCTAAAACAATAACCAGGTTGTGACACTACAGACCAGCATTACCACTGAAGCCTGAATAATGCAAGTAAAATAATGCAGCCTTAAAGTGCACAAACAAATTTTTCTTAAAACTATCCAATTCGCAAAAGCTCACAACCAAGACTCTATGATATTATGATCACTATATGTGACCATGGACCCCAAAACCAGTCATAAGGGTCCATCTTTCGAAATTGAGATTTATACATCATCTGAAAGCTGAATAAATAAGCTTTCCATTGATGTATGTTAGGATAGGACAATATTTGGCCGAGATACAACTATTTGAATATCTGGAATCTGAGGGTGCAAAAAAAATCAAAATATTGAGAAATCGCCTTTAAAGATGTCCAAATTAAGTCCTTAGCAATGCATATTACTAATCAAAAATTAAGTTTTAATATATTTACAGTAGGAAATTTACAAAATATCTTCATGGAACATGATCTTAATATCCTAATGATTTTTGGCATAAAAGAAAAATCTATACTTTTGACCCATACAGTGTATTTTTGGCTATTGCTACAAATATACCCCAGCGACTTAAGACTGGTTTTGTGGTCCAGGGTCACATATGTGGTTCAAACATGCATGACAAGTGACCTCTAACCCAGAGTATGAGCAAAAGTAACAGCAATACAGAACACCCTAGCACACCTTATCAACCACCTAGCCACATCTTAGCAATCACTTGGAAACTTAGAACCCCTTAGTAGAAACCCTTTGCAACCACTCCTAAACCCCTTGCATTATATAGCGTCAAATTGTGCTTGCTGGAAATACTACTTTATTTTTACACATACAGCACTAAGGTCTCTAAAAACCCAGATAGAATGATTAAAAAAATAAATCTTAACAGAAATAACAGCAGAAAGTGATCTGTATGGTGAACAACTACCTGCTTAGTAATTGAGGAAAACTACATGAACCTAGAAAAATTTGTATTTTATACTGCATTTTATAATTGCATGTGATCTGTTTTGTGAAGAGGGAAAATAGCTTTATAAAGTGAGGCATTTATCAGCTAGCTTTTGCATGAAATATTTAGCACAGCCTCAATGTGCACCATTTTGATGTCTAAATTCCCAAGGCGCTGTCATAAGAGCAAGCAGACCCCCGAGGCAAGCTTCCAGCATCTGCTCACCGGATACCATCTACAGAGAGCACGGCTACTTCATCTTGACTGCTCTATTCTTCATCAACTTCATCATACATGCTGGACTCGTAAATATTGATGGCTGTATGAGACCAATCAACTTACGTGAAGTTATTTTATAGTTTGCATGGGATTGAAGCATTTTGAGACTGAGGCTTTTTTCTTTGATCTACCTGTGCTGACTACATAGTCAGCTGCTTTCTAAGGTAGCATCTTTAGTGAAATTAAACTTTAAGTGACTGATTTGGAAACAAAGAAAGAGAAACTAAAGCCAATTCCCTTTTGAAAAACAAACAAACAAAAAAACATGGCACATATTCCAGGCCGTTTTATGCTGGAAAGAGCCGGTTTGGCTAGTCTGAGTTTTGAGTTTAAATCTCAGAATTCTGACTTTTTTCAGAATTCTGAGTTTAAATCTTGGAATTCTGACTTTTTAAAAAAAGAAATGCATATATATATAATTCTGACTTGCAATTCAAAATGAATATATAAAATCAAAATTCTGATGACTTCTCTCATTGTGAGATATAAACTTGAAATTGCTAGTTATAAAGTCCAATTCTGAGGAAAAAGGTAAGCTCACAATTCTGAAATTGTTTATATCTCACAATTTATAACTTGCAACCGTGTTATAAACTCAGAATTGCAAGAAATAAACTTGCATTTCTGAGAAAAAAGCAACAAAGTTTATATTTAAAGTTTATGTAGTATATATTTATATTCTAATTACTTTATTGTGAGTTTATATCTCACAAATCTAACAGTACAACTCACATTTGTGGGTTAATACCACAAAATTCTGAGAAAAAAAGTCAGAATTGTGAGAAAAGTCACTAAATAATATTTTTATTCAGTGGAGGAAACAAGCTTCCATAGTTCACACTGACTAATAACTAAATAATAATTTCAAGATCTTATATGGTATCATATGGCCAATACTAATCTGCACAACCTGGTTATTGTTATTTAGTTGGGCAGCTAACAAGTAATATGCATTTTTATCAACATATAATTAGAAAAGTTATTCATAAGAAAATGTATGTTTTTATGTGCTATAACTGGTTTGAACTTTTTGTAGTTCAAATGTTCATGCAGCATGAGTCACGACAAACTAATTTTTAAAAGTATAAATAATCCATGTGGTCTCTCAATTAATTTGGGGTCATAAAAACAGCATGCTGGATAATTAAGAATTTATACAAGAATAAAATCATGTCAGAGCAGCCTATACAGCCATGCTTAGTAAGTATGAAAGTACCCAAAACATACTTATACTGATAACCAGCAAACAATATGCTTTAACTTTGCAGGGAAAACTAATGGAAGAGCATGCAGAAGTTGTAAATAGTAATTTAATGCGATTAACGGGTTTAGAAGTTAGAGCTTCTCAGTGGTCTACAATTGTGCAGCTGGTGGCCGAATCGCCATCCTGGACAACATCCCATTCTGAAGCAGCAAACAGCATCCAAAACACAACATATGCTGGTCTTTTCAACATGGTAATTATAAATATTCACTCTCCAAATGAGTATGTACTCAAAAAAACATTTTCCCCAAGAGTATTTCATGTTTGCACTGTATAAATCTCAAGGCTACGTGAGCAAGAGATTATCTAGTCATTAACAGTACAAGCTCTTATAAGCACATTAAACTCAGGATTTGAACAATGAACCAATCTCTGATTAACAATGCAAATGAATCCTTGAACAGCAAAATACAAACACAACCAGTAAACATCTAAGATGGCATTGCTAAGCTAAATGTTTTGTAGTTCTCGACTGACCAAATAAGCAAGCGACACTAAGATGAATTGGTGCATGCTAACAGTCGACAAGAAATCAATGTTGCAACCAACATGCTTAATACACTTTCCTGTTGCACAATTCATTTACTCCAAATTAAAAATAACTTGATAAAGCTCTGATATTACTTCGCATTTACAACCTACATCTTGAATCTTGTAGAAACCAAAAATTTCTTTCAAAAAACTAAGTATATCTTTAAAAAACTACAAATTTCTTAAAAAAAAATTGTAATTAATTTCTTTAAATACATTAATTCATTTGTTTGTGTATTTGTGTGTGTGTGTGTGTGTGTGTGTGTATATATATATATATATATATATATATATAATATAAGTACATATAATATTGTAATTGTTTCTTGAATCGCAGTGAATCGCATTTTTGAGGGCCTAAACATGCTCGAAATCTCATAGAACTTTGCACACACACCAGAAGTGGCAAAAATTTACATCCGATACGGGTTTCAGAAGTGGCTATGGCAAAATAGCTTGATAGCGCCACCTATAAAATTTTAACAAAGTGCCTCTCAAGCTATGTTTCACATACGTGTATGAAATTCAGTAGACACATGTAACACACCAATACCTACAAAAAAGTCTCCCTGTACGAAGTCCGAAACCCAATAGGAAGTCTGTTATTTTGAATTTTCTCTGCAAGTTTTATGCTGTTTTTGCCATTTTCAGGCGTTGTATTTAAACAAACTCCTCCTAGAGATTTAAACAGATCAACATCAAATTTTGTCAGTATAATCTAAATCCCTTCGTGACGTTAAATTGCACAGATCTTGAGTTTTTGTTGAAGGGCATGTCCGTGGCGGCCTGACAAACTTCGATGTTTTGCAATGAAACCGGAAGAGTTATTTCAGGCATACAATGTCCGATCTGCCCCAGACTTCACATGTTTGATGAGAGTCCTGTCCTGAACACATGCCCATGCCCATATTCAGTTATAGTAATAGCGCCACCTGCTGGCAACAGGAAGTAGCATGTTTTACGCTCTAACAAACTCCTCCAAGAGATTTAATGACATCAACATTATATTTGGTCAGTCTACTCTAAAGGCCTTTGCGATGTTAAATTGCGAAGGTCTTGAGTTGTCGTTAAAGGGTGTGTCCTTGGTGGCCTGACAAAGTTTGATGTTTCGCCATGGGAATAGAAGTTGTTGTGACTCAGCCATACAATATCGGATCTGCCCCAAACTTCACACATTCAATAAGAGTCCTGGCCTGAACACATCTAAAGGCTAATATTCTGTTATAATCATAGCGCCACCTGCTGGCAACAGGAAATATCATGTTTTACACCAATTCAAACATACCATGTTCAATCTGCACCAAACTTCATATGTTTGATAAATGTCCTGGCCTGAAGACGTCTACATGCCAATATTCAGTTATAGTCATAGCACCACCAGCTGGCAGCACAAAGTTTGGCACATGTAAATGACTTTGACATATTCCTCCTATGTTTACCACTTTAAATGCATATTGCTCACCGTTCACTGGGACCCTTTCAACGTTGCTTGCAGCTTTAATTTAATTTGTAATTTGTAATTTCTATATGATACAACATGATTTGCATGTTAACAGTCAACAACAACAAAAAAAATGCATTTATAATCTACATCTTGAATCACGAAAAATTAAAAACTTTTTAATTATTTTAAAAATTAAAAAAAATAATGAAAAATTCATTTTAATTTATTCAATTTATTTATATATTTATAAATACAACTGAAATATTTAAAAATATCATTTATATACTTATAATTTATCACAATTTAATTAAAATGTATTTAATTTTTCAAGGTACATTAACATTGTAATTTGTCAAATAAAATTATCATGGAAAATGCTGTGAAAACTGTTAGTTGATGTTACCTAATGCAACTAATGGCAATGAACTGAACCTTACTGTAAAGCATAACCATGGTTTACTTAAAGTTGTCTCTGTACATTAAAATGGGATCAAAGAAAGTAGTCAAAATCAGAAAAATTACACACATCAGCTTCAGTCTTGTGTTTGCATGAAGCAGTCATACAAGGTGAACAAAACAGGACAATTACACAAATCCTCAATGCATTGGGATCAAAGTTTAATTGGGTAAAACGTGTAAGATGGTGAAGGACTAAAAGCAGGCTATAAACACATCAAACACGGAGCTGCCGGTGCAGGACGCGTGACAGCCACATTCTCGCAGATCAATTATTCACAACAAAAACATGCAAGGTATTTGTAGACACACAACGAACACAGCTGCAACTGCAATTAAGTGGAATCCATGTAAAGATAAATGCTCAGGATTAAGGATGCACATGCCAGTGGCTGTGCTTGGAAAAAACCCACTAGCTTACTACTTATTGAGTACTGTACATACGGTACACTGCATGCTATTTTTAAATAGTATGCAATGAAAATGCATTGCTGTTTTAGTCTTGTGTTTGCATGAAGCAGTCATACAAGGTGAACAAAACAGGACAATTACACAAATCCTCAATGCATTGGGATCAAAGTTTAATTGGGTAAAACGTGTAAGATGGTGAAGGACTAAAAGCAGGCTATAAACACATCAAACACGGAGCTGCCGGTGCAGGACGCGTGACAGCCACATTCTCGCAGATCAATTATTCACAACAAAAACATGCAAGGTATTTGTAGACACACAACGAACACAGCTGCAACTGCAATTAAGTGGAATCCATGTAAAGATAAATGCTCAGGATTAAGGATGCACATGCCAGTGGCTGTGCTTGGAAAAAACCCACTAGCTTACTACTTATTGAGTACTGTACATACGGTACACTGCATGCTATTTTTAAATAGTATGCAATGAAAATGCATTGCTGTTTTATATATATATACACTGCAGATAAGTATGGTAGTAAGATATTCTGAACGCAGCCGATGTCTCGTCCTGCTGCATGTGAAGGGTTGCAATGGATTACCTATGCATGAGGGGAGCGGGTGGTCCCACGTCCGTCTCTCGCCCGTCATACATCTCAATATGCTGCTGCCATGGAGACTGTAGCCAGGATCACAGCGATACGTGACCACGCTGCCAGCAAAGTGGCCTTGGTCGCTGACTTTGGATCCAAATTGAGGCACACCGGGTTCGTCACAATGGGAAAGTTCAAAACCTGGAGGAGAAAAACATGTGAAAGAGGAACATCAGTGGGTTTTTTTAAGTGCTCCCAGGGGGCGGTTTTAGTTTTTTTGAGATTTCAAGATTATTGC
Organism: Sinocyclocheilus anshuiensis; assembly: GCF_001515605.1. Lineage (NCBI taxonomy): Eukaryota > Metazoa > Chordata > Actinopteri > Cypriniformes > Cyprinidae > Sinocyclocheilus > Sinocyclocheilus anshuiensis. The sequence goes on along the minus strand of NW_015540875.1, from coordinate 2,160,108 downwards.
GATATGAAGGTCACATTAAAACATCTTTTAAAACTTCTTGCTTGCAAACATCTTACAATGCCTTCATTATTTTTTTTTTTCAGCTTTTATTTATTTATTTTTTCCTCATCTCAGTCCCATACTTTCAAACTTAAAACGTGTACATTTCTATGAAAATATTTTGTTATATTTTTAAAAATGAAAAATTAAATATAATAAAATTATTACTCAGTATTATTTTAGTATCATTGACAAAGATGCAGCATACATGCAGCATGAGTAGTTTTTAATCTAAATTATTACACGGCTCTGTGGAATACTTGATTCTGATTGGTCAGTCGCGACATTCCGAGGTATGTTATCCCTCGATAACAACCGGTAAAAGCTAATAACACAGGCTCATCCGGATAACAGCAGTCGGCGCTGTACTCTTGATTGAACAATTTTTTCTTGGTGGAAGCTTTGCGTTTGTTTAGCTAATAAAATATTAAAACTCGATTCAAAATGGTGTACAATTATTTAATTATGTCATCCTGGTATCGCGGACTCGCTCTCGTTTCATACAAACGCAGCTGCTGCCATTTTGCTATGATTGTTTTGTACGCTGTAATGGATTATAAGATAACTAACAAACTGGTAAGGTTTTAAAACATTTTCGTCTTAATTCTTTTATTGCCTTAATTATTTTTGTGGTGAAATGTTGTGTAATAAGTGGTTTGACTGCACCGTTTCCCTTAAATGTCCGTCTAGTTTGAATTTGCCGCTTGCTCGCAACTTCTGTCTTCACGGAAGCTTTGCGTTCAAATACTTCAACTCAAATCAAAATTTCGCGATTCGCAATTATTTACTTATGTGGCAAGTAGCCGTGTAATAAGCGGGATAATGTACATCCAGCCGGTTGTTATCTCAGAATAAACCCCTTCAGGCTGATACAAGACCCCTCCGCTTCCTGATCTCCCTGTCGGGGTTTATTCTGAGATAACAACCGGCTGGATGTACATGATCCCTTACTTAACAAATTGTTTTCTATTTGAATGTATTTTAAAATATATTTAATTCTTGTGATGACAAAGCTGAATTTTCAGAAAACATTCTAATATGATGATTTGGTGATCAAGAAACATTTCTTATTTTTAGGGATGCTGAAAGCAGTTTTTGTAGCTTAATAGTTTTTTTGTGGAAACTAACTACATCTGAATTTACATTTTATTTTATGCATTATATTTTATAAAATATGTAATATTTAATGTGTGAAAGTGTAATATAATGTAATATAATGCAATGCAATGCAGTGTAATGCAATATAATATATTATGATCCAATTTCACATTTTATTTTATGCATTATGTATTATAAAACATAATATTTTAATGTATGAAAGTTTTTTTATACATTTTGTTACTAGAAAAAAATATAATATAATATAATATAATATATAACAATATAATATAATATTTTAATAATAATAATATTTAATAATAACAAACTGTTCCGATATTTAATATGTGATCAAAAAAAATTTAATAATAATAATATTTAATAATAACAAACTGTTCCGATATTTAATATGTGATAAAAAAAATATTTTTATGCTGTTTGCTACAGGAAATATAATATAATATATTGTAATATAATGTAATATAATAATCTCGGCAAATGTTTCTTTGAAAATATACATTTTTTGTTTTATCATATTTACAGTTTTTTTTTTATGCTGACTGTTACTGGAAATTATTCTTTTGTAAATATTTTATTATATCTTTTCATGTGATAACACTGAAGAAATGACATGGATTTGGACATTTTCACTTAAGAGTGTACTCACTTTTGTC
>NW_015540875.1:2134524-2158287 GCF_001515605.1 Sinocyclocheilus anshuiensis | reverse complement strand
CACACATGCATATATATATATATATATGTATATATGTATGTAGTGAATTTTGCTTTCACCAACCTAGGGAGGCGAAATAGTTTAGTGATGGGTACTCACCCATGGGTACTGACGTTATGATATTTGGATCACGTGTCAATTAAGGTGTGTTAATGACAGTGACAGTTTGCTTATGTAAGTCCACCAAGATCCAATCAAATTGTAGCAAACCTTTGTCCACTATTGTGGTCAGAGTGGGGCCCTGCCATAAACTGGGCCCTGGAATGTGCTTTCATATTTAATGTTTGATGCTAGTTACTGGATATAATATTATATTTTATATTCTATTCTATTCTTTTATATTAAATGAAACAAATCAACTAAGTGAAATGGCATGCAACTAAATATGATGAACTATTCCTTTAAAGGACACTTTGTTCTGAGTTCTCACTTTTTCTTTTTAGCACAGCTAAGGTCAACATCCAAATGCATGGGATGTAATTCAGCATGTTATCAGTGCTTGATAGACAAATGAGAGGCTGTTAGTGCCACGCAGTAAATGAGCAAGTCCATCTGAACGCCTCCAGCACTGGGCATTAGCAAGTCACACCTCCATTGTCAAAGAGCTGAAGCAGTGCTCAGTACCGACGTTAAAGGGGCCATAGGAGGTTGCTAAAAAAGAACATTAAAATGCGTTGCACACATCTGAATATTTGGGTTGAAGTGTTCTGGAACAGTGTTGTAAATACAACTTAACCGCTGATTTCTAGTTGTGTCCTCTTTTGGAAGGCCAAACAAAGTATTTTCGCTTTCGCAATGAAACACTAAGCGATCCACAACATGGCGGTGGCGGTAACAATACTACAGCGAGAATCAAAGTTACGCCTTCTTTCTTTGCGCATACATTTGGGTGGTGTTATGCAAATCTTCCCACACAGTGACGTAGACGTGGGGGCGTGTTTAACCGAGGCGTTTTAGGAGGGCGTAGTCGAGTCTTAACTTTTAAATAGAATATCTCTTTGGGTTTGAGACTTTAGTCTTTGCAACTTTAGGGATCTTATCTATGCACGAACAGCTTGTAACACTCCAAAGAGAAAGGAAAACTTGAAATCGCATCATATGACCCCTTTAACCTCATTCACAATCATGTTTTCCTCACGCTGGGACGTTACCGTTACGCTACAACCAGCTATAATCCTGCTTCAGAGCCTTGCACGCTTTATGATTAAGATATAAAATAATACGGCACTGTGAACTGTGGTAGACACATTAGAAAACTTCTCATGAGAAAAGAAAAACCTATAATTTCAAACAAAGGAAATTAAGAGTCTCTGTGCTTTCTCAATGGCACTAATAATCCATGCAAAAGATGCCGCTAATTCAAAGGGTTTCATTACAAAAGCAATAAACCGTGTGTGTGGTGCAGCGAGTGCTGGGAACAATTATACAGTTCAAGCTGACAATGAAATGAAGATATTAATCCAGAAATGAAAATTAATTGAGCTAATATATTCCGCTGTGAGGTGAGAGGTGGCTTATGATACACAGATTGAGAGGGAGCGGGAAATCTCATTCACATCTGTAGGCATTCCTACATAGAATTGTACACACAGCACCCAAAATGAACTAATTATTACATCTGCCCATAACACTGTATTTAACATTATTATTCCAAATAAATATTTTGTGACATGTAATGTGACAATCAATGACATCTAGATTCGCTCCTGTCATTTACATCCACAATGGTCAGATTATCATTCTTACAATCTGATAAAACATCCTAAATTTCAGTTCCTATTAAAAATAGTTTCTTACAGTTTTGTAAATCACTTGTATTGACAAACAGTAACATTTTATTTACTTACCAAAGCCAATTTTTAATGATGTTAGACACTTGGTGCATGTTCATTTCTGACCATTTTTGTACAATATCAATTCACTGACAGCATCCTAAATGTGTACAATACTGTTCAAAATTTTTAGAGTTGGTAAGATTTATTTTGAAAGAAAGAAATTAATACTTTTATTCAGCAAGGACGGATTAAATTGACAGTATAAAGACATTTATAATGTTAAAAAAAAAAAATTATTTGAAATAAATGCTGTTCTTTCTAACTTTATATTCATCAAAGGATCCTGAAATCAATGCATCACAGTTTCCATAAAAAATATGAAGCAGCACAATTGATTTCAACATTAATAATAATCAGAAATGGTTCTTGAGCAGCAAATCGGCATGTTAGAATGATTTCTGAAGGATCATGTGACACTGAAGACTGAAGTAATGATGCTGAAAATTCAGCTTTGATCACAGGAATAAATTACATTTTAAAATATATTCAAATAGAAAACAATTATTCTAAACAAAAACAATATTTCACAATACCACTATTTTACTGTATTTTTGATCAAAATAAATGCAGCCTTAGTGAGCATAAGAGACTTCTTATGAAACCCAGAGTTTTGAATAAATCTTTAAGAAGACTGTGAAAACGTTGGAACTTTTGCAAGGGTGCAGGAGTTCAGCACTCAGACACATTCCCACAGCGGACTCTCATTTATCAGTAAATTATGGCGAAGCATTGTGCGAGAAAAGCCTTTTTAATTGCAACTTTATGAAATCCAGATGGGACTAATAAAAGTACAGTCATTTGCAGTCTTGGTAGGGCTGAATTTAATTATCATCAAAGCTCATCAAGTCTGAAATATTAGTGAAACGCTGTTGATGTTACATGCCCGACTCGATTATTGCTTCTGTTAGCTTGTGGGCGACACTCGACTAGTTTCAGGAGTTTCTGAGCTCTTAACAAGAATATTAACACCCCAAATGAACTCAACTCAATTGATGTCTGCAGCAAGTGCCTAATGAACGCAGGTTGATTTTATTTTCACTTTTCGGTAATAAAAGCTACACCACGGAGGTAGCTTGCGAAGGGCTACTTAAGTCATGTAATCTATGTCATGTAACCAATGTCTTAAGTCATGTAACCAAAGTCTGGTTTGGTTCAGCTACAAAATCAGACATCAGAAAACTACAGAGAACGGTTCGGACTGCTGAAAGGATTATTGGTGCCCCCCTGCCTACCCTCCAAGAACTGTATACATCCAGAGTGAGGAAAAGGGCTCAGCAAATCACTCTGGATCCATCACATCCAAGCCATCTCCTTTTTGAACTTTTGCCATCTGGTCGGCGTTACAGAGCACCGAATACCAGGACAGCCAGGCACAAGAACAGTTTCTTTCCCCAGGCAATCTACCTCATGAACAGTTAATGTTCTCCCATTGTGCAATTATAGTACAGTATGTGCAATAACCTTATACTTATTTATCACCCTAAACCCTAGTACATCCCTACAACTTATTTTATTTTATTCTATTCCTACTCCATCTATAGCACACCTGTACATACAATTTATTCTTTTTTTTGTGGTTTATATTTATGCATGTGTATTTTATTCACATCTCATTTTTATTATCTGTGTGTTATTGTTGTCTCCGTGTACTGGAAGCTTGTGACACTATAACTAATTCCTTGTATGTGCAAACATACTTGGCAATAAAGCTCTTTCTGATTCTGATTCTGATCTAAGTGACAGATTAAAGACTGGAAGCTCTAATGTGTGTGAGTTTCTACAAGCAGTGTGGAAGAAAGTAAGAGTATGAGAAGACTTACTGTTGTAAACCAGCTTAAAACCCTCGGCGGTATCCTCTTGATCAGAATAAAACTCCAGCCACAGGTGATTTGACGTGCTGGTCAATGACTGACCCAACAAAGAAGAACCCGAGAAACCTCCCAGAACTTCTGCAGTGTTGTCTGGACCATCATACAACTGGGAAAACAGACCAGAAAAGTATAGAGTTTCTCAGCTAATGAAATACGCTCTAAGAACGTTTTAGTACTGTTATGAAAACGTTATTTTTCAATGTTCTCAGAAATCCATTTTTTTTTTAAGTTTTAAAAACGTTTTATCTTGGTTATGTGAATGTAAGGCAGTGTTACATTTTCATAATTTTGCAAACATTATGGGAATGTTACTTTCAAATGTTCTCTGAACCATCTTAAACAAGTAGCAAGAAAACAAGTAACATCAAAAAACGTTAGACGCCCAAATAAAATGCCAGAAAAAACGCTGAGTTTGCGTTAATGTGTTGCTAAGCAAACAATACACTGTTTTAAGCATTAATATGCATTGCAAATAGAAGAATATTGCGTAAAACAGTACATTTTCAATTAAATTAAGTATTTTGGTACTTTTTAGAATCAATTGAATGTGTGTTGCACACTTGTACAAACTGGCAAAGGGTGTATACGTAATATTTACTTTGAGAACATCGCCTTGAGCCAGATTAAAGGTGCCAGCTGAGATGTTGATTCCTTTTCCTGCTTGTACTTGAATGTTGTAGATGCACTCGTGGTTGTTCTCGTAATTGCGGGGGTAGTTTGGGGACAACAGGACACCGGCGTTCTTGGAAACGGTTGAGCCGCACTCAGCTACGGACAATGGGGAACCGTAGTGACATAGTAGAAAAGCAATGCAGAAAAAGTGTAAATTTGGGGAAATAAAGGAAAAGCAAAAATGGAGGTATCCAGAAAGACAACATATTACAACATAACAAAAACATTGAACAACATTTGGTCACTCATTAGTTGCATTCGAGTCAGTACTGTATCAATGCAATGCGCTCAACTTGACCTTCCATTTTCAACATATGAAGAAAAATCATCCGCAGTTTCTCTTTTATGACTCATCATTTGATTACACTGCCAAAGGATAAGAAATTGTACGCAAATTGGATTAAAAAAAGTCAATAAATAACTAGATGCCAATCAATGAATTAAACATGAAACATGTTTTGCATTTTATAATACCATTACCATTTAAAATGTTAATCAATACATACTGTATACTACTGAAGCACTATTTTAGTAATAAGTAGTATATAGTATACAACAAATACACTCTAAAAAATGATTTCTCAAAGTTGTAAATAAAACAAAGATTGGAGTACATTTTACAAGAAAACACTATTTCAGTCTAAGAAAAGTCTCAAAATTGTTTATTAAAAAATGCCAAATAACCATATTTACTTCCAAAACTAGATGCAAATCACTAAATTAAACATGAAACTTATTTGCATGCTATAACAATTAGGAGAACACCATTTAAAATGCATGCTTTTCAAAGTACTATTTAATAAGTAGTACTACAAGTACATTGAAAATATTTTTTGAAGATTATTGGAGTACATTTCACTAGAACATACAATTGCAGTCTTTCTACTTCAGAATTTCACATCTAATTTAATGCATCTTTTGCAATTTTCTTGTAATTATTTGTGAAATTGACAAGCAATTTTGAGTGAAAATTGTTTTAAGTACATTTCTTTTTTAGATCTATAATATGTGGGATACAGTATACTGTGCAGCATGCTTTGAGTAGTACACTACTACTCCATTTAGAACATACAGTACAGCTCAATAGCCTATCGTCATTGAGCTCGAATGCAACCATGGAGACTTGTCAAACTCTGGACGTCCAAGCAAAATGAGAGCAGCTGACCACGTACCCACACACCTTGGCAGAGGTGCACTCCATATGCGCCGCCCACCACCCAGGCAAGTGATTTCTCGAGCGCCCTGCAGACGGTAACCAAGGTCACAGGAGAACGTCAGGGTGTCGCCGATGCCAAATCTGCCACCGCTGTGCCTGCCAAACTGGGGCACACCAGGGTCCTCACATGGCTCCAAATCATATTCTGAACGAAACAAACAGGCAAAAAGTTTAGCCGGATACTTTCCTAGATGACCTCATTTGCTGGTGGATTATGCTATACAGGTTGAACCTTATTGTATGCTAAAACTTATTGTAATACAGCTTGCAGGATGTGACAAACAATTCATGTAAACTGTAAAAACTAAAGGAATAACTAAAGGAATGAATTCTGAAACCTAGTGAGCTGCTGACGTGGGCAGCATTTTTAAAGGAACACGCCACTATTTTTGAAAATAGGCTAATTTTCCAACTCCCCTAGAGTTAAACAGTTGTGTTTTACCGATTTCTAATCCATTCAGCCGATCTCCGGGTCTGGCCGTAGCACTTTTAGCTGCAGCTTAGCATAGATCATTGAATCTGATTAGACCGTTAGCATCTCGCTCAAAAATGACCAAAGAGTTTCAATATTTTTCCTATTTAAAACTTTTGACCCTTCTGTAGTTACATCGTGTACCAAGACCGATGGAAAATGAAAAGTTGCGATTTTCTAGGCCAATATGGCTGGGAACTATACTCTCATTCCGGCGTAATAATCAAGAAACTTTGCTGCCGTACCATGGGTGCAGCAGGCGCAATGATATTACGCAGCACCTGAAAATAGTCCCCAGCTAGGTAATAGGAAAAATATTGAAACTCTTTGGTCATTTTTGAACCTATTTTATTAAATTTTTTTATAAAAATGAGCCTATTTTCAAAAATAGGGGCTTGTTCCTTTGACTCTTCTGTAGTTACATCGTGTACTAAGACCGACGGAAAATGAAAAGTTTATATTTTCTAGGCCGATATGGCTGGGAACTATACTCTCATTCCGGCGTAATAATCAAGGAACTTTGCTGCCGTACCATGGGTGCAGCAGGCGCAATGATATTACGCAGCACCTGAAAATAGTCCCCAGCTAGGTAATAGGAAAAATATTGAAACTCTTTGGTCATTTTTGAACCTATTTTATTAAATTTTTTTATAAAAATGAGCCTATTTTCAAAAATAGGGGCTTGTTCCTGTAAGGAATAGTTCACCCAGAAATTAAAATGTACATTAAAATGTACATATCCTCAGGCCCTCCACCATGTAGATGAGTTTGTTTCTTCATTGGAACAGATTTAGAGAAATTTAGCATTACAGCACGCTCATCAATGGATCCTCTGCGGTGAATGGGTGCCGTCAGAATATGAGTCCAAACAGCTGATAAATATATAATATACAATAATCCACACAATTCCAGTCCATTAGTGTCTTGTGGATTGAAAATGTATGCGTTTGTAATGAACAAATCTATCATTAAGACTTTTTCAACTTGCAGGAAAAATATGAGTCCTCTATCCATAATATTGCTTTCTCCAGTGAAAAAGGTGTCTCGTCTCAATCAGGAGAGAAATCTGAACAGATCAAGCACGGTTTAAAAGCAAAACCAGTCGAAACCTGTTCTAAACAAATATGTTGTTGGATTTTGATGTGAGAGGACAACAGGGGATTGACATTTTCACTGGAGGAAGCGTTATCATGGATTATGGATATTTTAGTCAGAAGTGACAGTTTAAAGTCAAAACCTCTTAAAGGTAAACAAAGCAACCTCGGCGTCCGATCGCAGGCCTTCCGCTCCTTGAATTCTCTCCAGCGCTGAAAAGCTGATCCGATATTTACACGGGTCCTACTTCTTTCCTGAACGCTCTGAATGCTCTCTCCTCCACATCATGAGTAGACACGCCCCTTACTGCTGATTGGCTACAAGTTTGTTTTGCTACTCGGCCCGAATCAGTTTTCTAAAGCGTTTTGAAAAATCGCTTACCCCACCTTTAATGATGGAGTGGTTTCTTGCAAACACACAGCTTTTTAGCTTCACAAGATGATAACTGATGGACTGGAGTGGTGTGGATTACTTGTGGATTATTGTGATGATTTTATCAGCTGTTTGGACTCTCATTCTGACGGCACCCATTCACTGCAGAGGATCCATTGGTGAGCAAGTGATGTAATGCTACATTTTTCCAAATATGTTCTGATAAACAAACAAACTCATCTACATCTTGGATGACCTGCGTAAATGTTCAGCAAATTTTCATTATTGGATGAACTATTACTTTAAGAATCACTGATGCATTGTAGATGCTCCAAACAGTAAGCATCTTAAATGCTGAAAAGCTCAAAATTGCTATTAAATGTCCAAAAAGTACTGATTAAAACAGTTACATAAAAAAAAGTTACTGTATATTATGCAAATATTTCAACTATTGTCAAGTATTTGGCAGAAGAATTGTCACAATAATTGTTATTAAAATATTTTCTAATTTATTTCTGATAAAAGACACCCAGGTCTTCTTTTTGCTTTATTTTAGCATGGCACTTCAGTTTTTATATTCAACCAATGTCTCGTTTAACATCACATCATGATTCACAGAGTAAACAGATAGCGAACATTTACCCTGGGTTATCTGCAAACACTCAAACGATCAATTAGAGCTATGATAGAAACAGTGTGAATCATTTCCACATATGTAAATGATATGCAGAAACGGTTAGCGCACGACCGCAGCTGTGGTTTCAATTAGATCCTGGCGCTCGGTGCAGAGGAGCAATGAGTTCAGATGTTTGATGGTCGATGGCAATGACATGAATTGCTTGTGTCACTTTTGCTTCCTCTGAGCTCTAATATCAAATTTTCAAATCTATTTAGAAACACGATGTGTTCAGCATATGAAAGCTTCCACCTTGTCACTCTGTGCTGTATAGAAAATTGAATAGATTTCATATTACGTAAAGATATCAGTTCTCGTCCTTGAACTTTTTAACATTAATGCTGGAATGTTAATGGTGGAAAGCTTTTGTCTGCAGTTTCATGCCTGATATTTTTTGCATTATGCATGTCTGCTTGTGTCAATCCCATCAATATTCAGTACCAGGAAAAGGTCAACCGCAGTTTTCATTGGGGAATATATATTAGGCTGATACAGGAACTTGGCTTCTGGATAATTGTATGGGTATTCATAACTCAAGTCCTTAATTAATGTATATGATGGCTCAGTAAACATGAGCCAAACCCTATGGGCTCTTCTCACAACTTGGCTTTCTATCAGAACGGCATGTCCTCTAACAATGTATCACGCTGACCTAAAAGAAATAGTTCGGCCAAAAATGAAAAATCTGTTTTTTCCTGTAACCACTGTTATTGTAGTATCATATACTGTTATAGTTTTGGTAATATTTTAAATTAGATTTTATTTGCATATTTTTTGTATGCACTTTTATTTAAACACACACATTTTTTAATGTATAGTAATTTAGTTATGTGTTTTTGTACTTTATTGTATTTTGTTTGTTTTTTTTTGTAATTTTTTTTTCTCTACATTCTGTAGTTTTTATTTTTCAAACTTTATTGTAGGTTATTTAGCTTTAATTATGTTAGTACTTCAAGTTAAACAAAGCAAAAATTAGAACAATTTGTGAATTAAAATTTTAATTTTAATTAAACAATATTTCAGCTATCGCTTATTTGAAATTAAGTTTTTTCCCCCTTAAATATAGTTTTAGGTAATGATAATAACCCTGTCTCTAACACAAAAGAGCTTGAAGATTAGTTGAATGGAAAATTAGCTGTGTAAAAATTCTTTACAATATTCCTGGGAAAAACACACACACACACATATGGGATTGTAATGACATGGGAAGACATAAAAAAAGAAAAAAAATTGTTTTTGGATTAACTATTCCTTTAAAGCCTGTTATTGTTGTTAAAAACAAAAAAGTTAGTTAACCATTTACTTAAAGTCTTTGTGTGTAATGTATTATAAAGGTATTCATAAAGTACTTTGTAAAGTATTACATAATTTCATAAATAATTCTAACCAAAGGTAAAATGCATTATAATATTTGACGTTTTTTAAGTCATGTGTTTTAACGCATTATACTTTCTAAATGTGTAACAATGAATAGATAAGTATTACAACTGTGGTTCTAATTATTCATGAGATTATTGAATGCATTATAAGGTGCATTACAAGGCATAATTTACACATTAAAACTACTACTAAATCTACTTTTATAATACATTATATATAAAGACTTTAAGTAAAGTGTTAGCAAAAGTTACTGTAACCAGTCATGAATGGGCATTTGGTGCAACTGCTTTAAAATACGGTTGGCTTCCTGGCGGTTTCTCGACTATGAGCTCATATTTAGCTGTCAGATAGGTTTCTTTTCCACTTTTACGTCAAAAGGCGGATCAACTAACTGGCAGCCCAGTTTAACCCAGTGCCCAGTAGGTATCCGCGGTGACCGTGCAGCGCAGCAGGATGATCCAGTGGGGATCTGTGACTAATGAAAAACGCAGCCCAAAGCCAGCTCTAATATCAGCCTGCAGTTCACCGCTAAACTCTGACAAGAAGACTGCCGGCTACACTGATAAGTCTCAGACTTTCAATAAGCCACTGAGACGAAGCTCAAGCTGTTGCCAATTGATTACCTTTATCAATGTACAGAGCACCATCTATATCTAATTGCTGCTATGACTTTTCATAGAAACAGGCTTGTAGGCACTGATGACGACAGCGACTGCTCTTGTCCTAGAATAATCTTCGATATTATCCTCAGATTAAGATTCATTATTAGATCTTCTACTAAAGGATGGTAACGGCTATCACTCTCATTAAAGAAAAAAAAATCATCCTTATGTAAATTATTGCACCGTTAGCAAATTTTCAAGTGTAAAAGGGTTTATCATTTCACAACTTAGGTACAAATGGTTTTACAAACAATCTGCACAGAAAAGTGTGAGGATCGATGTTTATGTAACTTGCCACCCTGAACTGATTACGTCAATTTATGTAAGAATGGTTTATGAATGATCTGCAGAAAAATTCAATTTGCTTTGCTCAGAATAGCTAGCTCTGTTCGTAAACTGTTGCATCAAATTGAATGCAACAATTTACATAAAATTGTGTGTATTGCAGATGCTTTTTATCAGAATGGTGTGTGCTCTAACAATGCATTACGCTGCCCTTAAAGGAGTAGTTCAATCATAAAAAGTTCTGCTCTGTTGATGATTTTTGTCCTTTTTTTGTGCTTAGTGAAATGGAAAAGAGCTGTGTAAAAGTTCTTCACATTTGTGGCCCTGGACCACAAAACCAGTCAATAAGGGTCAATTTATTGACATTATTTAATGTATGGTTTGTTAGGATAGGACAATATTTGGCCGAGATACAACTATGTGAAAATCTGGAACCTGAGGGTGCAAAAAAATCTAAATATTGAGAAAATCGCCTTTAAAGTTGTCCAAATGAAGTTCTTAGCAATGCATATGACTAATCAAAATTAAGTTTTGATATATTTACAGTAGGTAATTTACAAAATATCATGGAACGTGATATTTACTTAATGCCCTAATGATTTTTGGCATAAAAGAAAAATCAATAATTTTGAGCCATACAATGTATTTTTGCCTATTAATACAAATATACCCCTACGACTTAAGACTGGCTTTCTGGTCCAGGGTCACATTTTTCTTTGAACAAAATAACATTGGGATGCACAAAAATTGCATAATTTTCATTTCAGATTAACTATTTCTTATAATTTAGTTATTCATTGCAAAAAAAAGGGGGGTGGGGTTTGGTGCAAATGAAACTAATTGAAAATATATAAATGAATGAATGGATGGATGAACCATAAATTCAAACGGTATACACCGTTTCTTTCACCTGAGAAAGAGATGTTGAAGCCCTGGAAGGAGATGGAAAAGTCTGAGATGAAGCGAAGTTGAGCCTTGAAGTTGCCGTACAGCCCGGCGTTGACTGGCGGGGGTCGTTGCGAACCGGTGAGCCGGGCGAGGGGCCGCACAAAACTGCCATTCTCCGTCAGGAGCAGGTAGTCATGGTGATCCTCCAGGTGAAATGCATGAAACGTGAACTGCACACCTGAGAAGAGGATGCATCAGATGAGGACACCAATTATTTACTTCTATGTCATGTAAAAAAAAATGACTTGGAATCTAAGGAAACAAGGTGTTAAGTGGATACAATATGGCTGTGTCTTCAAATAAATAAAGGATAAAGGTATCCATCTCATCTAATGCTGTAAACTAGGGAGAACTTTTATTACTATAATATTAAAGGTAACAATTAACAGCAAAGTGCAAACTATTAAATCGCTATTTATTTTTAAATGTAATAATTACCACTCAAATAAAAAAATGGAATCTAAGGAAACAAGGTGTTAAGTGGATACAATATGGCTGTGTCTTCAAATAAATAAAGGATAAAGGTATCCATCTCATCTAATGCTGTAAACTAGGGAGAACTTTTATTACTATAATATTAAAGGTAACAATTAACAGCAAAGGCAAACTATTAAATCGCTATTTATTTTTAAATGTAATAATTACCACTCAAATAAAAAAAAAATGCTGTCATAACTTGTTTTCGTGCCAGATTCATTTAAACATGCATTAAATAATTAAGACATTACGAACAAGTAATGTAAAATATAATTAATATATAGGCTAATACAGTGCCTATATATTTGGTGAAATGCTTTTCTGAATTGCTGGCCTGAGGTCAATGTAATGCTACATGACATTGTTCACAAGCTGTTTTACTGACGTCTTTCCATATTTGAAACACTGAGCAACTAGTAGTAAAGCGGAAGAGATGATTGTATTCACTGGCGCTCCGCTGCTATTTGAACTGATGCGTCTAGACAGAATTTGAAAGATGCGACTGTTTCTTATCAAAAGTTTAAAAAAAAAACTAAGTTTATTGTGATTATTGGATGGGAGGCACGCTCTATAACGTCTAGTGAAGTTGTACTCTTGCATCAGCTGAAACAGCAGACTAAAAGATCAATCTTGGTATTTAAGAATCAATATCAATTCATTAAAATGAGCATATAAAACTAGAAGTTTTACATCAAGTTTCACGCATATAGTGATTAAAACAATGCTGTATTTGTTCGGTGCACACACACACACACTGTTCAACAGAGGTGGGTAGTAACAAAATACACCTACTCCTTTAAATTTGAGTATATTTTTGGAAAATTTGTACTTTTAAGAATAGATTTAAAAGTGGGTACTTTATCTTGAGTACATTTCAACGCCAAAAAAAACTGTACTTTTACTTTGCTACACTGCAACGTTCCTCTCATTACTTACTTTTAATGCAATACATGTTAAGAAATGCATATTTTATTCCAAGCACGCTGTCTATTTTTTTCTGGGGCATGAGCGATGCCTCATTCGTGAATGAATCACTCTTTTGAGTGATTCTGTTCAAGGCCTTCATCAAACAAGTCGCAAAACAGTCTGAATTGGTTCACAAATCAGTTTGAACGATTTGTTTAGTTACCTGCAAGCAGTGAAACATCTTAAGCGGTTTCTCATTTGTACCGGGAAATTTAAGAAAGTAACTATTATAATTATACATTTACTTGAGTAATTCTTTTTAGAAGTACTTTTACTTGAGTACAGTTGTTGGCTAGTTTTCTGGTGTTCAGTAAATAAACATCCTTGTGGCAGATCTGATGTCAAAAGCGAGCCCTCATCTTCTACTGACAGCACAAGAAGAAATCTCCTGTGTACGTACCTTTGCCATGGCTGACCTCCAGAGTCCACGTGCAGTTTAATGAGTTGGGATAGAGCTCTGGAAAGCCAGGAGAAAGGATGATGCCCTCTGGGCCCCGGACATCGCCTCCGCACAGAGCTGCAGGAAAACGTGTGGAATCTTAAAAAAAGATCTGAAACTTTACAGGAAGCACATATGCAACTGTTCTTGTATCACTTTAAGTGTTCCGTTTTGAGCAGGAATTCTGTTGAGATAAGCAGTGTTCAGCTGAGGGAATTCAAAGAGCAGAGAAACCTTCACCGGAAGTAAAAAATACCACTGAAAGGTTAACGAGAAATCCTTCTACTTTGAGCTACTTTCCACCTGCCATTGTCTCTAGAAAAGGTCACAACCACTTTACTTTGTCTCTGAAAGTTATTCTAAGAAACTGAGTGAGTGCCACTGTCCATGCAAAACTCTCTGCCATGATGCTAGGAGGTTATGGATGATTGCATGAGCCTTGCTATGCCGTTTCAAAGTGGTTGCTCACTGGCTTGAGTCGGAAGAGTCCAACAACAGGTCTCGATGACATTCTTCTTCAATGCATGTCCGTGCATTTATTTTCACACAAACAGTGTGGGACGTGTTAAGTTTAAAACTTAGACTTAGAAGCCTGTTCAAATCTTAGAGTATGAGTAAAAGTAATAATGACGCTTGGCTTAGTGAACAGTCCTAATAATACTGAATTTCTGAAACTCCGTCATCTAATTGCACACAAAAAGTAAACGCACATATGTCACTGAGATGTCTATAAAACTATCAAAATCATGGGCTTGATTCCCAGGGAATGCATTAACCCATTTAAAAAAAAATGCTGCACACAAAAGTCTCTGCCAGATCTATAAATGATGTATAAATAACAATTTTGCGTAAACCATTTGTGAAAAGAAAGAGCTAAATCATTGTTAAAAACATTTATCCAAAATGATTGCAATTTTAGGTAAGAATGGTTTCATCACATCGCAATTTAGGTAAGAAGTGGTTTTCTGAACAATTTGCACAGACGTGTTTGGAATGGTCCAATATTCATGTAAAACGTCACACTAAACTGAATACAGCAATTTATGTAAGAATGGTTTTACAAATGATTTACAATAGAAAATAATTCTGCTTTGTTTGGCTCTTTTTGTAAAATGGTGCATTGGTGCATTGAAATGAATGTGGCAATTTCCATGAAATCTGTGCAGACTGCAGATGAAAAATGAAATAAATAAACAAAAACGGAATGCATGAACTCATTTAGAAAATGCTTAGGGCAAAAAGTATCTGCCAAATGCGTAAATTATGCATAAATAATGAAAAAAAGAAAAAGTACTTCATGTTCATCACATTCTATTTTATAAAATATTTCAGATTTGTGTACAAACAAGAGAATGAATTTGGATACATTTTAAAACGTATAAACAGAGCTAACATGTTGAAGTGACACTGCAGATGAACAAAAAAAAAAAAATCACAAAAATTCACACGCATCGGATAAACTCTTGGTGATGTAAGTGTGCAATCAGAAAGTCTGAAACTCGTGGCTCATCTCTAATTGTGTTTCTGAACACAATCTGTCAATTGAAAAGCGACTCAAGGTGTCTCAAGAAACCTTATCATAGGGTCTTCCACTAAACCAAAAGCTGGAATAGGCTGGTGGCATTATCTCGGCAGGGCTTAGAATATTGATTGGGGCAAATATAGATCTTGAGTAATGGTCAAACCAAAGAAATACATTTTAGTCCCATGCTACAACTTGACTGAAAACTAGTAACAGTCAGAGATAACATCATGAAATGGAACAGAAAATCATTTTGAAACTGAGCTAACATTTTCCAAACATTTTAAGTGCTTAAATGAAAATGCTTTAGATGGGAAATGGCATCCTTTAGATTTATCTGCAAAATACTGATGTGTTCACTATTATTTTTATTTTTTACTGTTATGTCCACAAAGAGACATAGGTCTGCAACCCAGTTCACATACTTTTACTACATACTAAAAGTATGACGCACAAATCTCACACTGTATGTATGTATATACAGTCAAAGTCCATGTGATTGTTGACTCTCAGTTGATTTAAATGGTATTGTGTTCGCTGTGCTTCAGGCGTCACTTTGGACACTCACTCATGTTTGGACCCCGGCGTGCCCGTAAATGGGATACGTTTACAGCCCAAGCGTATAAAAAGTATAGCCCAAGCGGCAACCTCCCCGTCTCTCTCGTGAAACCAACACGGAAGTGACTAAAACTGCAATTCATCGACTGGTCGGTAGAGGCTGGCTCCAAAAGGGAGTCAGTCCCATAGACTCCATGTTAAAATGCCCAACTTTACAGCAGAAAAATTTTTTTACAACCTGGTACAAAAAGTGGTTTTGATCTATATAGCAAATTTTGCCCTTCATGACAACTGTGAGGGGGGTGAATTTTTTTATAACTCATCCGTTTAAATTATATTAAGCCTTAAAGTTCTGCATTCTGAGTGACAGGTGGATTGCCGCTGCTGTCACCGCCGTCGAGCTAGCTGGGCGTGGTTTCAGCAACCAGCTCCCACCTCTTTGCCCAGTTTCGATTATCCGGGAGTGACATGCGGTGACGCGCTGCCAAGATGGCGGCGGCCCGCTCCGCCCACTTTGAGCTTCAAAAACTCTCGTCAAAAACCAATGGGTGATGTCACGAACACTACGTCCATGTTTTTATACGGTCTATGGTATAGCCATGCCCACGTTCTCTCTGAGTTCATTACAATGCATTTTGGGACTGTCTTCTCCAAGAAGGATACCAAAAATTCATTCTGCCATAGTTTTTAACCAAAAGAAGGTATTCTAGAAGGCTAGGCTGAATAATGAAGCTGCATCTACACTGTTAGACTTTGCTGTAATTTTACAGTTACTTACCGCAAAAAAGCCCAGTAAACTACCATATATATGTTTTACATATATATGTAAACTACTGTTATATGCACTGAATTATTGGTATTTTAATGCCATTTACAGTAATTTACTGTATATGGGAATTTGTGGAACTTTACTGTTTGCTCAAAAGCAGTAGTGCTACTGTAAATTGTTCTGCAGATGAAAAACATGAATCTGCATTCTCAATATAATGTCTGGGTAAGCACAAGTGTGGTGAAATAAATGCATTTTTAAAATGATTAAAAAATAAATTATATAAACTTTGCTTACACCCCACAAAATTGAAATTTTATTCGCGTGCAAAGCCCGCACAACAACCTGGCAGAGGTTATATAAACTGAGGCTTGTGTCCGGTGCACGCATAACGGACTTCCCCTCTGAGTGAATCGCCAGATGTCAGCTGTGAGTTTTCCTGTGGTAAGTACTTTTCACTTACTTTTAAAACGTAAACCATTATCAATATCAATGAAATTAAAAAATATGAAGAAAGTAAATGTAAAATCTAATTATAGGCTATTGCTAGGACAGTCTGAGGGAAAAGTTTGTTTTCCTCAAAAACTGCCCCTTTCATGAAACTCATTCAATTGTCCTGCAACTGACTAGTAGGCCTATAGTGACTATACATTATAGTTACTATACTGACCTTTCCAGTATAGATGTGTAGTATTTACACAAACAATTATTTTTCAACTTTTTTACTGATAGTTATGGTATATTTTATTCCTTGGTTAAATGAATGCCGTTAAATGTGTGACGTCATTTGAAATAGCAAGAGCGCTCTCGCTCTTTCTCTCTCTCGATTCACAACTATTCTTATTCTCTTATTCTGATTCCAGTTTCCATACGATTTAATTACAGTAGCTGATACACACTGATATTCCTTGGATCAAGAGCTGTCACAACTAAAAATATACTTTAAAACACTTCCAAAAAAAAAAAAGTTCAAACTTTAAGTTTGAAGGACCATAAAGTTACTCCTTAATGTGATTGTACATTCAGGCAACTAATGGAGTTCCCCAACAAGGATGCGCAAAAAAGCAATACGGTTTAAACAGTACTATACTGGGAATAACTGCTGTTGCACAAGTTGTTACCTTGTCTGTCCATGAACAAATTTAGATGAGATAAACTCATGACCATTTCTCACACATTTCCCCTCTGTTTTGTTTCAGATCAGCTGTCAGTGGTTATGGAGGCCATGCAGCCAAAACCAACTAGGATGCTTGTTGCCATATTTCTTTTTGTTGCAATATTGTCATGATCTCTGTTTTGATTTGTTGTCATGAATTCAGTTCTCAATTTTTTTTGTAATGTTCCAGAATAAAGCACAATAAATAAGTAATGGATGTATTTAATAGTGACAGTGAATAAAAAATATACTGTTGTACATGGACTCAGGTCACTTATTTGGAATTTATTAAATTCAATGGGATTCATGAAAATATTAAAAAGGTTTTATAAAATAAATAGTGTAAAATAAATTACAGTAAAATTACTGTAATAGTATTATACTGTAAAACTAAGTTACAGTAAGGATATAAGAATATAGTACTGTAAAATTAAGTTGCGGTAAGGGTATTTTACTGTAAAATTAAATTGCGGTAAGGCCATCATACTGTAAAATTAAATTGCGGTAAGGACATTATACTGTAAAATGAACGTGCAATAAGCTACTGTAAAGGGGTCGTTACAGTAACTTACTGGCAATAGTGCTGCCAGTAAATTACCGCAAAAATACAATAAAAAGTCTAACAGTGTACTCTTTCTTTTTGGGAGCAAACTTATTATGCCTTAAAATGCCACAAAGTTTTGGAACAGAGCCACGGTGTGCAAACTGGGATGCAGTCAAGGTCAGTGCTTCTTGAGATGTCCAAACTAAGAACCGAACTTCAGAATTCAAGGAATGAAGGCAGATTTCCTCAGCGACTTCACCTTTAATGATAATGAATGTCAGCGTCACTCCCCGTGAGACGATAAAAGAGTCTAGCGCCTCAGGCTCAACATCTGCCTAAATCTCTTTCTTTCTCCCCTCCGGCACAGTGAAGAACCCAAAATATTTTCTCCGTATTCAGTTAATTCAGAATGACATGAAGTCATTAAAATTGAATACGCCAAATGGGCCAGACCTGCTAAGTGCCCTTTTAGAAATAAGAACATTTTACCGGCAGGTTAAAGTCAACAAAAAGGACCCTGTTTACTTTCTTGATAAAGTTCCTACTGTTGTTCCAAATAAAAATGGTTAGTCTACAACATCTTGCTCCTACAATCAAATTGCTATATTCTGGTAGCGAGTGCTCCTGAACCAATAATTTCCTGACAGATAAAATCACAGTTCTATATTTTATTTCACTAAACTTCTTGTGTCATTCAGAAATGTCACATTACGCAAGCAAAACAGGCTGCGGATAACAGTTTCATTCTGACTTGAAGAAAGTTTTAGAAAAACGACAAATACCAGATGTCTTGACAGAGAGTCCAGAGCATTGGTCGAAAGTCTGGCAGCAAACCAAACATTCCCAGTGAATTCTTCTGGTTTAAAATTCACACTTATGCTGACAATTACATCCAGCTGAATAGACCAAGTCTTTTGCCAGCTCTCATAGTGCCACAGCTGTTCATAAAACAAGACAAAACTTTGAGTACTCAGTCACAGACTTTTTAAGAATAGAATATGCAGTAACACTCTGAGCTGAAACCTCTAAATATAATGCATAGGGAAGTGAATCATTACGATTCCAGTTCTTTAATGACTCTATTAATTATTCTTTTGACACTATAAAAAATAATAGGTCCTAAGTATATAAACTAAACAAAACTAATACAATTTTGGCAACATACCTATTGTGCATCTTTAAATACACTGTTATACAAATAACCAGTCAGCAATTACACTGATTTAAAGGGATAGTTCACCCAAAAATGAAAATTTGATGTTTATCTGCTTACCCCCAGGGGCATCCAAGATGTAGGTGACTGTTTCTTCAGTAGAACACAAACTTAAAGGGATAGTTCACCCAAAAATTAAAATTTGATGTTTATCTGCTTACCCCCAGGGCATCCAATATGTAGGTGACTGTTTCTTCAGTAGAACACAAACGAAGATTTTTAACTCAAACCGTTGCAGTCTGTCAATCATATAATGACAGTCAATGGGCTCTACGGCTTTGAGAGGAAAAAAAACATACACAGACAAAACCAAATTAAACCCTGCGGCTCGACATCACGGTGGATCAGAGGTAAAAAAATGATATAAATACTGTTCAGTTTCTTGCACAGACCGATCTTTTCGTGCCTTAAGACCTCAATGTATTGTCACGAGCCGCAGGGTTTAATTTGGTTTTGTCTGTGTATGGTTTTTTTTACTCTCAAAGCCATGGAACATATTGACTGTCATTATATGACTGACAGACTGCAACGGTTTGAGTTAAAAAACATGGGCTCTACGGCTTTGAGAGGAAAAAAAACATACACAGACAAAACCAAATTAAACCCTGCGGCTCGTGACGATACATTGATCTTAAGACATGAAACGATCGGTCTGTGCAAGAAACTGAACGGTATTTATATAATTTTTTACCTCTGATCCACCGCAATGTCCAACTGTCCTGAGCGCGTTCACAACATCCAGCACATGACGTCAAATAAATACGGTCTGGCAAAAAATTCCACATTGTCTGATATATAAAAATCGTCTTCCATTGTGATGACCTATGCTTCTAAATATCTTTAGATCATTGCAGTGCCAGTGAACACATCCGCAATCTCTCTGCACTATGTAACTAATGAGTGATGTATACGCGCGACAGATCGCTTCCGCACATACGTCTACTAAACATCAAATTTTCATTTTTGGGTGAACTATCCCTTTAAGATTCAAGAGAACTGGGTTTATTTGGAACTGATGTTTCCCGCTGTCAGAGAAATTACATTTTAGATGAGATGTACGTTTGCAGTCTGAATTGAATGTGATGAGAATTATTATATGCATATACAGCCATTAAAATGCTACTGAATATTCTTGAAATTGTTGTGAATGTAGAAACCAAAGAAACGTTTAAATGAGCAGCGTTAATTAGTCTAATTGAGACTTGTAATTGAGATGACAGCTTACCGTCACATGTCGGCAGAGGG
The DNA here is from genome assembly GCF_001515605.1 of Sinocyclocheilus anshuiensis. Lineage (NCBI taxonomy): Eukaryota > Metazoa > Chordata > Actinopteri > Cypriniformes > Cyprinidae > Sinocyclocheilus > Sinocyclocheilus anshuiensis. The sequence goes on along the minus strand of NW_015540875.1, from coordinate 2,137,914 downwards.
TGGCTCCACCAGTGGTTCTTCTCACAGACCAACTGCTCCTCGTGGCTCAGTCTGTATCCGGGCTCGCAGCCAAACCACACCACCGAGCCAATGGCCAAGTCCTGCCCGTAACGTATCCCATTTACGGGCACGCCGGGGTCCAAACATGAGTGAGTGTCCAAAGTGATGCCTGAAGCACAGCGAACACAAATTTAGATTATTTTATGTAATTTAAAGACATAGTTGAAGGTATAGTCAATTTCATTTACAGTTTTATTTTGTTGTGCATTGAAGGCAAATGTATAGTTTCAGGGGAAGAAAAAGCTATATAAACACCTAAAATTACATTTTATTTTATTTTATTGCATTGCACTGCACATTACATTTATTATTATTTTATTTGTTAATGTTACTTATTCCGTTATCACTATCAAATTAAGTATTTAATTTGCATTGCATGCAGCTGTGCTGAAATGGATTGTCAATATGAACGCACAGTTTTTTGTCAAGCCAATAAAGCACACCAAATAGAAAAAAACGGGGTGAAAAAGGAAAAGAAAAACACAGAATCGTCAAGAAATAGAGAGAGTGAGACAGAATACTACAAAGAGAAATCCTCAAGCTGTTTGCTTGTGTGGAGAGACAGATACGATTCAGGTTGAAATATCATTTCTCAGGCAAAAGGCACCCGGTCTATAAAGACGGCTGACTCACTTTCATAAAAGAGCTTAAAGCCACTGTTAGAGCGACTGTTATCGGTGGTGAAGAGAAGATACAGGAAGTTGCCGCTGCTGAACAGGAACTGAGGGACTTGGGTGCCATTTAGAGAGGCGATTAGGGGCGAGAGGAGATTAGGCCCATCGTGAACCTCTAGAAAGTCATAATTGAGTTCTGTCTGGAACCTGCAGGAAAAAAAAAACAGATCAAAGAAAAGAGATAATAAATATTACAACGTGAAATGTGTTTCTATCCACACACACAAACACATCCACAGCTCATTACCCATGGCTGCCCAACTGTTCCTCATTGACCGCCTCTTTTAATGAGAAGTCACAGGCGCAGCCAGTGTTCACGCTGCTGTTTATTGATGGGATCAAACTGCTTTGTGATGTGCGAATAAACACAGATCTGCTGCAGTGAGCTTGCTTTAATGGAATAGTTGAGCTAATAATGAAAATACGGTCATTTACTCACCCTCATGTTGTTCCAAACCTGTATGGCTTTCTGTCTTCAGTAAAATAACACCTTTTACATAACGACCTAGTTTCTCTCTTCCAAGCAATGAAAGCATGTATAATAATAATAATCAGGGGCTGAAAGCTCCAAAAGTTACATAAAAATTACCATAAAATTATCATTTTAATTATTATAAATCAAAATCGCTCTTAAGACTTGTGCACCATATTCCAAGTCCTTTAAAATCATGTTACATGTTAGCATTCCGTGACAGACAGACAGACAGACAGACAGATAGACAGATAGACAGATAGATAGATAGATAGATAGATAGATAGATAGATAGATAGTAGGGGTGTAACGATACACGTATTTGTACTGAACCATTCGGTACGGTACGCATTACAAACTGAACGATTCGTTGGACTAATCCTATTACATTTGGAAAATAAAATAAAGTGTGTGAAATATAATGTCTTCAGTGCCACTGTGCTCAACAAGGCAGCACAAATGACGTAACAGCCCCCAAAGAAAAACACACTGCTCCAGAGTCAGGCATAGGCTGGACTAGATCGTTCTTTGCAATATGGCTAGTAACTAGGGCTGGACAATAATTTAATATCAATATATATGACAATATAATTTTTTTTTCAATAACGGTGATATGATTTTTAAACATTTTCGATATTTATTTGTGGCGTTTGACTTCGTTGAATAAACATGAGCACTGCACGTTTCAAAACCAAAACGCAGTGCAGATATTTTATATGAATGTCTTTGAAGGGAACCAACTGTCTTCAGAAAAGTTTAGATGGCATTTTCATTGTATCTGATAAAGCAGCGTTCATGAGCGGAGCGCTGCTTTGTGTACAGCCGTTACCGGGGAAACCACTGTTACTACCGCTCCAAAAGCGCGTCCTGCTGGCAGAGAATGAGCCCGTCTCCAGAAACATGTTTTTGTTGTTGCTCACCATTTGTTTTTGTTTTCTGCAGCAACTCTGAGCACTTTTCATATTATTTATCCTGGCTGAAGCACTTTTCTTTCAATCTATAAGAATAATCAGCCTATGTTATAGTTTAAAGTTAAATTAACATTATTAAAGTCGTGGCCTAATGGTTAGAGAGTCGGACTCGTAACCCAAAGGTTGCGGGTTCGAGTCTCGTACCGGCAGGGATTGTAGGTGGGCGGAGTGAATGTCCTCTTCCAACTTCAATACCACGACTGAGGTGCCCTTGAGCAAGGCACCGAACCCCCAACTGCTCCCCGGGCGCCGCAGCATAAATGGCTGCCCACTGCTCCGGGTGTGTGTTCACAGTATGTGTGTGTTCACTGCTGTGTGTGTGTGTGCACTTAGGACGGGTTAAATGCAGAGCACTAATTCCAAGTATGGGTCACCACACTTGGCCACATGTCACGTCACTTTCAGGTGAGCCTGAGAGTGTCACACTATGAGCCAGGAACACAAGGTAAGGATGCAAACAGGAGAGCACAATGACAATTCGGAGAGCAAGTTGATGACAGGTGAGTATGAGAAGATAGAGAGTTCTTGGGTTCTTAACTCTGGGTAATTAGTTGGTATCCTTAGCAGGTATCTGGGGAGGATGAGAACGGGATCGGAGGAGAACAGGATCACTGGAGCTTCTATAAGTAAACAACAGGTCAGACACAGGCAGGAGTCAGGCTAAGTTCAAGCTGGTGAATGGTAGACTGGACAGTGAGGCAGTGAGAGGAGTGCAGGGATATAGTGCACTTAATGAGTCTCTGCAGGTGCGGGTGATCAGTACTCAGGTGATTGCGATCTTTATTTGACAGTGATTTCACATTTTTTTGTTTGTATAAAGGCTAAATAAATATAAAATGTGAACATTAATATATTTATGCAGTTTTTTTTCCCTAAAATATGATATAGTTTTATAGGAGGAGGTTTCATAGACTTGGCAAATTAATTTGTTCAGAAGTTTGTAGGTACATACATCTGTTGTGGGCATTCTTGGCAGTTTGAGGCTTTTTAAAATATTGTTCTTATCAATATCAGAATTATGGAACTAGACGAAAACAAGGAGATAAACACTCTACAAACTATCCCCGCAGCATTTAGGCAGGCATTTCCAACTGATTCAAACAGGGCAAAACAAATCACTGTAACAAATCATGATTAAAAATATTTTAAAATCAAGGAAATTTCTCTGGCATTTCTTTCTTTTTGCTGTATTGAAAACGTACCGAACCATGAC
>NW_015540875.1:2115613-2134468 GCF_001515605.1 Sinocyclocheilus anshuiensis | reverse complement strand
GTGAACAATATTTGAGAGAAATAGGCCTTTTGTGTACATAGAAAAAGTCTTAGATCTTTGAGTTCAGCTCATGAAAAATGGGGGCAAAAACAAGTGTTGCATTTATAATTTTGCTCAGTGTAGATAGATCTTTAATTCTTTTTTTTTTTTTTTGGTCCACATTCTCATTAATTTCATAGAAAAGAGCAGCCAGCGCATTTATCACATTATATCTTTTTGCATTTTACAGAAGAAAGTCATACAGGATTGCTGTACACAAGGGTGCGTAAACGATGACAGAAATTAAATGATTTCAGTGAAAAGCCAAAGTGCTGGGAAAAAAAAAAACACAATCTCTGCTCGCCCAGTCGAGTCCTCTGCTTTTGTGATGCATCTCGAGGCGTCCGCTCCCAGGAGTCTGCTAGATCAAACTCCAGATCTGATGCTATTTCAATGCCCTACTCTTGGGAAGCATTGCAGTGCTAATGAAATAAAGGCAACCATTTGTAACAAGATATAGATTAATTCCATTTGCCTTTCACAGACGGCCTCGATGGGCACCACGCTCAGCGATAGATTTATACGGCAAACAGCACGCGTATGGATCAAGCCCGTCGACATAACACTATGTAATCATTTATATAGACACTAATGGTGACCGTCTCCCTTGCGCTCTTGGTCTATGCGCTATGACAAACATTACTCGGAAGCAATAGCATCCTTCAGACGTTTCTACATGTGAACTTTGCCGCGATCAGCTGAGGCTTACGATTCAATTACATTTGACATTATACTTTATTAACTCGGCACACAGTTACATTGAGACTTTATAAAAACCCACGCCGGCCTTCACACCCAAAGGCTATGAATATGTTGCTACTTCGGCTTTTTCTAACCCTGATATGTGCCGAAATGATTTGTCGCCTTGGAGAGCTGATGCCTCCAGACATGAATCCAAATAATGTCTCTGTGTGTTGCTATTCTAAGAGCTATCCAACAGACCTGTCAAAGCTTATCTTGATGGAGCGTCCCACCTCAGCCTCGATGACCCACTCACAGCTCAGGGAATCTTTGTAGTAGCCGGGCCACCCCGGGGACAGAATGACTCCCACCGGAGCGGTGAAATGTCCTCCGCAGGGCGCTGCAGGAAACATTTTATGTATATGCCAGCAGAATGTTTATTAGAACACTTCGATTCAACAAAGAAACTTCTTCTAATCAACTGTTGGTGCAGTACAGTGTCTTTGTCTTTGGAGATTAAATAGTTCTTGATTTAAAGGTGCTGCAAGCAATTTTTTAATAAGACGCACAAAACGCCCCTGCTACCTGACAGATTTCACTAAAATAAGTGTCTTGAGAAATCAAACCGGTGTTTGTAAACAGCAGGAAAAAATATTCAGGGGAGCGAACCACAATTTTTTTTTTTATCCATTCAGAAACACTTTCTGCATGTCAGTCAATTTATGGAATTATTTTTGTGTCTTTATTATTCAATCAAACATTCTGTGTTTGAGAGTAAAACTAATTCACATATTCGGTTTTGCAAAAAAATAATTAAGGACTTTAAAAAATCTGTTAGCAAAAAGAAAATTATTTGTTAGCTAACTGTTAGCATTCCCAGTTATCTACAACAGCTGCACTTGATAACAAGTCAAAAACGTCACATTTAAGAGGAAAAACTGACTCTTGTGATTGTCAGTGATTTTACCATGGTAAAGGGTATGCTTTAGATGTCAATGATTTCTCAGATTCAGTTTTAAAATGAAGTTTTAATACTTAAAGAAAGCTGTCTGTTATCTGTTAGCATAAAGAAAGGTAACTGCTAACACTACCATTCATCTCTGTGACAGTTGCACAAACAAGATAACAGATCAACTTTACACTTTTGAGGGTCTTTAGAAAATTTGACTTTTGATGTCTTTGTGGAGACGGATGTTACAGAGAGGCTGTGTGACTTATGTAAACAAAATGGCAGAAGTTAGCAAAATGGCTGCTTATAGCACCATTAATCGATAAGGTGCAGATGGCAATGCTTGACTGTGTCAAAATATAAACCTACAGGTCATACTTTTGCTGTTAAGCCCTTGTTTTTTCCACTAACTCATCCCTTAGGCATAAAGCAGTGACCATGTCTTAAGAGTAATTTGACTACAGTAAATCTCATCTCTGCTGTCAAAAAGGGTAAACCAGCCCAAGTTGGCTAGCTTGCCTTTGCTGGTCTCATGCCATGTGATAGCTAGTTTAGCAGGCTGGTTTTAAAGAGTTTTCAACCGCTTTTACCTGGTCAAATCAGTTATTTCCATTGTAAACCACCTAGACTAGCCAGTCAGGCTGGTTTTGGCTGTTTTTTTAGCCGTTTTAGGCATTCCACTTAACTTAGTTGTTAAGAGTAGGGGAGCACGCGGCACAAACTAAAGCGGGCTTGTAACACACGTGGTATAAATATTTCAACACATTCTAGAATAACAAAATTTACGGTATTACTCGTTGCCATATCAACACTATATAGAGAAAAATGTGCACCAAAATTCCAAAATCTTTTGAAGATATCGTGAACATTTATTTTTACCATAGTAAAAGTACATTTCTGGCTTGAGTCAATTTTTCATCTCAGTTTTTAGTATTCATTTAAAATGAGAAAAATCTGCTATTATTTTAATCTCCAATCTGTTATTTATCAGTTTAGTATGCTTCGCTAACTAGCAGAAGACACTAACCGGACTGACAGTCAAGGTTTAATGTTCAGAAATTATTATTTCAAAAAATGTAAAGCATTTTGTCTCATTTATGGGCCGTACCAAGCATGGTCACAATGCGTTCGTTGTCAAACTCCAAAATCTGATTATGTTTCATTCTTAAAAAACACCATTATTTTATTTGAAAAAGTTAATAATTTTATTGACAAAATATTTTAGTGTGTCCTGTATATTTTTTCATTAGATCAGATAACATTTTAAGCTGTCACATGGTCATATGCCCCTCCTATGGGGCATGTTGTCACATTTCACTTCTATTTTTTGAGGGTAAATAAATAAAAATGTATACGTTGTACACTGAAGAAAATTAATCTGGGTGGATTTAAATGTTACATAATTAAATCTGTGATATTAACAATAAAAATGTAACTTAAAAATAAACTAACAAATTTGGAAAAACAAAGTAGATCCCACTTGAAATTTGGAACATGGAAATTAAAAAATTAAGTTGAATTCAATAAAAAATACACATTTAGAACTCTTAAAGTTATGTAGATCACACACACAAAAAAATGACTAAAGAAATATTAAAATTAAGTTTACTTTGTGTAAACATTCTTTTAACAGACAGAAAAATTAAGTAGTTTTTACAAAGACTAATCTTGTTTGATCTACATAAATTTATGTTAAAAAAAATCATATGTTTTAAGTAAATCGAGCAGAAAATGTTTATCAGTGTAATTATGAAACAAAGTGACATATTTGTACTAGACAAGTGTGAAATTACTGTGGATAAAAAATTATATGAAGATTTACACAAACTGAAAAGGCCAAAAAGTGTGAAAAATCAGAGTAATAATGCAAACTCTTGTTTGATGCAGGTAAGTAATATTTTCTAATCAGAGCTGGTGTTTACAGAATGTTTTTCGCCATTTTCCTTTGTCTTTTGTACTGTTGATGCAACAACTCTGATATTACGTGGAACTAAACCATTTTTCTACGAGTTCAAGGAATGCAATTTAGATAATTCGACAATCTTTCCAAAAAACATCCAAAGGCTACTCAAAGGCCAGCGCTTCCTGAGCTCAGCTTTGATAACTTTATTCCACAGAAAAGATTAGAGGACACAAACACTTTTGAAACCTACCTTCACATTTGGGGATCAAACCACTCCACATCACCTTTCCCACCTCCAGTTCACACACAATAGTATCCGAGCCTTGCGTCTTTATGAAGCCCTCCTCACACACCACTGATATGGAGCTTCCCAGCTGGAAATTATTACCAAAGCGCTTGGCATTCATAGGCACTCCGGGATCCGGGCACTCATTGTGTCCAAACGCTGAACAAATAACATCAAAGCAGAGAGCTTGTTACTTGCAACGTGACTTACTTAATGACATGGAAAGGAAAGAGCGAATGCATAATGGAATATCAAACTGTAGGAAACAGGATTGTGGGTAAACACTAGGGTCCTGTACGTTGTCGCACAGGCATTTGAGGATTATTTTGGCTGAGCTAATGGCATGATGTTCAGCGAACAGGATTAAGTTGTTTGATGCTGGTGGATAAATGGCTTATGAATTAAATTGAGGAAAATATGTCCTTCCATATGTCCTACTTGACGGCTGTTCGGAATCTGATTGAAGAGAAGACAATGCTTCGCATGCCAATAATGTTGTTAGCAAAAACTACATTTTTTAAGAGTATTACACTTTTTTAGTTTACTGTAGCATACTGTGTGTGTGTGTGTGTGTGTGTGTGTGTGTGTGTGTGTCTATTGTTTACTAAACCTATTAAAAATCCTTTTCAGTAATTAAAATAATGTTTAAATTAAAAAAACTAAAGAAATAGTAAATACAAAACATAAACAACTAAAATAAAATGCATAAATGTCGCATTGGTAAATAATTGAAATTTAATTTTTTTTTTTTATTATTCAACTTTTAGTAACTGAAATGAAGTTTAAATTGAAAGGCTATTTCATTTATTCACAATCTAAAACTTAAATGAAAAAAGCTATATAGAAATATTAAAAACCAACTCAAATTAAACTAAAATGGAAAAATGAAAACACATTAAATATAATAAAAATGCTATAAAAGTATATAAATAATACTAAAATAAAATTTTAACATTTTAAATTTAAAAATAACATATAAATTATTCATCTTGTGACTTATTTTCAAAAACATTTATGATAACAATATGAAAATGGAAAAAAAAAAATAATACAGCTAAAATATTATGCATAGTATGCTAGCATGCTGAAAAATCTGCTTTCAATCACAAGAATAAATTATATTTTAAAATATATTCAAATAGACAACAGTTATTTTAAACTGCAAAAATATGACTGTTTTTACTTTATTTATTCAGAACACAATCTTTACCGCTACATGAAACGCATTCAAAAGAGAAGCACTCACTGCTGTACGTGATGTTAAATCCTCGGCCGGACATCGAGTGGTCGGCCTGGAACTCCAGCTGGAGGATGTTGGAGTTGCTGGTGAGGTGCGAAGGCACTTCCGCCCCAGAGAAGCGTCCCAACACCACAGCGTCCACCAACTCCCCGTCCCTCACCGTCAGGAAGTCATAGGGAGGCTCCAGGTCGAAGTCATTGAAGGCCAGATGGATGCGGCTGCCTGGTTCTGCAATGATCAGCCAGACACAGTTGAGGTTGTTGCCGTAACCCTCGGGATAGTCCGGAGACAGGACGGTGCCCATGGGCGCCGTGAAGTTGGACATACAGGGAACTAAGAGAGGGAGGAGATGCTGATCAGTTATGTGAAGGTCAAAAGCAGCAAAGACTAATCTAAATTCATTTTAAAGGCATCAAATTTGGCTAAAACCTCATATCTGCAAGTTAAGGCATGAAACCACAAGCAAAACCACTGTTTTTTTTTTCATGCACTGGTCAATTTAGAAATTCTGGGCTGATTTGCTTTCATAACGTTTCTTTTTTCAGACTAGTAGCCAGAAAACATCCAAACTACACATTTAAATGTTCGTTTTATTACACTTTATCTGTAGATTTCAATTATGAGACATATCTTTGAAGGCCGTTTTCTCAAAATTAGTTTTTTTTTTTGGTGCAGTGAGCCACAATTCTCCATATAGTCTCCATTCGGTGATTAAAATAAAGATTAAATAATACAAAATATAAATAACAGATAAAGTAAACTTACATTTTTTTTTTTTTTTTGATTACAGACGTTGCCTTTGCAACTAATTGAAATAGGTTTAAGTTGAAGGACTATTTATTAAATTTAATTACTAAAAATAAAACTGAAATTATATAAGCCGTTAAAAAACAATGTAAACTCACATAAGCACATATCAAAATTCCTAAAATTAAATTGAAAAAGTGAAAATGAATAATAATAAATAAATATTATAACAGTATATAATACTAAACATATATATATTTTTTATTTTATTTTTTTTTTGCCTAGAAATTTCATTTACAATACATATCTTTAAACTCATTCTCAAAATGAGTTTTTTTTTTCTCATGCAGCAAGCCAGAAATCTGTTTCAGACGCACATAAACCAATCGTTATTGTTTTATTCATATCTATATTCTGTATTCTGTTTTAGTCTTTTGTATATGGTATTTCTTGTTTGTTTCCTTTGCTTTGTTTGTACTTTTATTGTGCGGTGTCCTAGAGTGCTGAGAAAGGCGCCTATAAATAAAATGTATTATTATTATATTCTGATAAATTGTACAGAGAGGTTTGTTCATATATTATTCGCCTGATTTATATCTTATATTTTATACATATATTTTAATAAAAATATCCACTTCAGCAGCACTTCCACTAAACTTTACTGTTTTATTTCTATCTATATTCTGATGGGTTTTAGAGAAGGGTTTGTTCATATATCATTCGCCTGATTTATATAACATTTTATGCATACGCTGATTTTTTTTCTGGCTACTGACAGCATTTTCTGATTTATGGAGTGATAATAAGAGAGCCTCTGTAAAACCTTCAACTCGAATATGTCAACAAAATAAAACAAGTACCTGGCTTTACCCAATGTTCAGATTTCTGTTCTGGAATTGTATGCAAATGAGTGCATATTTAATCAGATAATGCCTTATTTGCATATTTAAACATATAATTTCAGAAACAGTAATAGAAAACAATTGTCTTAATCAACTGGGGTAAGTATGGTGATATCTGTAAGTACATTTTTTACCCTATTCACCTGCAGTGTCTTGCCTTAAGCAATAACTAACACACTGACGTGTGACAGCAGGGTTGCGGATAGAAAAGATGCTGCACCTGTTTCCTTCAGGGATTATTGTATTGTAATGGAAGCAGTAATTGTATTAAACTACATTGTGCAGGGCACACTGGGAATTTTAAAACTTTTGAAATGGTCTTGCTCTTTGGTGCTGTTTACTTGGGCTCCCAGAGAATTGTCATCTTATCATCTGCCAGAGCACAGCTGTCCTTTCGAGTCGGTTAGCCATATTTAACAGCGCGGCGGTTGTTTTGTTTACACACACCGACATAAAACACGGTTTTAATTAGTCCGACCTCTCGACATCATTTCATTTAGACATGTGTCTCACCGACTCTGAGAGATGCAAAGGGTCGTCAGAGCTCATCACCGTAATGAGCTAGCGAGGATGGATGGAGAACTGTGGTCTTAAATTACTTCCTGAACGCACAAGGCCTAATGTACCTGAAGAGAGCTAAACGTTAGTATTTCCCATTCATCTTAGTCACAGTTGGCAGGAAAATTACATCATGGCAACATGAATTGGCGACTTGTCCATGTTATGATCACTTAAATGCACTTCACATAGTAATTATGACTTCCGAGCTCTTAAGAACTTTCTAGAAGGACTTGTGCTGGCTTTCAAGTCTTGTCAGAATGATAGTATTTACAGTATAATGGCAAAAACGTCACGATTTGCAATGGAAAACTCTGAATTAACTTTGAGCGATTTTATTTTTTTCTTTTCTTTAACTTTAATATATGATATCATGGAATTGTTAGTGGCACATATCCAGAAAACATTTTTTTAATGCCAAATTGTAGACTACAGTTTGTTTGTTTATTTATTTATTTATTTGTTTGTTTGTTTGTTTTTTGAAAGAAATTAATACTTTTTTGGCAAAGATGCATTACATATATCAAAAGTGACAGTAAAGACTATAATATTACAAAATATTTCTATTTCAAATAAAGTCTATTCTTTTGAACTTTATATCCATCAAAAGTCGATTTTTCTTAAAGAATATAAAAACAAACATAAATTAACATACATAAACATATATAAACAATTTAAAACAGCCCAAATGTTTTCAGCACTGATAATAATCAGAAATGTTTCTTGAGCAGCAAATCAGCATATTAGAAGCATTTCTGAAGGATCATGTGACACTGAAGCTAAATGATGCTAAAAATTCAGCTTTGAATAAATTATATTTAAAATATATTCAAAGAGAAAACAGATATTTGAAATCTTGATATTTCCCTACATTGCTGTTTTACTGTATATTTGATCAAATAAAGCCTTGGAGAGAATAACAGTTTTTACAAATTTAAAAATGTCATTCAATTTATTTATTTTTTATTTTTTTTAATAAAAATATTAAACGTTACTGTAAAAAATACCATGACATTCATAATGGTAATGTCCAAAAAATTATATTAAAACATAATACATGGTAGATTATTCTACCTTCCAAATGGTATTGATCATCATAATTAAGTTTTAATTGTGAGTGTTAACCATATAATTAGTTTGTAAATCGTTAATGAAGAATAGTGATCGTGCTCGGCAGAAAATACTACTCACTTAGCCAGTTAATGAAGCACCAGGCTTGTGTGATAAGACAACATTTCTCTGTGGCAGTATGAGACCGATGAAATACATAAAGCATCTATTACACACTTAATGCACATCCTTTGCTCTTCATTCTGTTGCATTAGCACTCAAAATGCTTCCAGTCTGAGAGAAACAAAAATGAAATTGCCCAAAGCACCCATTTTTATTCTGACAAAAATAACGCAAATCACATCATAATTACGACTTTCGAAGAAAGAACCTCCCAGGCAGACTTAAACGAAGGATCTATCTATCTATCTATCTATCTATCTATCTATCTATCTATCTATCATCTCGTTCTATCTATCTATCTATCTATCTATCATCTATCTATCTATCTATCTATCTGTCTATCTGTCTGTCTGTCTATCTGTCTGTCTGTCTGTCTGTCTGTCTGTCTGTCTGTCTCTCTATCTCTCTGTCTATCTATCTATCTATCTATCTGTCTCTCTGTCTCTCTGTCTCTGTCTGTCTGTCTGTCTCTCTCTCTATCTCTCTCTCTGTCTGTCTGTCTATCTATCTGTCTGTCTGTCTGTCTGTCTGTCTGTCTGTCTGTCTGTCTGTCTGTCTGTCTGTCTGTCTGTCTGTCTGTCTGTCTGTCTGTCTGTCTGTCTGTCTGTCTGTCTGTCTGTCTGTCTGTCTGTCTGTCTGTCTATCTATCTATCTATCTATCTATCTATCTATCTATCTGCCTGTCTGCCTGTCTGCCTGCCTGCCTGCCTGCCTGCCTGTCTGTCTGCCTGTCTATCTATCTATCTATCTCTCTATCTCTCTATCTGTCCATCTCTCTATCTGTCTGTCTGTCTGTCTGTCTATCTATCTATCTCTCTATCTCTCTATCTGTCTATCTCTCTATCTGTCTGTTTGTCTGTCTGTCTGTCTATCTGTCTATCTATCTATCTATCTGTCTATCTGTCTGTCTCTCTATCCGTCTATCTGTCTGTCTGTCTGTCTGTCTGTCTATCTATTGAGAAAAAAAAATGCTCAGATGTTTTGTTAAAAATCTAATTTTTTCCAGAGAACATTAAAAAAACATTTAGGCTTCGAAGCACATAAATAATGACAGAGAAGCGTCTAGCAGCACTCACATATACAGATAGGGATGTTAGCAGACCACTGATTGTTATTCTGACAGGAAATCATTCGTTCGCCAATGAGCTCGAATCCGAACTGGCATTCAAAGCGCAGCACGTCTCCGTTGGAGAAGCCCCCGCCCTCTCGGAGTCCGTACAGAGGGATGCCGGGATCCCCGCAACTTTCCTTGTCAATTTCTGTAGTTAGGCGAGAGAGACGAAGGGAGGGAGAAAAACAGCAGTAAAGCTTTTGAGCCAGCAGAGTGATTTATGTGGGCACTCTAAGAAGCTCAGGCAGAGAACAGACTCACCTTTATAGCTGATCTTAAAGCCAATAGAGCCCACACTTTCATCAGACTGCAAATGCAGCCACATTTGATGGGTCATGCTGACGATGAGGTCAGGGACGAAACTGCCCGTTAACCTGTCCATGCAGAGTGAACAAAAGAAAATAAGAGTCTGTGAGCTCAGCATACAGAACATTACTGCAGCGGTGCCATGCTATAATAAAGCTGTCAGATGCCAATACTATGGTATTCTGATATGTGCTATAGTACTGAATGATTACTATATTTATATAGTACTCAAAGGTATGGGGTCGGTAAAATATTTTGAAATAAATGCCTAAACCAAAACGGCATTTTTTTTTTTTTTTAAATACAGTAAAACAGTAATATTATGAAATATTATTACAATTTAAAAGAACTTTTCTATGATGCAAAGCTGAATTCTCAGTATCATTACTCCAGCCTTCAGTGTCACATAATTATTCTAATATGCTAATTTGCTGCTCAACAAACCTTTATTATTAGTACATTATCAATCTTGAAAACAGTTGAGCTGCTTCATTTTTTTTATTTAGAAAGTTTAAAAGAACAGCATTTATTTGAAATATTTCACAACAATGTAAAAGTCTTTGTTACTTTTCATCAATGTAATGCATCCTTAATATATAAAGTACTGATTTATTGTTTTTAAAAAGATCCCAAACTTTTGAATGGTAGTGTTTATCCAACAATATCATGGAATAGTAATGATATTTATTAAAACACAGTATTACCATAGTGCATACTCCAAAAACAACAAAACAAAGCTTACAAAAAAGTACTAGACTAGTATTAAAGTATACTAGTACAGAGTATCATGTTTTTTGCACATGGTTTCATACCATTTTGATATCATTTTACCATGGTAGCATAGTACTTTATGTATTCGACTATATTTCGTGTTTTCATGTTTTTCAAAAACACCATGGTAGCATCCAAAACCATAGTATTACCATGATCCATTTTTTAAATCATAGTATTCATCACAGTCAGGATTATAGTCGCCTGCCTAATTTCCTAGTTAGTTTCCTCATCTGTTAATTAGTCCCACACACCTGTTTCCGTTCTCCCTGATTACTCTCTCTGTGTATTTACGCTCCGAGTTTCCTTAGTTCCGTTGTCTGGTCTCATTTACAGATACTTTTATGTTGATGTGTATGATTTCTGTTATTTTCTCCCGGACTATTAAAGTATTTTTTAACGCTATTCCTGTATAAGTGGTTAATATAACCATTACCATGGTACATGTCCAAAAACAGGGTAATATGATGGTACTTTTTTGTATTTGACTGTACTTGGGGTTTAAATTATACTGTCAGGTACTTCAAAAATCACCATGGTAGCATCCAAAACTCCCATAGTACCATGACAAATAGTATTACCATGATATGGGTCTAAAAACACCATATTAGAATGGTATACGCTAATACGTCTGTTACAGACTGTGTAAATAAAGCATAATAAAATACTACGCTAATTTGACTAGCACAAACGTGAAGAAAGGCATTAATTGAGCTTTACAATATGTATTAGTGTTCTGGCAGCAAGAATCTTTTGTCCTTGAGGAACGCTCTGTGAGTGCTCAATGGATCGCAGCTGGAACAGAGCCAGCCAAATGCACCAGAAAGCAGCACAGACCGTTACCAAAGTGTGTCTACCCAAGATACCCGGAGACATATGGCTGACGGCAAGAAGAGGTGGATGGAAAAACATGTTTGTGAGGGAGGAAAAATACAGCCGGAGGATTTGTGCCTGTGCGGTTTTTATGGTTTTGTGGCTTTCATGATGTTGAAACGGATAACTGCTGCAAAGCTGAAAAAAAATGCAAGATAAAAGAAAAAAAAATAGCTGCTGTAGTCTATTAAAGTTGGATATCTTAAAGGGGGCGAAATCAGAATTGTCCTTGTTCTTTCAAAAAGAAAAGAAATCAAATGTAGTATGCAGATATACACCGGAAATGAGTGGCATGCCACAACTTGTATAACTTCAGCAGCACTTCATTTTCTCTGTCTGTCTGAAACGAAATTTTATTCACAAATTGCATGTGTGAATTGCCTGCTATGAATTTTATTTGTTATATATTTCAATAATGTCTCTGCATGGTAAACGGTTAGTAAAACTAAATTGTGACTTGTTGGTGCAAGAAAACTTTATGGGGGAAAAAAAAAATGTGAGAAAAGAGACATTATGGCCCCTATCAAATAGTCTAGCTGCAAGCTAATAGTCAATGTTAATTATTCAAGATTTTTAAAAGAAGAAATATTTAATTGACTATTTACCAAATTGCATAAGATATTAAGACCTTGAATTAAGTTTATTTTTCTTATCTCATTAGCAAACCGTTCTTGTTGTAAGCATGAACTTAATACAATTAAATGAAGTTTACAATCAATTTATTGATGGGAAAGGAAAAATATGTGGAGTTCAAGGTCTTACTTTCTGATCTTAATAGCCTTTGCATATCTTAAGCATATTTGGTTTCTCAGGTAAATTTATCTTGATTTAAGGATGTTCAAGGGATTTTTAACTGGAAAACAAGATACTGACTGAGTATCTTGCAATACAGTAAACACTCCTGACACACAACTTCAGAATGACACTAAATCTGACACTTGTGTGACAGTTTGCTGTGTAATGTATTTGTTATATATATGTTCGTGCGTGGTAAATGGTTAGTAAAACTTATTTGTTGGTGTAAGAAAAAGTTAAATGAAAAAAAGATAGTATTGTCACTTTAAAATATTCTAGACGAAAGTCAACAGTCAATGCTAATTACTCAAGACTACAAAAATAATTTTAACATGTTTTCCACTGAAAATATCCAAACTTTCTGAAAAGAAAACACATTTACTTGAGAAGCCAAATTGCATAAGATATTAAGACCTTGAATTAAGTTTGTTTTTCTTTCTCTTTTGGCAAATAGTTCTCATTCCAAGCATGAATTTAATTACATTTAGTGAGGTTTACAAACTATTTGCTGATGGGGAAGGGAAAATATACAGAGATCAATTTCATAAATTCTTGCATCTAAATAGCCTTCACATATCTTAAGCATATTATGTTTCTCAAGTAAATTGATCTCGATTTAAAGATGCTTCTGGAAAACAAGATTGAGCTGTTTTTGCAGTGCAATACAGAAAACAGCATAACTCTGGATCTTACACTTGTATGATTGTTTTCGAGTCGCCAACCTCTCCACCGTCTCCGACAGTCAACGTATCGTATCCCAGCTCCAGGTCGAACTCTTCGAAATTGATTTGAATAACCTGCGACGGGAACAAAATCACTGAATTAGCGTTAGAAGTCTTTGTAATGGAACGCCACTCGAATCAATGAAGCACCTTGACCGGAGGGATTTCTCCATATGCTCTGTGTTACGGAGAATGAGTAGTGTGCATTTCACACCGTCTTAATTAAGTTTCTCAGTACTTCAGACATCATCAAATATAAATGATACACACTATTCTCAATAAATATGATATTCATGAGCTCACCGGGGCCAGCACTTGGCTGCAGCATATGTCGCCTGTATATTTCAGTTCATTTGCTCGTACCCTCTGCGGGCCCCATTGAACCGCGGCGCTATAACCGAAAAAATTCAGCGGGGGCAATGAATCAATTATCAAGCAAATCATTTGCACAGTCCAATGAATGTTGAGGGTAAAACTAATTTCCGTGAGTGCTTTCAATCAGCGGCTCAAGCTCGCAAGTAAACATTGGAGAGACGTGCTCCACTCGTTCCGTGTTATTTCAAACGCTCACTTGTACATTAACAACGTCCTGTTTGCATAATCACCCCCCGGTGTGCGTTTGGAGACACCGGGGAGCTGCCGCTGCTCACATTTAGCTAGACACCATGAATACCAGCCTTCTGGCACGTTAATGGCACACTGAGGAACGAAGCATGCACTTAAGGTATATGGGTGCTTCTTCAATGGCTGCCACAACTGTGTCTCGTGGGTTGATTTTTATTAACGCTAACAGATTTCAAGTTGGCTTCTCTTTGGTAAATGAAGGTCACATTAAAGTCTTGGAAAGTTTTCACCATGCCGTCTTGATGCTTTTCAAATGCTTCTCTTTTATGTTGTCCCAGAACTAGACTTTTAAATATTAAAATATGAAAAATAAATGACAAAATATGAAAAAACATGAATCTGTACATATTTAATAAAACTTTGATCTAAACAAAGATCTAAAAACAAATCATTACAGTATGCACACTGCACTTTAAAGGTTCCGGGTCTCTAAGGCTCCAAGGCTGCATTTATTTGATCATTTACTTGATCAAAAACAGCAATAATGTTAAATACTATTACAATTTAAAATTAGTCTTTTCTATTTGAATGCATTTTAAAATGTAATTTAAAACTGTAATTATGTGATGGTAGAGGCTGCATTTATTTGATTAAAAATACAGTAAAAACACTAATATTCTACAATATTTTTACAGCTTAAAATAACTGCTTTTCATTTGAATATATTGTAAAATGCAATTTATTCCTGTGATGCAAAGCTGAATTTTCAACTCCAGTCTTCAGTGTCACATGATCTTTCAGAAACCATTCTAAAGGCTTGTTCACACCGGGACGAATATCGTGCACGAATATCGCCGACGTTTAACGCCTCGTGACTAAACAAAGGGCGCCAATGTGAGTGTGCACACCGACGCGCAAAACGCGAGGCGTAAAAGCATCATTTTTAAAAAACCGCCTCGGGCTCGTTTTTTTTGGTTTGACGCGCCGTGTTAAAAACTGGCCGACCAATGAGATTGACACTTTTGTTCACGTGCCTGAAGCTGCTGAAGTTACAGTAAAACACGACTTGGTGGCGCTCAAGCACAGCGAGGCAAGAGAGGCAAGATGAATGTAGAGCTGCTGGTCTCATTGGTGTCTGAACACAAAGGGCTTTATGACAGCGACTACAAAAATCTCGAGTTGTTATGGAGAGGAATTGCATATCAAATAGGATTCGATGTGTATTTCTGTTTTTCATTAAGCGCCATCTAATGTCAGGGAGTGAATTTGCACGTTCACTCGGCTCATCGCCTGCGAAAATCGCTTGGGTATGAACACAAAAGACGCGTCGAAAAATGTCGGCGATAAGCATGTGCGATAATCGTCCCGGTGTGTACGAGGCTTAAGATGCTGATTTGCTGCTCAAGAAACATTTCTTATATTATCAATGTTTTTGTGGAAGCCGTGATACATTTTTTTAGGATTGTTTGATTAATATAAAGTTCAAAAGAACAGCATTTATTTGAAATAGAATATTTTAGTAACACTATGAAATGTTTTACTGTAAGTTTTGATCAGTTTAATGCACCTTTGCTGACTAAAATTAATTTCTTTAAAAACTGAACCCTAAACGTTTGAATGTTAGTAAACATTTCATAACATTTAAAAGACTTCAAGTCATTGCAATATGCACTGTATTGCATGAAAATAATATAAAACCTTTTCAATAAACATTTTCAAACTATTATATAATATTAAGAACAATATGTAATTGTATTTATGATATATAAAATGCTATGAAATTAGCCATAGAAAGGAGGCATTTTATTACAAGAAAAGTAATTTGCATCACAGAATGTACTCAAAACCCAATACATAAATTGAGATGCGATGGAAATGGCATTTTAGTGTAAATGTCCATTATTTATTTTTAAAAAATTCTCCTATAAGATGATGTTTAAACACCCACACCTTGTTGAAGAATCATCCATATATGCACGCACAGCTTAGAGGCGGTCCACATGTGCAAAAAAAAAAAAGGTCTTACAGCACTTACACTGATATTATTAGTGGTTTGCTAATGAACACAATCAGGCAACCATAAGAAAGTCCTTTAAGTTCATATATTAACTTCATTTATTGTGTTAACACAATAATAATGCCAATGAGCTGCCCATGGGTCTCTAATAATGGGTCTGCGGAAAACGCAATAAAATTTGAACTTTGCAATTCCGTCGGTCGAAGATAAATGAGGTAATAATGTTATGTGTGTTAGGGCTCATTTGCATTTCTCACCAGAGGAAAGCTCAGATATAGCAGCAGTTGAGGACACGAATCAGCTATTTGCTGGTTGTTAATGGCCTGGCATAAAATGGGTACAAAAAAAATGGAAATCTACACCTGAAATGTGCCGTTTGCGGCAAGAGCTCATGGAAAGAGAAACTGTTGACTCACAAAACCTACTGTAAATTGCATATCTTTCATTTATACAACAGTTAAGAATCTGAGGTGCTGTAGGGGAAGATGATGTTTTCTAATCTGACTTGCACAATGAAGCACAAGACTCAGGAGAGCAATGTGAGGTATTGATAACTCATCAGGAACCGCTCGCAACAGCAGGTTTCAACAGCGCAAAGAGAAAAAAAAAAAACTCTCGAAAACAAACACATTACACCACTGTAAATCCATTTACAAAACTGACCAAAATACCTTTACAC
Organism: Sinocyclocheilus anshuiensis; assembly: GCF_001515605.1. Lineage (NCBI taxonomy): Eukaryota > Metazoa > Chordata > Actinopteri > Cypriniformes > Cyprinidae > Sinocyclocheilus > Sinocyclocheilus anshuiensis. The sequence continues at coordinate 2,118,092 of NW_015540875.1, read as the reverse complement.
CTATTGTTAATATTGTAAATAAATAATATTGAAAAACAAGACAAAATGGTAGAATCATGGTGGAATTATTTGTTTTATAATAATAATAAAAAAAACAAAATAATAATATGCCATTTTTTAGATACAGACTTGCTCATAAAAAAGCCTTTGGTTTGTTTTAAGAAAATAAAATAGAAAACAACATTAAATCAGATTTTTTTTTTTTTTTTTTTGCTAAATTAATATTACATGCATATTTACATATTTGACATATTTATGCATTCATTCATTCATTTTTTGCTAAATTAACCCTCTGAGGTCATTATTTCGCAAAAAAAATCATATTTAAGCAAGTAAAAGAGAAATGGCAGGTTTTAACAGTGCAAAAGATAAGCATCTTAAAAAACACAATCATACTGGAAAAAAAGAAATTACATTATAATAAATGCTTTTTTTTTTTTTAAACATGGTTTTAAATACCAAAACCCCCTACTTACTACAGCTGCTGTTAGTACTGTAAAACGTTTTTAATAATTTTTAATAAATGTCACTTTTAGACATTAAATTTTGACATTTATAAAAAAAACCTGTGGTTTGATTTAAGAATATAGACTAAAATAGAAAATATATAAATAAATCGGTCAATTCTGCTAAATTAATATTACATTTATTTTTTTTACATTTTTGTGAAATCCTAATAATAAAATAATTTGGCAAAAATAATTACATGACTTTAAAACCATAAAAAACCTGACCAATGCCAAAACACCTTATTTACTACAGCTATTGTTAGTATTGTAAAACATTTAAAATCATCTGTTGTATAACAAAAGTTTTATTAAATATGGCATTTTTAGGTTTAAAATACTGACATTTTCATTTAAAAATACTTTGATTTGATTTTGATTTTGATAAAACCGAAAATATAACATTAAATGTGCATTTTTTGACAAATTAATATTACATAACATGTAAATTAATATTTTAATAAAGTAATATGTAGTAAAATATTAATATGTTTCGCAAATAAAATAGAAATGGCAGGTTTCAACAGTGTAACCCTAAAGAAAAGCATCTTAAAAACAGAGGTAAACAATCATCCTAAAAAAGAACATTTAAATCACTGTGAATGGTTTTAAAAAAAACTGACCATGGTTTTAAATAAATAAAACTACTGTTAGTATTGGAAAACAATTTAAAAAAATTATAGAGCCATACTCGAACTACTTTTTATTAAATATGTCATTTGAAGATATAAGATACTGACATGCTCATAAAAAGCGTTGTGTTTGAGTCAGATATGGAGCGATGTGTGTGTGCAGGAAATTGTTGTACCTTATTGGGGTTACTGGCGGTGATAATCCAAACACACTGTGAGTTACTCTCATACTGGATGGGGAAATTAGGCGATGTAAACGTTCCCGAAGGGCCGAAGAGGTTCATCCCACATGTTTTCGCTGCAAAACACAGAAATACAGAGAAGTAGTCATTTATAATGAATTAGAGAAGACTAACATACACACACACACACACACACACACACACAAAAAAAAGGTTTTGTGGACAGAAGTTCTGCACTAGTAAACTTTAAATGAATAGTTTCTTCAAAAGAAGATTTTCTTTCTGAAAAAAAAAAAGATATATAATAAAAGTAATTTACTGTCAAGCTTCAAAAATAACAAGAAAAGCACTCTAAAATGCACAAGGTTTGGACATCATTGGTTCACATGAATCATGTTGCACTTAGCAGTAAATAACTATCCACTTTTGTTGTATGAATCAATTTTCATATTTGAGTGAAATATTCTTTTAACTCTGCTGTAATCAGTACCAAGAATCTACGGTATTGACAGTATTGAATTGTGGGATTCTGAGACATCAGTAGATCAGATGTCTGGTCTAATCCGGCTCAGAGCAGGGTTTATTGAAGGCAATAGTCTAACCTTTACAGATGGGTCTGTGGTCACTCCAGGCCGCGAACACCTCGGCGACCCTCTGACACGTGATGCTCTTGGATCCCTGAAGCACGTGGTCCCCATCGCAGGTGAAATGAACCGCTGCACTGATGCTGCCGTGTTGAAGAGAGAACAAACATGAAAGCCAGAGAATCAATGAAGGAAATCTCCTCGAGCGCCTCCCACGTGTGCTGACAGATTGATGAGCGCTGCGTGTATCGGCCTCATGTCAGAGCAAATGTCAAGTAGGAATATAATCAGGGATTTCATTGCTGCTGAAACACCTAGGCATTAGCCATCCTTCAGGAAATGTTCCCATTACTAATTTTGTCCCCATGTTTGCAAACACGTACGTAAACTACGTCATTTATTATTTTTTAATGTTTTGTTGAATGGTCATTGCGACTGTTATCAGAATGTCACAGTGTCAGTAATACTTTACAATAAGATTACATATAACATCATGAGTATTTATGCTGAACTAATATTAAATAAATTAATTACATTTTTGAATTTGCTAAATATTTGTAAAAAAAAAATATATA
>NW_015540875.1:2105448-2115379 GCF_001515605.1 Sinocyclocheilus anshuiensis | reverse complement strand
CAAAATACATATGTGCATACATATTGATAAAATATATAATTTTTGCTAATATAATACAATTGATATATTTAACTTAGTTTGCACAAATTAATATTTGATATAATTAATATTTGATTTTTTAAAAATATTTATACATATATAGTTATATAATATATATAATTAATATTTGAGAAAATAAAACATTAACATTTTTTATTTTTGCTAAAATTGATATACTTCATAGTCATAGAAAATAGAAAATAAATGTGTCGGTTTTGCTGAAATAATATTACATTAATATTTAGCTGAAATAATATTCAAGCAAAGCAAAATATTAATATTTAACCAAATAAAAAAGAAAATATAACATTAAATGTGTAATGTTAAAGCAAATTAAATGCATAAATTAATTTCATTACCTAATTAAATTATTTTTGCTAAATATTTAGAAAAAAATATGTCAGCAAATAAAATATTATATATTTGCATATATCTTAATAAAATCTCACGTTATTTTCACTAATTTCATCATTATATTTATCCTAATATTTTGCAAACATTATTAATATCTTAGACAATACAAAAATAAAATATTATTTCTATCATCAAAATATCATTTTTGTTGATTTATTATAAATTATTTACAATTAAAAATTTATTAATTAAAAGTTAATATTAATTCATATTTAATATTCAATTAATATTTTGCTAAAAGAACATTTAAGCAAAGCAAAATATGAATATCTAAGCAAATAAAATAGACTATAACATTGAACGTGTAATGTAATGAGAACATCTCAAAACAAACTCAGTGCTAATTGTTTCATTCATTTTGGATACTTTACTGTTTACATTTCAGTTTCAACTTGTAAATGAGTTAAGAATCTATTAAATATTTCTGTTTATAAGCTATCAAAACAGTAAAAGATCATATTAAACTATACGTGCATTGCCTAATTAATATTCATGAGCTATACTATCAAAACTGCATGACATCACAACTGCCCCATCAATCTCTTCAAACTAAACTGCATCCATGTGTGCCGTGTGGACAGCCTGTCTACCTGTAATCGGTGCCAATACGTTTGCCGTTCTCTGGTTCCCCGGGGTCCGGGCAGAAGTTGGAGACCTGCTTGACCATCCCTTCATTCACTGTGGGAGAAGAAACAGCATATGGAGACATCAGCCTTCATCACCTGTGATCACGCTCTGCATAACACAGCCTCGGTTATCACACATCAACTTTCATCCTCAATCAAAAGAGAAGTTGGCGCAATATCTCGTCCATAAATAGGTGTTAGCTTGCTATAATTACCGCAGGAGGCGACGTTATGCGGATAATTTAAGGGAAGCGTTTAGAAAGGGGTGTTTGGCAGCAGACCGGGGTCCTGAATAAGACCCGATAATTCAATCGTAACTCATATTTCCGAATGTGTGATGCAGACACTGTGAAATAGAGGCTCATAAAAATTCTATCCAGTTGTAATTAAGTGTTTGGAGTGCTACATTGTCGAGGGTGAAATGAATCATTCGGCGTTTCATTACGACGCCGGTGCACGTGGAGCCATAAAAAAAAGGACTTGTTCACTTTCGCAGCGTGCACAAATAATTTCCATAGATAGCAATCGGGCATTGTGTGGCTCGGGTCTGTATCCAGGTTAGGCCGGTTGTTTGGATGGCCAGTAATTAAACTCAGTTGGAGTGAAATCCAACCACCTGTGTGCTCTCTGAAGCTGCTTGCTTCACAGATTTTACATTCTCTTCCGAGGAGCTTCTGTGGGTGAGGGACCTGAAAGTCAAGCTAAGCTCAATTAATCAAAATGCAGATTTCTGTTTCGTTGGATGCTCTAATTTCCTTTGATCCATTTGCTAAATGGCAAGCAAGAGGATTACAAATATGTAGCATTGTTCGTGCTTTATGAATCGTGGGCTTTGAAGGTGTAGATGCGAAATCACCGGCGGAATAACATCTACGGAATATTAAACAATTAACGGGGATGCACATCTGAAAGAAATTAAGCAGCGAAGAGCTTTTTATGACATTAGAGCAACAGTCATAATTACGCATGACATGCAGCAGCACTGGAGAGCAGATCTTAAAGCTGCTTGGTTTCTACTTGAACAAGCCTACATAATGAGATACACAGCAGAAAATTGGTAAAAAAAAGCTATATTTGGGGGGTGGGTTTGGTACTAGAACCATGGTATACCATGAGAAAGCCAAATAAACATTGGTTGTTTATGGTTGTTAAGGTATATTCTCACAAAAAATTGTTGCAATTCATCACATTAACAGGGTTAATTCACCCAAATATGAAAATACTGTCATCATTTGCTAGTAAATTGCCAAACAGTTGCCGGTAGCCATTGACTTCCATAGTATAGGGAAAAAATACTATAGAAGTCAATGGCTACCAGCAACTGTTTGATTACCAACATTCTTCAAAATATTTTTTTTTCTGCTCAACATAAGAAAAAAATATCATATTTTGGAACAACTTGAGGGTGAATAAGTAAAGACAGAATTTTCATTTTTGGGTGAACTACCCCTCCAAAAAATCCCTCACAAAATTTGTTTGATATGCATGTGTTCATCCAATCTGGATTTAGATTCTCATACTGTATAAAACAAGATTTCAGTCATACTAACCATTACTATAATTGTTATTTGAAGTACCATATAAGCATCTGAGACCAGACATAACATTAGGAGTGTGCGATATACCGGTAGACATGATAAACTGGATTATTATCTATATCGCAGTTATGCCCCTATGACATTTCCATGTTGCGCCGACAAAAAAGCTGTTTTTTTAAGCACTATGGTTTAAAAACAAGTTAAAAATGTAACTGTTCAAGCAAAATAAGCAACGAAAATTTTGCTGTGTGCCAGTGTGCGCTTAAACTGTCTCTAAAACATGTAGACACATAAAGCCACTTTCAATATTATAATACATAGCATGAGGACTGAACTGAGTTCTTTTGGCGTCTTATTGGGCTCAAATAGTCAAACACACACTTCTGTGCCAAAATGCCCATATTTGTAAGTATCCTCATAAACACAGTCACTTATGTCTTAAGTGAAAGTAAATATTTGAGAAAGAAAACACGTGTGTCTGTATAGTAGATTAGTGCATTCAGTCGTAAAGTGACAGCAGCTTAAACCTGGTGCTGTCTTTGTCAATAATGTTCATTTAACAACAAATGAGAGAAAATCTCTCGTTGCTATTGACTGAATCACTTTTGTAACTTTAATAGTAATACATCTTTATTTAATTTACACAGTGAGAACTATGCAGTGTTTTTAGTATTTCTTGTTTCTAGTGCTTGAAGTTTTTCCACATAGGTCTGTTACATTTGTGTCTGTTCTATTAGAGTTTTTTGTCCTATTGCTTGTATTTTAATTTGTTTGTTCTTATTTTATCACTGACTGTTTTAAGTTTGAGAGGTTTTTTTATGCTGGTATTAGTTTTTCTGATACTAAGAGTATTTGAAATTTCATAATACATCAAAACTTTATTTTAAGCAAAAATATCTAGTATATAGTGATATATACTGTTATTGTGAAATAAACTGACTCATATCATGATATAAGATCTTATCACCCACCCCTACATAATAGCACTGTTCATTTGTAAAAATGCATTCAGAAAAACATTTTTCAGTGGCTGTGTGTATTTCATTTTACAAAGAGAAAGAAACACACTTACTTATTGAAAATTTACTTGTGTTGTCTTTTCCAGGTAATAATTTCACTCCCCTTGATTTAAAATCTCCCGATCGTTTCACTGCTCAGAAAAAGAAAACAAACAAAATTAGGCACATTTTCATTCTGTGTAGGTGAGCTTTAAAAAGCCTGCTGCAAAATTCTGTGAGCGACAGTTTATCTAATAAAGTAACTTAATTAAAAAACTCATTATCAAATGTGACAAAATGGTTCCGTTGAGTCATGTACTATGTGTGAAAATACAATTCTCTTATTTTTTGTTTACTCTCATGCTTTGCTCCTATTCTAGTTCTGGAATTCATCTCTTAGATTTGCTTCCAATCAAATTAATTGAAAATAACTTGTGGATCATGCTTTGATTCAACTTTTGACAGCTCATCTTCCATTCCTCATTATAAGATATCAAGTAATTTATTGTAATTATCAGCTGATTAAGATTAACAAGGTGATTAAAGATTTTTCAGATATTGCAGCCTGCATGTAATTACTTAGAGCAACAGGGTGAATCCCATAGGTCATACTATTGCCCAAAATCTAAAGAACAAAAATTAAATTAAGAATTCTAGTGCAGTTTAAGTAGGTGGAAAGACTATTTAGAGGGAATACATTATCAAAACCAAAGTCAAGAACATTGAATATACAGTATATAAGGGATGCACCGATACGACTTTTTTTCAGAACAAGTCCGATACCGATGCTTTCATTTTTGTTACTCGCCGATGCCGATACCGATACCTGTATTTTGACAGCATTTGTAATAAAAAAAAAATATAGGGTACAGAAACAAAATAATAGTAATAATAATAATAATATATGTTAGATGGCTTCATTTAGCAAACACATATTTTTCTTTCAGTTTTTTCCACACTTAATTTACCATTAGAATGTATTGTAAAAGCTTTTGTTACTTTCACTGTTCATTTTAATGGCACGTTAGAGCTGCTCCATTGCAGCAGCTCAATACTGTAATCGCACGACGTTTTCCTAAAATAATGCAGGGAACCACTCGTTATACATTATACAAGTACGCGTGTACTATTTTGGTGATGTAATTTGTGTCACGCGCACTGTACTCGGACCCTCGCGTATGAGTAAAAAACAAAATATACTTTTGCCTTTAAAGCAATCTAATCATGCGCAGCGCGCACACGTTTGTATCGATGCACAATGAGAGAGACACTTATAGCCTAGCGCATTTCACTAGTTTCACTTTTGCTAAAAAGTTGTGTATGCTTGACGTTTAAAATAAATGTTGTTTATAGTGAATGCATATATATATATATATATATATATATATATATATATATATACACATATAATGACCTGGACATGTTTTTGTTAGATTTGCCTTAAGCAATTACCAGAAACATAAGAAATATTACCAGAAACGTAAAAATATTTAAAAGAGAATATTTCAAATATACCTTGATATTGAGCACTGAATCCTTTATGCCGATGGCTGTTGTCTGTGACGAAATGAAGTCGTAGCCAGTTCTTGTTGCTGACTATAGGCACAGGAATATTAATTCCTGATAACCTGTGAAGAAGATGCAGAAACATCAAACAGTTTGCTTTCAACTATCTTTTTATATCAAATCAGTTCTCTTGCAACACCCTTGTGCAGCTCTTTACAATCAATACCGCCCCTACTTGGACTGGGAAAGACAAAAATCTACAAAATGGTTCGCTAAGCTTGTGCTTTAATAACATATAAAGTATCATATTATCAGTAAAATGACACAAATTGCATCATACACTACAATTCAATTTAAAAACAGTATTAGCAAAGTGTCACTTTCAGGCATGTAAATTATATTGAGCACTTTTATTCATTCTGCTCAACAGAATCGTAAGCTGCCTTCAAGGAAAATGATAAATGGCTCAAATTTCAATACTACCTAAACATTTCTCATCAAATTCACCCAAAATCAAATGATCTGAGCTGCTATCCGCGTTCATTTTATAGCACTTTACTCTTACTGAATGTCAATGATTCTATTTCTACTAAGTAAATTCAAGAGAAATATTGAAGTTTAAGTTGTTACTTGCAAAATATAACTGACAAGAAGAATGCTGAGCTATGAAGGATTTTTTTTCTGGGCAAAATAATACTGACGGCTGCTAAACCCATGCTGAGAGGAAGTGATTAGAACAGAAAAAAAAAATCAAAAAACAAATAGAGCATAAATAAATAGAATGTTTTGTACTGTAAGTGCTGCCCTCTTATGCAACAACTCTCTAAATGGGTACTGCAGTAAGCAGGTTTCTCCTACACACTCAAAAGCATCTCTGGATACAAAAGTTGACTTGAATTCCCTCAAGTATTGATTTACTGTCAGTGCAATATACTAACAAACTAGAGATGAGATGAAAAATTAAATAAATGATTTACAAATAACCTGCCTGATTTATCTCAACTGGTCTGTGTAGCACCCACCAATGGAAAAAGGTTAGAGAAAAACGTATTGTGCCATGGTACAACAGTAATACCCATTCTCTCAAGAAATAAACTTTTAGTCTTGAGCGCAAATGGAGAAAAACTAACTTGGAAGTTTTTAGAATTGCGTGGAAAAACAATATGTCCAGCTATAGACAGGCTCTAAAAGTTGCCGGGACCGAGCATATCCACAAACTCATAGAAAATAACCAAAACAATCCAAGGTTTTTATTTAGCACAGTGGCTAGATTAACAAATAACCAGACGCCACCCGATCTAAATATTCCCTCACAGTTTAATAGTAATGACTTCTTCACTGATAAAATAGATAACATCCACTGATAAGCTACTACTAAATATTGTAGAAACTTAATTTTCTGTAAAGTTGCTTTGCAATGATTTGTATCGTGAAAAGCGCTATACAAATAAACTTGAATTGAACTGAATTTATATATAATTACTTATTTTTATTTAATATAAATCCTTTATCAAAATATTATAAACAAACATTATTTTGCATGTCATTAGCAATGGCAAGGTCATGGATTCAATTCAGGGAATGCATTAACTGATAAACTTTATACTTTGATTGCAATGTAAGCCGCTTTGGATAAAAGGATCTGCCAAATGCATAAATGTATTTTTTATGATATTATTATAAGGTACAGTGGCCCTATCTGAAGCAGCCTAAATGAAGTATTGGAAGCTTCATATGCCATAAAATTTGACCTTTATAAACGACTGTGCTGTTTACTGAGATGCAAATGACGTAAAAACAGCCGTCAGCTGTTTGCCACTAACATTAGGTCTATTGTTTCTTCCCATCTGCCAACATCTCAAGGACTCGACCATAACTTTAAACTTCATAACAGTCAATCGGCTGTGACAGTGAAAGTCTATAGTAAAACAGGGCAAAAGTATTTCAAGGCTAAACCATTTCAGCCGTCACAGACTTTCCAGAATGACTGCAATGAACTCGAACCCACTCGGCCTCGCTGTCTGTCAATCATAGCCGGCGCTGCAATTATTCAAGTGAGATCCGACAGTGGAATCGCTTTTTGAAAAAAAAACACAGTTCATACCGGAGTCTCAAACACTTGTCAGTTCTGTAATGTTGAAAAGGGCAAACGAGAGATTTTTTGTACATTTGTAAAACGTCAAGACATCAACCCACGTTAAAGCCTGGATCCAACCCACAATCTGACCTGAAAGATGCCAGATTGACTTTGAGTTCCCTACACACCAGCGACATTAACCAATGACCCCACGTCATCTGCTGGTTTCACAAACACAACACTAAAACTCACTGCCATGATGCTAGGGGCTGTAGCTTGTTGCTTTTATGTTGCTATGTGGTTGCTAAAGTGTTCTGGACGGTTGTTAGGTCGTTAATTACTAGCCCAATTCTTAAAAGCCTACCCCCAAAATCAGCATTACAGTGGAACAAATTTTTATTTGTTTCATTTTGTTTGGCTTTTATTTTGAATGTTTCTTTATGAAGTTTGATATGCTGAATCACATTACTTTTTGTGTATCATTAACAGCACTCATGAAAACTTAAATCACTCCGAAACACTGTCCATCAGTGACACCAGCAGGTAAAGTTACATGCAGCAGGAGTCTGCATCTTTCACGCCTCCCCTGAGCCCACTGAATTTTAACAGACCCCCTATAGCGTGCCGTGAGTTTGGAGGGGGGTAATTAAGAATGAATGGTGGAAATTGCCTATATTGTAATATGATTGGATATGAGTGGTTATGATCAACTCTGATTGGTTCATGTGATAAATCCCACCTCGTGTTTGTGCACGTTCTGCGCACGCGAATCTGTCTGAATGAACAATATAATGGCGTTAATGTAAACAATTCACACACTTAGATAAAACCACTTTATGTCAAAATAACACATGAAATGGCATGAAAACATGATCAGTGGGAGTTTTTAGTGAGTAATCAGCTGTGACCATTAAAAAGAATAGCTGAACATAAGTTCACAAATAAAATATATTGTTAAAATTGTTACTGCCTTGAGTTATTATTTTGGAATAAATGAATAATTAGGAATGTTACAGAAACTTCTAGAATGTTCCGATCCTTGCAAAAGCAAAAACGCACAAAATTAGTACAAAAACTTATCTGTACTAAGCCAATGTTTCATAATTAATGATAGACATACTAAAATTCACCAGACATTAATATTTACCAAAATATTGATGCTCCATGAAAATAAAAAGTTAAATAATAACAAACACCACAGAATTGCAGAAGAACCAAAAGTGAAATACATTTTTGTCACATCGTGTTTTCATTAACAAAATACTAAGATGAAAACTTAATGAAAATATTTTTGATAAACATAACATAACATAAAATAAATATTATTTATTTAGTGTTTTTATGTCCAGTCTGTCTATCTGTCTTCCTATCGTTCTTTATATCTATTGTTCTATTTATCTAGCAATGTATCTATCTGTCATTCATTCTATCTATCATTTGTTCTATCTATTGTTCTTTCTTTCTTTGTCTTATTCTGTTTTCATTCTTTCTATCGCTCTCTCATTTCATTGTCTGGCTGCAATCAGACTCCATTGAGTAATAGTGAAGAAGGTGTGAGTCATATCTAGTGACCAGTATATCAGAGAGTCTTGGTGGTGGGCTCTTTTGACCACTAAATAATCACGCAAATACCCTAGCAACCACATAGATGATGCCATTGAGGCCTTCTCAACCACCCACAACAACCTAGCATTGAAAACGTATAAATCCAGTTTGTTAGTCTCGCTATATCTTCACCTCTTTATTCTCTCTCTCCAGGCAGGCAGGCAGGAGTAAGAGAGAGGAGGTGTATCCATTTCCTGCATTCCATTGGTGTTTTGATTTATTTGTGTCTTTTCAATTACTATCTATTTTTGTGCTAGTGTTTGTGCAGCGGGTCAGCAGACAATAGGACAGATGCAGTTAATGCTGTAGTTAGAGCTGGACCTGTAGTCAAACGCACTCATGCTTTATTAATACAGAAATTGACATTATGTTCTCCATAATAATAATGTTATCTGGCCTTTGCCGGCAGTTACAATGTTATTGGTCCTAATTCTCAGGCGCTTGTACAACTCACCTTTAGGGCAGAAATTTTGCAATATACATCTGTTATTTCAGACCACACAAGCCAAATATCTTATCTCGGGGAGTACATGCTCTGAAGCACCTGTCCCAATATGCATTCAGCATTGTTGGCAGTGCAAAGTCAAGCATCTCGATTAATATCAATCAGACTTAGAGTTAGGGATTTAAACAAACTCCTACCCATAAATATATGACACTTTGGCATATAACTTGTCCTGTACTGTGTGTGCTACAGACATGAATTACACATCAGTGTGTGCTAGTACAGACAGACAGACAGACAGATTGTACAGACAGACAGACAGAACAACAGAAAGAGACAGACAGACAGAACGATAGATAGAATGATAGACAGATAGAACAATAGATAGAATGATAGAACGATAGCTAGACAGACAAATATGGTAAATGGAGCAAAAGAAAGAAAGAAAAAAAGATAGATAGATAGATAGATAGATAGATAGATAGATAGATAGATAGAGACAGACAGAGAACGATAGATAGATAGAGACAGACAAGAGAACGATAGATAGAACAATAGAACAAAAGATAGAACGATAGATAGAACAATAGAGCGATCGATAGGATGATATATAGAATGATAGATAGATAGATAGATAGATAGATAGATAGATAGATAGATAGATAGAGATAGATAGATAGATA
>NW_015540875.1:2093361-2103932 GCF_001515605.1 Sinocyclocheilus anshuiensis | reverse complement strand
ATAGATAGATAGATAGATAGATAGATAGATAGATAGATAGATAGATAGAGATAGATAGATAGATAGATAGATAGAACAACAGAAAGAGACAGACAGAGAACGATAGATAGAACAATACAGCAATCGATAGGATGATATATAGAACGATAGAACAATAGAGCAATCGATAGGATGATATATAGAACGATAGAACGATAGATAGATAGATAGAACGATAGATCGATAGATAGATAGAACGATAGAACAATAGATCGATAAAACGATAGATAGATAGAAAGAAAGAAAGAAAGAAAGAAAGAAAGAAAGAAAGAAAGAAAGAAAGAAAGAAAGAAAGAAATAAATAGATAGAAATAGTCGAAAGAAAGAAAGAAAGATAGATAGATAGATAGATAGATAGATAGATAGATAGATAGATAGATAGAGTGAAAGAAAGAAAGAGCGAAAGAAAGATAGATAGATAGATAGATAGATAGATAGAACAATAGAACAAAAGATCGAACGATAGATAGAACAATAGAGCGATCGATAGGATGATATACTGTATAGAACGATAGAAAGAGTGATAGAACAATAGAACAACAGAACGATAGATAGATAGATAGATAGAGACAGACAGAGAACGATAGATAGAACAATAGAACAAAAGATAGAACGATAGATAGAACAATAGAGCGATCGATAGGATGATATATAGAATGATAGAACAATAGAACGATAGATAGATAGATAGAACAACAGAAAGAGACAGACAGAGAACGATAGATAGAACAATAGAGCAATCGATAGGATGATATATAGAACGATAGAACAATAGATAGATAGAAAGAAAAAAAAGAAAGAAAGAAAGAAAGATAGATAGATAGATAGATAGATAGAACAATAGAACAATAGAACAAAAGATCGAACGATAGATAGAACAATAGAGCGATCGATAGGATGATATATAGAACGATAGAAAGAACAATAGAACGATAGAACAATAGAACGAAAGAAAGAAAGATAGATAGATAGATAGATAGATAGATAGATAGAGACAGAGAACGATAGATAGAACAATAGAGCGATCGATAGGATGATCGCGTTCATCTTTCATGAACTTTCATCTCTATTGGTGGTAAAGAACTAGCTCGTTTTTAAAGCCTCTGATTTTCAGAAATAACTGATTCTGGACATGTTTCTGATCCGAGCGACGATAAAAAGATTATACAATCGCAAAAGAACCATTGCAAGAACCAATGCAAAATAATGATGACAGTCCATGCAGCTGTCTGCTTTTAACCTTCTCCCAGCATGCAACACAATCCGCGTGAGTGTGTGGGGTTTATTCCTTTATTTCCAGGCAGTGTGGCACAGGGAAGTGGGACAAATCTTGTATGCAGTGGGCAGCCGCAGTCACCGCAAGCGTGTAAAACCTCTGAGGAGCGAACGGATACAAAAGACTTCATTTGGTTGTGTCTCTCCGAGCCGCCTTCATGGGAAAAAGAGGAAAACCACTCGCTTTAAATGATGTATAACCCTAACAAGAACATGCCATTTGTCTTCATCTAAGAATAAAAAATTTTCATCATCACGATACGAAGAAACGCAGACACATCTGGTTCATATTCCCAAAATATGCTCGTGTTGACCTTGCGGTTTGAATGGCGTCTGATCTGAGCTCAGAATCTGACGCGGCACGAGTACAAACACAATACTGACCTAGTTATGCTTGCAAAACGTGGCCCCAGGTGTCTCATTTAAGTCCTGAAGCATGTTCCATCTAAAACAAAAAGAAATGTAATATACTTTTCCAAACACAGAACGCTCTTTCGGCAGAGGAGAGCAAGAGGAATGGCTTTTGTACGTCCCTTTCTGTGAGTGATTTGTAACTTACAAGATTGTTGTTTTTGCCCTTTCCAACATACACAGAAAGTATAGCAGAATTACATAAAGGTCATTCCGGCAAAAACATTGATTTGTTTGTTTGGCTTGAACAATATTAGAGGAGAGAAGTTCGTTCTGCTCGAACAAAACTTGGCTTCATTTGTCATGTTGCTTATAGAAATGACTTAAGCGAATCAATGAAGCAACCGACAAGCAAGGTCATCACCACCACGCCAGTATACTGCTCACACAATGCTGTTCCCTGCGCTCTTAACATGCACTTACAGTGTTTGATTGTCATTTCAGCATCAGCAGTTGAGTTTAACGCCGAGTATGCTGTGCTTTCCTGTGCCAAGTCTGAAATCTGTGGATTTGCAGAGTAATGTAGGCTGCATCGAATCAAGTTAAAGGCATCTATTCTATTTCTAATGATTCTCAAAAGCTCACACAGTCATTTCAGAGGTTTGATGGAAGTTTTGGCACCTTCTGAGTAGTTTCTTTGGACAATCTAACACATTAATCGCACATTTCCAATCCTTGAATTGTCATATTCAAAATCATTCCCACACTTTGAAATTAAGATGTTGAATCCTATGAACTTATCAATGCGTACATTAATTCTGAATGGACTGGAAACAATCTGAACCACTGTGTGGGAAGGAAAAAAAAACACAAAGGGATGAAGGTACAGTAATTATGCAGCTATTTATAAAGAAAAAATGTATATGAAATATCGATTTGAGCTGGAATCTGTGGTTACCAACTAGTGGGTTGTTGCAGACAGCACGGAAAAACAATGATAAATGTAAATAATGTAATGCAACTAAGCATATAATCATGTATAGTTAGGATAACAAAACAGACAGGCTTTTAAAAAGGAAAACAAAATGCTTTCCACATCTTTTGTTGACAATGTCAAAGGCTGTGCATCCAATTAAACTGCCTATTTTGCAAAGTCAGTCAAATTATACCAATGGCAACGTGCACAAATTGTGTGACATGCCCTCCTCCTCAAAAACAATGCATAAAACTATGGAAGGTAAAAAAAAATAAAATAAAAGCATTAATTATGACAAACATGGTTTCTACATACTGTGTTTTGCATTATTTTGCATTATTATTTATATACTTAGATGTTTGTATTGAAAAACAAGAAAAACAATTTAAGACTTTCTGCTCTAATTTAAGACTTTTTTTAGACCCGCAGAAACCCTGCAAGAATAACTGACCACAGAACGCAGAATAAAGAAGTCCAGTGAGACGCAACATAATCCAATATCAAACTCACCATATTGTTGGTGGATCAGATCCCTCAACTTCTAAAGAGTCGAGTTTGCTGTCCATCTGGAATTCAGTGAAGACCAGTGAGATGGTGTCTCCTGGATCAGCCAGGATGGTCCACGTGCACTCGCCACTGCTCTGATAGTCCTTCTGAAAGTCTGGACTGGAGATGGTGCCACTGGAGCCTCGGAAGGTCCCGCCACATGTGTCCTCAGCTGTCGGCCAAACAAACGCACAATTTTAGCAAATATTATCCATAATGTTAACAAGTGCGAAATGTGGAATGTTTGTGAACTGAAGGCATTATATTTTGTGAAGCTGCTAGGAAACATTAGTGCATTATGAATAGAGCTTTATGAAGAAAACAGAGCAGGAAGGGGTTGCCCAACTGTTAGCTGCAAGTCAAAGGTCTGTTTTGCAAAGCAGAATCATTGACATTATGATTATGACGGATGTGA
Organism: Sinocyclocheilus anshuiensis; assembly: GCF_001515605.1. Classification (NCBI taxonomy): domain Eukaryota; kingdom Metazoa; phylum Chordata; class Actinopteri; order Cypriniformes; family Cyprinidae; genus Sinocyclocheilus; species Sinocyclocheilus anshuiensis. The sequence continues at coordinate 2,100,330 of NW_015540875.1, read as the reverse complement.
CGAGTGGGGCGGGGTCGAGAGCCGTGGGAACGGAGCGAGGCAGGTGGAGTAAATGATAATGCGCGACACCTGCGCCACTCACCGGTCTCGAGTCCCACGGAGGTGCTCCGGAAGGGTAAAAGGAGGAGTGACGAGAGAGGACCAGGCCTGGATTTTATGTTGTTTTGTTTCTGTTTGTGCGCGGCAGTCGTCCGTGCTCTGTATGTGTAATCAAATTACACATACAGAGCAGCGTTATCCGGACTCTTTCATTATCGTTCTCAGTGATTCTAATAAAGCTAATCTCACCCGTGAGCTGCCTAAATATAGACAGCACATCACATACCCCACCAGAGACAGCAATATACTGGACCACTGCTACACTGTTTCAGACGCTACAGATCTCTGTGCACTGGAACATCTAGGCATAAAAACAGTTTTTTCCCCCATGCCATCTCCAGCTTAAACCGCTAACATATGAATCATTACCTGCGTTCTGTAATTCATTTCCGTAATTCATTCTACATCCTTAATTATTGCCTCTTTCTCAAGTATTATGTAAATACATATGCATATCTCTTTATTTATACAGTTCTATATAGAGTAAATGATGCACAAATCTGTACATAAATCTACTGTTCCAGATTCATACAAATTTATTGTTAAGGTTTATTATTATTTAAATGCTTTTTTGTTTAGTTTTTTCTGTTCTCATGTCAGATGTGTATGTATGTATGTATGTATGTATGTATGCATGTATGTATGTACCAGGAGCACCTTAAAAAACCACAACAAATTCCTCGTGTGTTTGCACACCTGGCGAATAAAGCTAATTCTGATTCTGATTCTGACATCAGGTTGATCATGCTAATTGCTGGTTGTGTTCTGAGGAACAGAATGATTGTTTTAATGAGAATTATATGGGTTTTGTAAGCATTTATTTTCCAAAAACAAAAATAAAATCAACACTTAATTATGCAGCCCAAGTCTGGCTTGAAAAGAGAGACAGTGTCAGATAATTAATCTAATTAGCTTCATGCAGGATAAGAGGAAAGTGTCTTAACAAAACACTCCAAAATGCACTTACTGTACCTAATGAAGGGTATTTTTATTTCAAATAAACATCAGCTAATGCAACATACTGCACACGCATTTGGTGTGCAACAAATGCATTTGTTTTAAGCATATAACATACCTTTAAGGAATCATTTTATTATTTATTATTCACTCTCATGTCGTTCCAAACCCATATATGATTGTTTTTTTTTCCATGCAACACAAAAGGAGGATTTTCTGGAGTTCTTTTACATGAAACAATCACTCAAAGTGAGCTGTCAAGCTGCACAACGGGGCAATATTGCAAGTATTGCAAGCACAGCAAATCCATATTGTAAGATTTGATATCTATGCATGAAAAATCATTTATTTATTTATTTATTTATTTAAAAAGTCGACACTGTGAGATAAAAAGTCACAATTACCTTCTTATGGTGAAAAAACAAACAGAATTACAAGAAACAGAATTCTGATGGGAAAAAAACTCTAAATTTTGAATCGATATCTAGTAATTCTGCGTTTATTTTGCCCCTTTTCTTTAAAATGTTGAGTCATATCTCAAGTTTACATCTCAGAATTGAGAAAAAAAAAAATCTGAATTGTGAAGTAATTACCTTTTTAATTTATTTATTTTTATTCTGTGGCAAATAAAATTCTGAATGAAATAAATAGCGATAACTACAATTCAAAGGGTCAGGAAATATAATTTCTTAAGTTATCTCCATAGGTCCACATCCATATCTGACAGTGAGAGATATAATTCCCAACTTGTAAATTACATTATGCATATTTAATTATTAAATATGATTTTAAATGCACATGTAGCAGTGCACATCTCATTCATTACGAATCCAGCAGACAGCAGGTGCATTTGCGTGTTCAGATGTTTCAAAGCAGTGGACCATCCATTACTAAAATTTCTGAAAGCTTCAGCTTCATATCTATTAATGTGTGCTGGCAGTTCATGTTCTCTAAGCTGCAAATTGCCTTATATGTCGGCATTTCTGCCCTAAAAAGCTATTTTAGGCAAACTCGTGCTTTATCACAGGACTCTCTCGGACAGCTCATGCAAGGAGAAAATAACGAATGAGCTTCAGCTACACGAGGGTCCAGATCTGCATGGCACAGCTGCTTAAAATGCAGGTAATACAACACGTTTGCAAAGCAGAGGTTAGTCACACGTAAACAAAAAAGTTTGACTAAACAACAAAAAGTCCCATCCACACCGCAGCTTATTTTGGTTGCCCATTTGGCGAGGAAGAGACCATTTGTCTAACATTTAAAGTAGCTAAACACTAGTTGTTTTCTACATGCCATTTAGGAAAATATGGTCTGTAAGTGATTATTCCACAAGAACAAAATGCAGTGTATAAAAGTATTTTAATGAAAACGATTAAATTTAGCATGACAAATCAATAACATTTACACCATAGGGCTGTTTTATTGCATTATTGCATCATTTTTCTAATAATTAATTGGGTGTCTGTCAGTTATGCCTTACTTAAATTATGATAAATTATGGTATTGCAGTCTGCACAAATAATTATAATTGTATTTTTTTATTAAATACATTTTTATTTTTTTAATTTAAACATTTATTATAAATTCAATTTTAAATTTAGATTATTTTTAATTTAAATTAAATTAAGAATTTATTTGAAGTACTTTAGATTATGACACAGTTACAGAAAATATTTGAATGAGTACTTTTCTGATCATCTAAAAAAATTTAACTTCAAATACCTATTTTTCACCAACATAATTCAGAAAAAAGTATCTCTTTTAAATAAAAATGTATTTTTAATTTTAATTATTTTTATTTTGTTTTATTTGATTTATCTTTTATTTTATTTCTTTTAAGTACTTATTTTAAATTAAGGCATGGTAGTATTCACAAAATGTTATACAGAAAATATTGGAATATATGTATAGATTTTTGATCATCCAAGTATTTAAAACTTTAAATAACTACTTTTCAAAGACATAATTTAAAAGCAAGCAACATTTTTTTTGCAGTGCTTATTTTAAATTGTGCCATGGTAGTCTCCACAAACTGTTATACAGAAAATATCAGAAGTTTTCTGATCATCCAAGTATTTAGAACTTTATATATGTACTTTTCACGGACTTAATTCAGAAAAGTAGCATTTTCAGGTCTGCTCAATAAAATCTAGTTTGCTTGGTTTGTATCGCCCCAGACAAAACTTTGAGCATCCTTTCTGATGCTGCTAACCTGAAGAGAGTTCAAAAAAATGCAATAATTATTTTATCTTCAAAAGCTTCAAGTTTCAACCTGGTACCATGTAAACACAACTTTGAACTCTGAACTTTGAAACTCGCTCCTAAAAGTTTCATAAAGCTAGGCAATCAGATCAAGAAAGTAGAGCTCGCCAGATCAAGAAAGTCCTTTTACGGTTTTGTCTGCGATATGGATTAGACAGAGCAGGTTAGTGGTCTGTGGGCGGTCCAGGGGTGTGCCGTCTGAGACTGAGACTATACAGAAGACCAGAAGAGGCAGTGACTTCAAGGCATTGGGATCTGATGTGATGGGTACATGAAAGGTACTGGATAATAGATCGGTACATCCCTTATCCTCTCTCATTAAAGCCGAGATCAGAAGAAGAAACATCACACTATGAGGGATTAATGTTGCTTTTCAAGACTTAATTTGGATTCTCATTATCTTTTATTCTGAAGGATGAACTGTCGAATTTTTGTTCTTTCATCAGAATGGAAGTTCAACACTCCTCTGTGAGTGTTAGAGAATCAACTCAAACCCTGTTGAATATGGTTACATTATCACTTATATCAGCCCTGTCTGACTTTACAGCGGCTCCACAGAGTATTTTTGCACTCAAACTATAGTGAAGCGTGTCATTTTACACTTGTGTGACTTTATGCAGCCACTTAAAAAAGCACTTCCACAACAGCTGATTAAAAGTCAATGTGGAAAAGTTAGTTCTGAGAAGAGATCCAGCATAATTTGTTGTTTGCATCTAATGAAATAGCATTAAGACATTTAAGTGCGACTTAATGTGCAAGTACTTTTTGGGGCCAGACATCAACTTAGATTATGAATATGCATAAATACCAAAACTGAAGATATTACAAGCATTACAAGCCTGTAGCATTTATAGGCAAAATTAATATTAAAAGAAACACAGCTTCAAGTCAACATGAAATCAAAATCGAATTAATTTACTTCCTTAAAACACATTTCTGGTCTTGTGCAAAATTTCACCTGCTATATATATATATATATATATATATGATCTGTCAAGCGATTAATCGCATCCAAAATAAAAGTTTTTGTTTACATAATATATGTATGTGTACAGTGTATATTTATTATGTATATATAAATACACACATATACAGTACTTTTTTTTTATATATATACACATGTATTTTAACACATAAACATAACATTTTCATAAATATATACATATATATATATATATTCTAAATTAAAATTAAAAAATATATATAAAATGAAAAATATATATTTTATATTTAATCCAAAATGTCATGTGGTGGTACATAAATGTTATTAAACTACACAAAATAAACACTTCAATATTGCTCTGCTCTGGTCTTGTGCAACATTTAATATTCTACATATTCAAATAAAAAAATAACAACAAAATATAACAAAAAAAAAAATACATCTTAAATCAAAACATAAAAAATCTTTGCCTCTGAAATGACAACTGATGTCAACAGGCTCGCTTATGAATTCATGATGAATAAAATCAAGACCCTCCCAACAGTTTTTTTTATGAAATATCTTGTTTCAGTCTATAAACTGTCACTTTATGGAGAAAAATGTGGGTTGTGAACACTGCTTCATGTTAACTCTCAACAAAAGCATGTCTTGAAAGACAGTCAGTGTTTAAAATCCTGTTGGATTAATTTAAATAAAGCTTGTCATTTTCTTCCCAACTCTCAATTACGCAAACCTCACAGAAGCCGAATCCAGCGTCAGGTAATCATAATGATTATTAGGAGGCTGCAGAGATTATGTACACAGGCCTACATGCAAGAACAATGTGTTATGATTGCATCCCAGGTGTGGAGCCGCATGTGTTCACGCTACAGCTGAATCACACACCTGTGACACACTTATAGAGCACATAAATAAATCAATAATCGCAATATATGAGATTCCTTGCCAGAGGGTAGTTTATCTTCCCCTAGAAAGGCACATTGTCACTGGGGAAGACTAAATAACTGGTGGAAATTGTTAGAGTGGGAAAGGGGGACTTTGTTAGGAAGCGTGAATCGAGGTGGTGTTGCTCATAATTACGTTTTATTTGTAAATGTTGACTGTGCAATTAAATTTATTCACATTTTGTGTACTGTTAAAAGCTTGCTAGAAAATACTAGTCATTTAGTCAGTTAATGAAGCGGCAGGCTTGTGCAACCAAACTGCATTTCCCATCATTCTCTGTGGCTACACAAGAATGAGAACTACAGATGTATCTAATGACCCTGATTTTGTTGCATTAGCACTGCAAAGTTTCCTGTTGAAGTAAAAAAGAGCGAGAAACAACTCTGAAATTGCTCAGTATATTCAATTTATGGCCTTTAGCCAAGACTACATTTAAAATATTTCCATATTTCTCAAAACATCATCCTCCGTTGCTTTAATAGTAGGGATGCACTCATGTCACTTATCAACAGCAAAATGAACTCAATCTGATTTTTGTTTTCTCCTAAAAGCTACTCAAGCTGCTAAACAGTGAAATTACTGAACAATAATAATGTACAATATACAAAACTCAAAAAGCTGATCTTTTTTAACAATACTTCTAAAAGGGAAGATGCAAGAGACAAGATTATGAATGCAACATCAAATGAGTTATGGCGTACTTACACTAATCGTGTCTCTCTGAGCACAGTGATTTTTTTTTACTGTAATTTCAAACATTTTCAATCACTGGCTCTTTGTCATCATGCCCATTTAAGAGACAAAAGTACATTGGATGAAAACCTAATGTCCAAAAAAAAAGTTTTTTTTTATATATATATATATATATATACATATATATATACATACATTCATACACACTAGTAATGTCCATATATATTTGGACACTGACACAATTTTCATAATTTCTGCTCTGTATGCCACCGGAACAGAATTAAAAATAAAACAATCAAGATGAAATTGAAGTGCAGACTTTAAGCTTTAATTCAAGGGATGGAAAAAATTAGAATTGGAAAATTATTGGAATTACAACCATTTATAACCATTATACACAACCCCCCCTCAATTTTCCGGGGCTCAAATGTAATTGGACAAATAAATATAATTATGAATAAAATGTTAATTTCTAATATTTTGATGAGAATCCTTTGCAGGCAATGAATGCCGTAAGTCTGGAACTCATGGACATCACCAAAGACTGGGTTTCCTCTTTTGTGATGCTTTGCCAGGCCTTTACTGCAGCTGACTTCAGTTGTTGTTTATTTGTGGGTCTTTCTGCCTATCCTTTTGTCTTTAGCAAGTGAAATGCATGCTCAATCGGGTTGAGATCAGGAGACTGACTTGGCCATTGCAGAATATTCCTCTTCAAAAACTCCTGGGTTGCTTTTGCTGTATGTTTTGGGTCATCATCCATTTGTACTATGAAGCGCCACCCAATCAACTTTGCTCTTTGGGCTGAATCTGGGCAGACAGTATATCCCTATAGCACAAATAGTGTTCATGCTACTCTTAAACTCAAAATGAAGCACAGCATTCAGGCGGGAACCAAAATGACGTGTTTAGAGGCTCTTGTGCAAATATGGATTCAAGCAGATCACAATAATTAAACTTTATTGTGCTGTGTGTATTTTACAGCATGGTTGTGCAAAATCAGTCAATTTTTATTCAATGATTCCTAAAAACGAAGCCATTCTCAGTTCAATTCAGTTCTCAGTTCAGAGATA
>NW_015540875.1:2046596-2092536 GCF_001515605.1 Sinocyclocheilus anshuiensis | reverse complement strand
CTTCAAAAACTCCTGGGTTGCTTTTGCTGTATGTTTTGGGTCATCATCCATTTGTACTATGAAGCGCCACCCAATCAACTTTGCTCTTTGGGCTGAATCTGGGCAGACAGTATATCCCTATACACTTCAGAATTCTTCCAGCTGCTTCTGTCACATCATCATTAACACCAGTAACCCAGTGCCACTGGAAGCTATGCATGCTCATGCTTTTCCAGAACTGGTCTGGCTTTTTTAGATGTTTTTTGGCGAAGTCTAATCTGGCCTTGTTTGCACCTTGTGGTGAACCCTCTGTATTTGCTCTCGTGAAGTCTTCTCTTGATTGTAGACTTTGACAGTGACACGTCTACCTCCTGGAGAGTGTTCTTCACTTGGCTGGATGTTGTGTAAGGGTTTTTCTTTACCATGGAAGAGGATTCTCCGATCATCCACCACTGCTGTCCTCCGTGGACGTCCAGGCCTTTTTATGTTGCTGAGCTCACCAGTGCATTCTTTTTTTTCTCTGAATGTACCAAACTGTTGATTTGCCCACTCCTAATGTTCCTACTCTCTCTGATGGATTTGTTTTGTTTTTGAAGCCTAACAATTGTCTGTTTCACTTGTATGGAGAGCTCCTTTGACCACATGATGTGGGTTCACAGCAACAGCTTTTTGCTGTATTTTGGATTAAATAAATGCAGTCTTGGTGAGCAGAAGAAACCACTTCAAAAACATTTTAAAAAATCTTATTATATATAGGTTATATTTGGGGTTTTATAACATGATGTAATATATATATATATATATATGAAATTGTATTAATATCTCATGAAATGTTAAGGGGAGGCCAGTCTTAAAAGCAAAACTATAAACAAGCACCACTGCTAGATCCATAAAAGCTGTTTTATCATGAACTTTGATGCAGGCATTGGGACTGGCAGCCTGTGGGTCCTGAATTCAGGAGCCTTTGAAATGATAATGTGCTTTCCACTATACATTACATTTTATGCTGGATTTCAACAGTCATGGTTGGGATATTGCTCAGAGACAAACAGCTACTCTGTGAAAATGGGTTTGATGTACTCAGTTTTGGAACTGGCTGCTAAATGAGCAAGGAGGTAAGCAGAGATAAGATAAGCTCGCTTTGCCATGCAAGACACTAAACTGTCACAGCGAGGCAAGCATCTCAACATGTTCTGCAGGGGTTTAAGCTGTCAGAAAGAGCACGCCATTCAGAGCTCCTCCTGCAGAAATTCCCCTCACAGAGCTGATATGGACAGGCGACACAGTTACTGGAAACATGTGTCCGACAACCAGTCAAACGACAGAAACTGCTAGCATGGCAGGAATTTCAATGCCTTTGAGAGTGTGTCCCCTCAATCTAGGTCGTTCCATCTGGATTCGGAGATATCTGCCATTCAAGTGTGCCGAAGAGGGCTGCTGGGGACTTGGCTGAGCGCCTACATCATGAGAATGGGCAGTTTCTCTGAGGAAACGGGATCAAAAGACCATCTGCCCGTTCTGAGGGTCCTGCTCCTCTCTCAGAGTGACCGAAGAACCCGGAGGAAAATTGACAAGCGTTGCTACAACAGACTTAGTTTTACATCCACCTTAATTTGTAATATGGAAGTAAGCTACTTTATGTCCTGTAGGTAAATAACTAGAATAAAAATAAAGTGCAGTAAACGGTAAAACTATTCACAATGTTTCCAGAACGTTCACGGTTCAAGCTTCTCAAAGTTACGAACATACGTTCTTCTATTAATGCTAATAGAATGTTCATTCAAAGTTGTCTGGTCTTTGATAACATTTTCAAAATGTTAGCACAAAAATGTTATTCATACATCGCACATGGGACACGTTTCTGGAATATTTTAGGTGGATGTTAGTCTAACGTTTATTAAACGTTACTACTACTTGTTTCAGATGATTCAGAGAACATTTAAAAGTAACATTCTCACATTATTTACAAAAGGATAACATTGAACATTCCATTAATGTTCTCTTTAATGTTTACATAACCAAGATTTTTTTTTTTTTATTAAACTGGATGTTTTGAATTTTCAGACTTCTGAGTTTTGAATTTATGACTTAAAGGCACAATATGTAATTTTTTGCCGCTAGATGGCGCATATTCAAAACAAACAAAGAAACAAAGGCGTAGTTTGATGACGCCGTGACTGAGTGTGGAATCATGAGAGTTGTGGTCTTCATCCCCACAGCCGATGCAATCCGACGGGACTTGGGCAGAAATCATGTTCATGGATGAGCTAATGTATTAAAGATTTATTAACGTTGTAGTATGAAGCAGGGTGAGGCGGAAAGCCATCGAAGTGAAACGAGGCCGCTGAACGAGCGTGACACACGGCTCAAAAGCAGCGGAGCTTTTATTATTCCACAGTCGACCGCTTCCGCTCCTTCTGGTCGTGCAGATGTGGGGTAAAGCAGCACTAGTTTTATCATACTAGATACATTTGAAAGTTCTGTTATAATAGTACTCTGTGTGGTCGTCACCTGTCTAATGAAATAGCATATTAAAGCTACAAAACAAAACCGGAAATCGAGGGGGTTATGCCGTCATTTGCAGGCGACACAATGACACTATGGACACGGTCCGTGTCACTAGTTAAAATTGCTTATTTCTCCGGATTTAAACATTCTTCGAAACATTTGGGATAATGTAAGTACACAAGTCAGCAAAATATATAAAACTGTTCTAGTGGTTTTTGGATATTTTAATTAAAAAAATCTTACATATTGTGCCTTTAATGGGAATGTAAGCGAAATGTTCTTAGAAAATATGAGCTGCTATAAGCAAGTAACTAAATGAATAAAGTACAGTAAAACTATTCCAAGCTAAGAGGAAAAATCAGAACTTTGAATAACACATGGCAAGGTTCTTTCAATGTTATGAACAAACGTTCTTCCAGTAACGCTAATAGAATGTTCGTTCAATGTTATCTGTATCAAAACATTAGCACAAAAGCATTTATACATCGTTCATAGTTCAAGTTTTTTTAAACATCACTACTTACTACCTTCTAACAAAATGGTCTAAGAACATTTTAATAATGTTCCCATTAAGTTATGAAAACAATATTTCTGACGTATAATGTCTGAACATTCAAAATTTTGGGGTTATGTGAACATTAAAGGGAGCATTTCATTTTAGAATTTTCCAAACATTATGAGAATATTATTTTTGAATGTTCTCTGAACCTTCTGAAACTGGAAACATTAAAAAAAAAAACGTTAGATAAACATTCAACTAAAATGTTTCAAAAATAAAACGCGCCAACAATGAATAAATAACATTTTGTGCTAATTTTGTACTAATATTTGGAGAACATTAGTAAAGGTACTAGAAGAACGTTTGTTTATAACTTTGACAGAACCTTGCCAGAATGTTAACCAAAGTTCTGAGAATGTTTCTTTGTTAGCTACATACTTGTTTCAGATGTTTCAAAAGTAATGTTCCCATAGTATTTAAAAAAATGATAACATTGACTAACGTTTTCTCTAACGCTCATATAACCAAGAAAAAACAAAGTGGAAAATATTCAGATATAACTTAATAATGTTAGCAAAACATTCTTAAAGCATAATGTTAGCTGTTTTTGAACTACAAACCAATGTGTTATGATAAATACCAGTTTGTAAAATCAAGCAGCATAACAGACTGTTTTAGTACAGGTAAAACAGCTGGAAGCAAATGGCACCGGAAGCTTCGTACACTCAAGTTACCAAGACCCATGGCCACTCTTACATTAAAAACAAGGTTGATATGTTCTCTATTACAATTCTCTCATGAAGTGAAATGCATTAGAGCGAAAACCAAGCATTATCTTAAATGCACACGGCCAACAGGTCTAATATTCTTGCAACATAGTGGCCTACCAAGAGCTGAATTTATCACAGGTCTTCCTCCCAGCTGGCATAAACAAAGCATCCATGCATGGCGTAAGACCTGACTCTCATTCAAGCGCCATTTCTCCCTTTTCTTTGCATTTACCGGCAATATAGTTAGCTTTAACGACATCCAAAGGGGACGGTGAGAAGGGGCAAGCCTCCAGGCTCAGATATCCTCATCAAAGAAGATCAGTTTCCCTTGCCCGAAGATGAAAAAGCATGTACTAAAAAGCCTGGGGTCAGAAATTGTGTAATAGAGATTCATCCCTGGTTTGACTGATTTGGCTGCAGCAACAAGGCCACGCGCTCTTCGTTTCGCTGAATGAGACTCAAAGACAGAGCTGGGTACATGTGGAAGAATTGACAATAAAGCAGACTTGACTTGACTTGACTTGACTTGGCAGTAGTCATTCTCTCTTGTGAATCATCCGGAATCACTTTTGGATGAATCACATAAACGTCTGACCAATGTTCATGTGTTGCATATGATAAAACATTAATTAAACGTCTGGAAAGACATCAATTTAGTCTCTCTGATGAAGCTAGCATGCTAATCATGCTAGGAGTATGACAGGGATCTACTATTCGGCTGAAAATAGCAGCTTAAACCCGCCTAAGATGGTTAGTTGGACATCCAGCTTATTTTGAGGATTTTAGAGGGTTTTTGGGGCTGGTCAGCTTAACTCCAGTTTGGCCAGGTGAACCAACTAAAACCAGTAAAACACCCTTTTTTCATTATTGATCATCACAAATATTCCCATAATGGGCAATAAATCGGGACTGTAAAAAAAGCCTGAAACACAATGGCCCATCTTAACCGTATACTGCACTACATCTGCAGTACATATTGTGCTGTAATAATATTTTACATGTTATATTATAATATATATTTATATATAATTGTGTATATATACTGTAAAGACATGTATATATGTACTATGTACTATATTAACAACTAAACTCAATATAATACACAAACACTTTTTTAATATTAGTATTTTTATATGTACATATACTGTATGTGTGTGTGTTCATTTACCAATCAATTTTCAGGTTCCAGTCTATTTTTTTTTTTAACCAAACTTTGTACAAAGATGATTCTCAGCTATGTAATAAAAATTTTACAGAATGATTTGATATACTATTTTACTTTTATATAATATGCATAAAAACATGGCCATAAATGGATATTCTTGTTCTATACATTGTATCTATTGCAACCAATTTGCATATTAAAGTGTTCTTGGAGCAACATGTAATGAAAAAATTAATGTAACAATGAGAGTAACAACGCGGCAACATTTTCATAAGAATATCTTATATTTCACAGGAATATTGGTATACTGTGTCTTCCAAAAATGTCTGATAAACATGCTGTATGTCATGGTCAAACCTCCAAACATCTGGCATGCCCTGAAAAGCCCTGAATGTGCTCTTTACAGTACACACACACACGGTTTTGGAAATCAGTTTACCTGCTTTAAAAAAGATCCTACACCATTCAAATGATTCATTGTTTAATTGGATGCTATTTTTTGAGTATATGTTAATTTCTTGAGTTCAATTTCAAAGTTTATATTTTTTTTAAAGCAGTTAACGATTTCCAAAATGAATAAGACACAGGAGTCATTGGTCTAAACACTTGACTAAATTAGTCACTTGTTCACTGAATCAGCTCACATGACACACTCACTAACCAATCTAACAATCTTTCATCTCCAACTGCAAATGAACCTGAAATTGTTAATGCCTTCTAACCATTACTTTGAATTGCCATCAATGTAGAAAGATGTTTTTTTTGCCCACAGATGGTTTGGTTACAGTATCTACTGCACCAGCAGGTGTTAACTGACAACCGGCGCAGAACTCAACCAGGAAGGAAATATACTGTTATCGGTGTTAGCAACTTCTGAGTTTACTCAAATCAAAGAGTTGAAATAGTTTGACGCTGCAGACTTCAAACCCAATTAAACAGAATTTCATAACCTAAATGGTGAGTCAGAAATACTGTTTCTGTCTTCATTCTGCCACCTAGAAGCTACTGAAGCAAAACTAATAAGAAGATGAGAGGCTATAATACATCAAAATGTTTGCTGGTTTAAACGCTGTTCTTAATGAGATCTTTTCTACCTTTCATCGATATGTTTTGAGCCCTGCTCATCTTTCATTAAGCACAAATGATACAGCAGTACTCATTTTTCACATATCCTGGGGATGTAGCATATTTCATCTTTATTAAGTTCAATCATACGTCATATTCCAAAATGTAAAATGCTACCCACAATACCTGAGTGCACTTCAAAGTTTCTCACGCTGATAATTAAAGCAACACCTAAATTATTAACTGTATTTCGTATTTCACACACAGGCATTTCCCCACTGGGGCGACTCACGTTTGACTGTGCCATGCAAAAGAAGACTAATGCAAAAGAACTGCAGGATTTTACAGCAGGCGCTGCAGAACACTTCATAAATCACCATATCAAAAGCAATCCCAGAAAGACAAATGAGAAGCAGAGAGAATTTGAAGCACAATACAAGTTAAAAACAGCATTCATTTGAAATTCAACAGAACAGAATAATATAAAAGCCGCATATATCAAAGCCAAAGCCAGAGTACTCCGGGCTTACAGCAAAGTATACCGGATTCCTTTTTGAGCCAACATGCTGCTTACAAAAGAATCTGTGGCCCCGAAAAGCATTAACTTAACACTTAAGCCACACTTTAAAATATCTGAATGTCAATGTATTAGATAACAACATACCACAGCAATTGCCGTTTTAAAGAATGAGAGTGCAAGAAAAACACTTCAAAAGACTTTTGTTAGGTTTTAAATGATAAAACTGAATGCAGTTTAGTGTTACCACATAGGCATGCAGTTCAAAATTAGTATTTGGATACTCTGTAGCTGTCAAATGGTAGTGTTACATATTCATTTATGTGATGAATTTCATCTCTGGTTCCTTTATTAAAACACCTGTGTTGAACTTCTGACCTCATATCCATCAAAACACAAACTAGTTATAGGGCTGGACTAAATATCCAATATATTTGTGATTTTGGTATCAGTCTAAAAAAAGAGATGTGATTTAAAAACCTGGAATGTTTGATTCAATTCTATGATAATCCAATGATTACAATGATTTAATGATGATTCACGTTAAAAAGGAAAATTATATGCTTAATTGCTGTCTACAATTAGGTATCGTTATATTCATGAACTTAAAATTAAATTAAAGGATTTAATAAAAACTAGCCTATTCTTTGTGTTCAGTTAGCACAGGTTTTGTATTTCTTTTTGGAACTGATTGATCGTAGGCCTCATTTTAGAGCATATACAGAATTATTGAGATATATATTGCATATCACGAAAGGACTGAAAAATATCAATATTGTTTTAGCTGTATCGCTTAGGCCTTGTTGGATAAATGTCATTCCTAAAAATAAAAAAAAAAGTGAAATTAGTTCTGAGAAAAGCTTGTGCATCATTTGTTTCCAGAAACCAATTGCTTTGATATTTTATCATCTAATGCAATGACATTCAGACATTTTAAGCGTGTCCAAATGCATTAATGCCCTGTGATGCTCTACAAAAGCAGAGAAGGCCTCCATTTAATAAAAACAGCTCATCCTCAAAAAACCAAGAATCCAGAAAATGAAAATGAGCTTCTTAGTGGAGTTTCCCCAAGCAAGTCTATCCGTCAATTCTTACCTCTGCAGATGGGAATAGGAAAATCCCACACCGCTACATTAGACGTGCTGGTGACACAGGTCAGCTGTGTGTGGCCATCCAGGGTATATCCAGCCACACAGTGATACCGGATTCTGTCTCCCACATTGAAACTTGTTCCATTCAGTATTCCTTTGGCAGGAACTCCTGGATTCCCACAAGAACTGCTCTGTAGCTCTGAGGAGAGACAAATAGAAGATGCCAAAATTAGACGTAGTAAAGGGCCAGTTGATGAGCACAGTTTTATTGTTAACGCATTGCTGATTTCTGCTAGTTATAACAAGACAATTAGAGAGTTGCAAAGCCTGTATTCATCAAAAAATAATGAAAAAAATTAATAAAAAATTTATTTGTGCAAGGAACAAAAAGGCCACATCCTACTGCAATAAAAAAAGATACTTATCGAAGAAGATGTGTCAAGAATGCAGTCAACTGTCCTTATTTATTTCTCAGATATCTGACGTTGGGCTAATATTCCTGCTTTGGCACATTTCTAATCCTCGGGGACACATGTCTGGATATGATATGTTAAGCTCGCTTATCTTTGATTTAAACCAGCACACATCTGCTCTGAGCACCTGCCACCATCATGAAATTCCATTTCAATCCTCAGTCGACTTCAGACGCACTGCGCTGCCTGTTTCAGACTGATAATTCTGACAATCAGCTGGTCAAAATTAATCAGTTATGATTAAAATTAACTAGTCACTATAAATACTGTCTGGCACAACAAGTATATGCTGTATTCCTAAGTGAATATTTCAAAGAATGCAAAATAATGTTTTTATTTATTTGCAGTTTATTAAGTAGAATACTGCCTGCTATGTAAAGTATTCGGCATACTAAAATAAATAAATAACAGTATGTGAAAATGATTTTATTTGAAGTTTGATAACTATTATATTTTGGGGGTGGTGAGATTTTTAATGTTTTTAAAAGTCATTATTGCTCACCAAGGCTGCATATATATATATATATATATATATATATACACTGTTAACATGCTTGGATACAGCACTCTTTGGCAATGAATGTTTGTGGCTTACCCTCCTTGTGAAGGGTGTCAATGATTGTCTTCTGGACAACTGTTGCCTAGTGAACCAAACTGAGAGACCATTTTGAAGGCTCAGGAAACTTTTGCAGGTGTTTTGAGTTGATTAGCTGATTGGCATGTCACCATATTCTAATTTGTTGAGATAGTGAATTGGTGGGTTTTTGTTAAATGTGAGCCAAAATCATCACAATTAAAAGAACCAAAGACTTAAACTACTTCAGTCTGTGTGCAATGAATTTATTTAATACACGAGTTTCACAATTTGAGTTGAATTACTGAAATAAATGAACTTTTCCACGACATTCTAATTTATTGAGATGCACCTGTATATATATATATATATATATATGCATATATACAGTGCAGTTAAACTAAATCCATTACGGTTGTCGCGAATAAAATTGAAAACGAAAATGAAAAGTGTTGACCGCAGCATTAAATTTAGATCTGCTCAATGTTGCGCCATGATTTTTTTACGCGTTTTTACAGTGTTGCGCATTGCAACCAATCACACACGAGTCTGTTGAGCTTATGAATGCAATGACCAATCAGAGTCGTTCAGATGAGTTTTTGTTCACTGCACGCGCTCGCTGACTGAATTCAGCTCTCACGCAAATTCTCTCATCATAAACAACAAAGTGCAGATGTACGTATGATGTAAGAGATTAATTCATATAACGTGCATAGACAGCTTTACTGATTATAAGGGGAGTTTTTTGAGTGCTTAAACTCGCGCTATGTTCTTTGACAATGTAAATGTTATTTGCTTGCTTTCTCTGTATAATTTATTCGCTGTTTAAATAACTGTGGAAGGTACAGGTAATAAAAAATAATAATGAATGACCTCATCCGTGAACATCCTCCTTAATAGCTCATCAAGCTTCGCCTTTGTTATTGTTTTGAAAATGTGACCACTAGTGGCGAAAACTTACATATTGTGCCTTTAGAATATAACAGTAGTACAAAGCATACAATAGATCAGACAGTATTTTTTGTGCTACAAACACTGATACATCCACACAAACGCCTTTTCAAAATCATTGTGACATGACATGAACCCTAACATGCTGTATTTTGATTCCTGTCACCACAGAAATAAAAGTTTGGTGACAGAAGCACTGGATTTTAGGAAATGGCATAAAGAATTTATCATGTCATCTAGAGAGAAAATGCATATAATAGCATCTGCACAGCATGTGAAGAACACAACAAATGTCTTTTAAAGGTCCTTACAGTTTTACATTAGAAAGTATAATGCACTTTAATGCAGTTCACTAATGTGCTTCTGCTTTAGAATTATGCAAGTATAAAAAGTGACACCAGCAGACGTGCAAATTACAACTTGAGCAGATGATTTATAGACAGCGTAGCAGCTAGAATGATATGGCAGTGCATTTGCTCCCTGGTACACAGTCAGTGAACCATTAATTTCATCTCAGTTTGTGCTCTAAAGTCTTAGACTTAAAGCGTCTTAAAACCCAGTCACGTCACACCAGAGAGACCATTATCTCCATGTCATTCAATGAGACAGATCCTACTTTTCTTAATCTACCTTTAACAACAGAGCGTGCACTTTGGCACCAACGCTTTGCGCAAACACGTTTTCCATTCGGTTTGCGATCGGGAGCTCCCTTGCTTAAACGAAAGCAGCTGAAGTTGATCAAATGCCGCTCGTGACTATCATCGTTCACTCTCTATGTTTTCCTGTGTGACTCTCTGCATATGAACACGGCACATCTGTCAGCTCATCTCCACTCGCGTATAGTCCCACTGAGCTTTACGCCCATGATCTGGGGTAATGGAGGCATTTCCTGTTCATTACGACAGGTTGGACTCCGTGGCTTTCTATATTATGGCAGTCAAATAAATGGCCCGGAGTGGAAATGAATCAGGCTTACTACAGAAAATGTGTTGAAGTATTACCTTTGAGAGAGGATTATTTATTTTTCTTCCCCTGTTCCAAAGAAGCAATTACAAACCTGGTCCCTCAGCAGACTGAAAAAAAAAACTCAAATGCAAACAGAGACATGACAAAGGCGTCTGTTTGATTGTGCGTCAGGCGCTCGGACTGATGGGCAGGATACTGGTGGAGTGCGACATTTGGAGTTGGAAATTACTTTATAGAAAAAGGCCATTCCTTGTAATTGCTACTCAGGAGTTGTGATTTGTGGAAATACAAGCCTATTGATGTGAAACACAGCAGCAGTTCTGAACTAGTTCTGTTTTACGGGGGAAAGATTTTACTCTGGACACCAAAGACTCAGTACTAATTTTTTTTGTTGTACAAATTTAAACTATCTATCTATCTATCTATCTATCTGTCTATCTATCTATCTATCTATCTATCCATCACTCACTCAATCTATCAGTCTGTCATCCATCCATGCATAATCAATTGCACAGGCCCAGCATTCTACAGCTCCGTCCATCCACCTATCCATCCATCTATCCATTCTTTCATCTATCAATCCATGCTAAACTGCATAGGCCCAACAATACACTGCTCACTACAACCATCCATCAGTCTATTATCTATCCATCAATCAATCTATCAGTCTATCCATCCATCCATCATGAATTGCACAGGCCCAATACTATACTGTCCCTCCATCCATCCATCGATCCATCCATCAATCTATCAGTCTACACCCATCCATCCATCATGAATTGCACAGGCCCAATACTATATTGTCCCTCCATCCATCCATCGATCCATCCATCAATCTATCAGTCTACACCCATCCATCCATCATGAATTGCACAGGCCCAATACTATATTGTCCCTCCATCCATCCATCGATCCATCCATCAATCTATCAGTCTAACACCCATCCATCCATCATGAATTGCACAGGCCCAACAATACACTGATCCATCCATCCATCCATCCATATATCAATCTATCATCCATCCATCCTGAATGGCATAAGCCCAACAATACACTGCTTTATCCATCCATCTTCCAATCTATAATCAATCCATCCACCCACAAATCTATCCACCAGTCTATCATTCATCCATCAAAAATTGCATTGACCGAACAATATACTGCTCCTCCATCCATCCCTCCGTCCATCCATCTATAAATAAACCTCATTAATCCATCATCCACCAATCTATCATTCATTCATACATCCATCTATGATTCATCCATTCATCCATCAATCTAACATTCATCCTTTCATTCTATCAATCATGCATCCATCATAAATTGCAGACCCAACAATATACTGCTCCATCCATCCATCTATTCATCCACCCATTCATCATAAATAGCATAAGCAACAATACACTGCTCCATCCATCTACTAATCTATAATCCATCCATGATATTGATCCATCCACAAATCATTCATCCATTCATCAATAAATCCATCCACCAATATATCATTCATCAATTCATTCATCAAAAATTACATAGACCCAACAATACACTGCTCCATCCATCCATCCATCATTAATTGCATTGCCCCAACAATATACGCATTAACATCAAAAATATAACTATCAACATGAGTGGCTTTCGATGGCTGCATGCTCTATATTCATATTTATTCTAGTCTGGGTCATGTTTTCTTTCACTTTGCGTAGGATGAGAGGATATCCAGCAACCTGTTCATGCTGGCATCGGTCTAATTTGGCTGGCTTCTCCCTAGTGACTAATGAATTTTCACCAAAATACTGTATTATTGGACACATAACAAATTATATGGGAAATGTTTTCCCATAATAAGCCTATTTTGCTGTCGATGGCCTTTCAGAAAGACCTGCAATGCAACAGCTAAAAACCACAGAAGTACAGTATAACATCCACATGTCAGATGATAATCAAATCAAAATAGATGACATTCAAATTTCTTATTACACATTTCATAATACAAATACACACACACAAAAAAAAAAAACTCTGCCCATCTAACACCACTTTTATACAACCCAATGAATTCCAAACAAAGTCCTTCCCTACATTTTAGATCACATTTCTCAGAAATGTCACATCAGGAAAGTAAAATGGATTGTAAACCCTGTTTCATCTTGATGAAATACTACACACGGGTATGTGGCGGTCACTGCACACCATTGAAGTGTCACTCCACAGATAACTATCTAAGAAACCGCTAAGATTTGGTGTGCTCAATCCTCCTGTGTTTACCTTCACATCCACCGCGGTGGCCTTTGCAACAAGCATCTGATTTATGGAGCACAGCAGGACAGTGTGCTGTTTTACCTGTCATCACTTAACATGACAGCTTCCACAATAAATACAAACATAAACATGACACATAAGCATGGCATGTGGCCTGTCATAACCACTCACGGCAGGTTATCCTTCCAGCACTTGTGACAAACGACACCTCTCTGTCATAATGAATGTTGTTGGGTGATCTGCATTGACATTTACTGTGGAAGCACTAGCCTGTCTGTTGCTGCCAATGTATCCAATAATGTTCCCGATTCAGTACAACTTAAGCTCTATGGACAGAATCTGTGACCTGCTGTCAATTTGGACAGAAAAAAACTGGCTTGTGCCTCAGCTTGCGAAAATAAATGGACCCACTTTATAAGTGGTTTTTAATTTGATACAATGCACTTAGTGTGCACATGCATGCTTTTATATTGTACTTTTAATTACCAAACAAACAAACACATGTGTACAGTAATGCACTTGCAACTGAAATCTGAGGCAAAATGTTAAAGAAAATCATTACAATACAGACTGTTTTACAAGTAAAACCGTTTTAATTGTTGTAAAGTCACTTACTAATCTTGTTTGAGTCAATTTACATTCAATTCACAACTCCTGTCATGACTGTGAAGTTGGTAAATTCTCATGCACAGGGAGACTAAAGCAAAGTGGTGTAACCATCTGCAAAGCGCTGATGGAAGGAACAACAAGAAGTTAATTCACCCAGACAAGTAGTCCAGCTGCTAAAAGTGCACTTAAGATGACTTCATACTTTCAAATAATACATTTGTATACATTAAAAAATCAAATCTGCATC
Source organism: Sinocyclocheilus anshuiensis (assembly GCF_001515605.1). Classification (NCBI taxonomy): domain Eukaryota; kingdom Metazoa; phylum Chordata; class Actinopteri; order Cypriniformes; family Cyprinidae; genus Sinocyclocheilus; species Sinocyclocheilus anshuiensis. The sequence continues at coordinate 2,078,863 of NW_015540875.1, read as the reverse complement.
TTAAACCCTTTTTGCCATTAAGACTTCTAATATAAGTGCATTCCAGTGAACACAGATGTTTGTCTTCAAAAATTGAGGGATGCGTCAAAATTATTTTCCTGTGGTAATCGACAGCATATCACAGATGCTGTCAATAGAGCTTAACTTGTATTGAACCAGGGATATTCTTTTCTATCAGAAACAGCTCAGATAGATTCCATTGAACAGAGAGAGACCCTCGCGACTGACCCCAGCTCTCTTATTATGAGAAATGGCCGCTATTTTGATCCCACTTGTGCTTGCTGGAGATGTTCATAATAGCTCCCAAAGTGTCTGTGAAAAGACCACCAGAAACACTATAAGGACACTTTTATCTCAAATCATCTAAGAGAAAATAGGACCACCATTATTTGCAGTCTTCCCTCAAACTTGAAGCCTTTACGCTTTTATTTGTAACCATAATAACCAATAAATACAATGATAAGGTCTATTAGATACATTTAGCAAAGTTAAAAAACAAAAACAACAACCTCCTGAAATGATTGTTGATTAATTTGGCTCAAAAAATATGTAAAGTTGGAGAAAGTGAAGTTAAAGAAAATCCTATGACAGGTCAGATGTTGATATTTGAAAGAATTACAATTAAATGTGTGAAACCAACAACAAATTTATAGATATAAATATCTAGATGTAAAAGTTCGAACTAAAACAAAAAAATACTGACTTTTAATGATTATTCATAAATTCAGCTCAATAATGTGATTTTCAAAACAAGTTAAACAAGTCAAATTGAAACATCATTTTGTACTGTATTTCTGGAGTTTAACTTGCTAGAAAAAGAGGATATTTTAGGAGGAAAAAAGATTAAATTAAAGTTTGTTTAAGAGATCATTCAAAACAAATTTCATGGCTAATGTTGACTTATAATTTCAAAGTTCAAAGGAAAAAAAACACATACGAATTAAATGCATGAGACAAAAATAGACTTTTCGATATAAATATAGCAAACAAGATATAAAATCATACCAATCTTTGTTGTTACAGTATATATGTGTGTGTGTGTGTGTGTGTGTGTGTGTAAAAAAAAAAAATTCTCTTATCAAATTCTTTTTTGAGCATCCATAACCAACCCAACACAGCAACACAACACCTCACCAATCACGTGAGCCTTTGGTCTATCTGGCAGACCAATAATAGGCAGAAACACTGGCCTGTTGGAAATCAATTATTATTTCTGCAATTCTGTGCTTCTCATGCTGCAGAATTTACACAGATCGCCTTTACTATCTATTCTCAGATAAAATTATATATATTCATACGTCTGAACTGAGCACTGAGAGTACAGTAGGCAAACCGCTGAGATAATTACCACAGGCTGATCCCAGGAGATGAGCCATTCATCCCTCTATACATCTAATGACTTTGCTGCCCTTGAAGATGATGGAAGTTTGTCAGAGTGTCTATATTGCGATGCTGAGCACACTTCAGCACACAGCAATCTTTCCCTGGGAGCGTGTCACGAGTCTCGGTGCATTCAGAATTATTGAGCTGTTTTTGCATACAAGCAATCCACAAACACCACCAAAAACCTTCACAGGATCCACAGGGACGGGGCCACCAGGAACCCAAAGACAGGCAGATTTCACGGGTCACCAGAAAGCGTTATGTATTTCAGAGACATTACGACACAATAGGCCACGAGCAGCAAATTTCAAAGGTTGCAACAAGACAAAGAGTGCTGCCATTTCTGCTGTGCTTTCGTTTTGCTCACATTTCCATAAACGAGCGCTCTTTAGTCATCCCAGAAAATGTTTCCGAATCAATGTTTTGGCCTGTCCTAGCATTTAGATGGCTAGAGGCTCTGCAGGGAGGACTGTTAATGCACGTTGTGATGACCGAACATTAGCATGTTGATCGTGACATATGGTATTTCCAGAGTCATTGGCATTCAATTGAAGGGCACACAGAAAGGTTGAGGTTTTGCATCTAACTCTATACTCTAGCTGACTCGTACCGGATGGCGATAGACACATTAATCAAAGCGCACGCACTGACTGTCAAACATGGTTTCAGTTGTTCCGACGTGACGGAAAACTGACAGGAACCAAAATGAGATTTCTTTTCCCTGGTGTGTGTCCATCTCTCTCTCATAAATGTTGAATCACTAGCACATTAAAACCATTGGACACGAACCAATCCCTTGTTATTGCTGCTTGCTTAGACTCATAACCCTTAACCCCTCACTGTTTACACTACGGACACAAATTATACCTGAAATCATAGGGCTTGTTGACAAGCTTTTCTAAAGGATCAGACATACAATTTCGCCTGGTGGACCCAAAACACCCTAGAAATTACCCAGAACATCCTACAAACTGCACTAAAAAAATCATAAAGACAAAGGTGGGTTCTTTTGACTCATTGACCCAATGTTGGGACTCATACAACTCCAATAATATCAAAGAGACTTGAGAGCAATCATCCAACATCTACCCCAAATACCCTAGCAACCACCTTGCAACTACCTAGAACACCCTACAAACCATGGCAAAAAAAAAATATTTAAATTAATTTTTACTAATTGATTTATGTTGCAACCCATAGACCCCAAATAATTTCATGGAGATCTTAATGGATTGGACATATAATTTCACCTGGTGGACTAAAAATACCCCCAAAACACCACAGAAACTTCGTAGAACATCCTACAAACTGCACTAAAATCATAAAAACAAGGGTGGGTTCTTTTGACTTAATGACCCATGTTTGGACTCAGAAACCCTCAAGAATATCAAAGAGACCTGAGAGCAATCACCTAGAATCCATTCAAAATACCCTACCAACTATTTAGAACACCCTACACTTATTCACTTATTAACCCCCAAGATTATCAAAGAGACTTGGGTACAATCATCAAGCAACCATCTAAAATACCATACCAACTTCCTAGAAGACCATAAAAACCATGCAAAATTAAAAATAAAATAAATAAATGATTTATGTTAGGACTCATGAATATCAAAGAGACTTCATTCACCCAGCAATCATCCAAAATGCTCAAGCAACCACTTACCAAATACTTAAAACGCCCTATAAATTGTCCAAAACATCAAAGAGACTATGGTGGGCACATTTCCCTCATTGACCCATGTTGGGACTTATAGACCCCAAAGAATTATATAAATACTCGGGGGCAAGTATCACATGGAAACCATCCAAGATACCCTAGCAAAGACCTAGCAACTACAGTGGGTACGGAAAGTATTCAGACACCCTTAAATGTTTCACTCTCTCAAGGATGATCAGAAGAAATGGACAGCACCTGAGTTAAATATATGAGTGTCACAGCAAAGGGTCTGAATACTTAGGACCATGTGATATTTCAGTTTTTCTTTTTTAATAAATCTGCAAAAATGTCAACGATTCTGTGTTTTTCTGTCAATATGGGGTGCTGTGTGTACATTAATGAGGAAAAAAAATTAACTTAAATGATTTTAGCAAATGGCTGCAATATAACAAAGAGTGAAAAATTTAAGGGGGTCTGAATACTTTCCGTACCCACTGTACCTACAACACCCTACAAACCATGCCAAAACATCATAGAGACCTTGTGGGCTCTTTGGACTCATTAACCAAACTAGTTGGGACCAATAGACCCCCAAGAATATTACGGTGGTCAACAGACTTTAAGAGTCTTGGCAATAATCCTCTAGCAACCATCCTAAATCCCCTAGCAACTACCTAGAACACATTACAAACCGTGCCAAAAAAAAATCATAGAGACCAGGTGGGCTCTTTTCACTCACTGACCCATGTTGGGACCCATACACCTCGAAGAATTTCATAGAGCCTTGGGGGCAATCACCTGAAAACCATCCAAAATTCCCTAGAAACCACAGAACTCCCCACCAACCGTGCCAAAAAATTCTAGAGACCTGGTGGGCTCTTTGGACACATTAACCAAACCAGATGGGACCAATAAACCCCCAAGAATATTGTGGTGGTCAACAGACTTTAAAAGTACGAGACTTGGCAATAATCATCTATCAACTATCCAAAATACCCTAGCAACTACCTAGAACGCATTACAAACCATGCCAAAAAATCATAGAGACCAGGTGGGCTCTTTGGATTTTGCAATAACCAAACTAATGTTGGGACCAGTAGACCCCCAAGAATATTATGGTGGTCAAAAGACTTCACAAGTAAGAGACTTGGCGATAATCATCTAACCACTATCCGAAATACCCTAGCAATATATCTCTAAAAAATGCTCAAAGTAGCCTCAGATTCTTCAATTACATTCATCAATCTATGGAAATGAATGACGATGAGACAAAGTCATTGTGAATTCAGTGGGAATCCCAGGCCCTCTGGAGTGCAATAACCTGCAGGATTAATACTCCGAAACCCATAAAATTCAGAAGCACATTAAACACAAAGCCCAGGCTGGTCAATGGGACTGAATAATTCAGACTGTAAAGATGGAGCAGATGGGGCATCATTCTGTGGTCAGGTCAGGAGGATAACAGGTGGAGAGAGTGATGGAAGATGGTGAGTGGTTGAGAAATGACAGTCGCTGAGGGTGTAGATGACCCAGACGCTCGCAAACTCAACCAATCATGGCCAGAGGCTGAAATAAACTTGATGGCGCAGCACAACATCTGCTCACAAATTAAACATTACCTTTTGGGTGAACAGAGTTATTTAGGCTGAAATAAGTGATCCAAAACTAGGCTGACCGTAGACAGACAACATTAGCGTTTTTAAAAGGTACATATAATGGAAAATCAGATGATTTTTCTTGGTGTTTTAAAATACAGTCTGATTCACAACAGAATTCAAAACTACACATCCATCAAACTCAGCACAGGATGTTTTGACTCAGGTTTCCTTCACCTTTCAAGCTAATCAGACTTCAAGCAACACAAAATGATTTTAACATCCGTCTGCTGGATGGCCCATCTGACTATCTGTCTGTCTCCTAGCAGCCCACATCCTGAACAAGGAACTAACAATCGTCCAGAACAAACTAGCAATAGTGTAGCAATCATTCAGGACACCCTAGCATCTGCCTAGCAATGCCATCGCAAATAACAGCCTTAAAGAACTAGCAATCAATAGGAACACCCTAGCAACCACCAAAATACCCAAGCAATGCCCTAACGAATTAACAGCCTGAACAATGAATTGGCATTCATACAGACCGCCCTAGCAACTACCAAAATACCCTAGCAACCACCTAACAACGCTCCAGCAAATTAACAACCTAAACAAAGAACAGTAATCATTCGGAACACCCTGGCAACCACCAAAAATTCCCTAGTGACACCCTAGCACCCACACCCTGAACAAGGAACTAACAATCAATCACCAACAATTGCCTAGCAACCACCTAGCAACATCCTAGGAAAATTAACTACCTGAATAATGAATTCACAATCATACAGAACACGCTAGCAACCACTTAACAACATCCTAGCAAATTATCCACCTGAACAAATAATTCACAATCATTTGAAACACACTAGCAGCCACCTAGCAACACTGTAGCAAATTAATAGCCTGAACAAAACACTAGCATTCATTTGGAACAACCTAGCAACCACCCAAAACACGCTAGCAACGCCCTAGCAAATTAACAGCCTGAACAAAGTATCTCCAATCATTTGGAACACCATGGCAAACACCAAAAACTTCCTAGGAACACCCTAGCAACTCAACACCCTGAACAACGAATTAGCAATCACCCAAAACACCTCAAAACCATCAACAATTCCCTACCAACTGCCTAGCAACACCCAGGTGATCACCAACAATTGTCTAGCAACCACCTATCAATGTTCAAGTGAATTAACAGCCTGAACAAAGAACTAGCAATCATTCGGAACACCCTAGCAACCACCTAAAATGCCCTAGCAACAGCTTAGTAACACCCTAGCAACTTAACGCCTTGAACAATGAATTAGCAATCATCCAGAACACACCAGCAACCAACAAAAAAGCAACCCAGCAGATCCCTAGCAACTCTTGCTCCTCAAACAGTCCTGAGTATTGATACTACAAAATGCTAATATTTCTCCTACTTCAAAACAGTTACTAAAATTACCTCAAACAATCTTTGTAGATAAGGCTTTGTAAAGTCAGCATTTAAATTTATTTTTTTCTTTTTCTAGTTTAAGCTAAAATGCTACTGAAAGTAAACTAACTAAAATTATTAAAGGATGGGGCAATGCAAAATATGCTTGACCTGACAGAGAAAATAAAACAAAAGTAAGCACAGTTACTCATTTCATAAAGAAAGAGCATGTGAGCCAATCCTAACAGAGATATTTTACATATAGAGATCCTACAACAGCAAAACCGGTCTTCCAAAACTAGTTTGACTTATGCAAGAAACCTTGACTAACATTATGCAGTGTATTTTAGGGGGGAAAACGTAAAAACTAGAATTTGTCTTCTTTAATAATAGTTATTATTAGAGTAATAAGTAATTAATTAATTGCTTTTCACTTCTCTAGCTTTACGCCCACTGCCTGCTGTCAAACACTTATGTGATGAAAAACTTTTAATTGACCACTACAGTGTGCAATTTGCATCTCCGAACTAAAAACCCATGATAAATAGCAGAGAAAATTAAAGGCTGTGTTATGTTCCTTACCTTCATAATACATTTTAAATCCATGGGCGCTTACAGCGAAGTCGCTGGTAAGACGCAGGGAAAATATGGATCCGGTACTTGTGACGGGTGCTGGCACCTGAAATCCTGTTAACCTGTACGAGAAGAGAGAAATATTAGTCATCCAGACAGAAAGTAGTGAGAAATTTCATATAAATAAACATTACAACTGGTCATTGGCAGAATGTATCCAGACCTTTGCAAAAAAAATAATAAATAAATAAATAATAATAATAATAAAATTAATAAATTAATGCATTTAAACCAAAAATCAAATCAAATAAAGAACAAAGAATAGGAAAAAAATTAAATTTCCTCCATTTAGAATAATAAGAAATACTTTGATGCAATCAATTATTTGTATTAAATTTTCCCTTTTTCATTTTATTTGATCAAATGTACTTTTTTTTAATTTTGGGGTGAAATATGACCTCTTTTACAACATTCACCAACACTTCATGCAAAACATTCCACTAAAGAACATGTTAGGGCTGAAATGATAAAACAATGACTATATTATTTAAAAACATCTCAGAAAATTGAAGTTAGTTCTGAGACAAGAGTTCGCATAATTTGTTTGCAAATGCTATTTGGTTGCATATTATCCAATTCAAGAATTCATGCATTTTTAAGCAAGTCCAAATACTATTTTGGCCCACTGTATTTTATTTAGTAAATTTGACAACACTATCTCCCAGGAGTCGCGCCCACTTTACACCTTTCGCCTACTCGATTCTGCTTTACACAACAAGACATAAAGAATGAGTCATTTCTTCCTATTTCATAAGAACTCATCCAAATCATTGTCTTAGTATCACAGCCAGTCCTGCTTTAACAGGATGTGAAGCTCTCTGATATTGGAAACTTGGAAAAGATCAATGAGCCCCAACGATTTGAAAATATAATTTCACAAAAGTACCATCAGCATTCGGGGAGCAGCTAAACTGTGATAGCTGAACCGCAGTGAGCTCTAGTTCCGCCACATTCATGATGAGAACAGATACTTGTGCACTTGATGCAATAACAAACAATCAATTTAACAAACATATTAGAGTAAAAACACATTAAAATAAACATGAATAAATTCATAAAAATTTAAATCCATAAAATGACATACTTTTTGAGTGCCGCAGCATGACTTGATTATATATATTTGATTAGATCGTGAAAAGACTTATGGTTTGATATACATATCTGATGATTTTTTATTGTGATCGATCTTGAAGACGCCCACGATCTACTTTTCAAACGAGTCGTACAGATCGTGACCACATGTGTTCTGTTTATGTCCGTATGTAAATATATCCACTTATCTTTCAGCTGGCAGTACTTTATAAAGTTTTAAAGTGGTAAAGAAACATGGATGAATGAGGAATTAAAGTGGTATTAAAATGAGTTATTAAAAGCGGAAAAGCCATGAAAGAGAAGCAAATCCGGTAACGACATACTGACAAGCCGTTTCTGTGTGCATGCTCCGAAACGGAGTGGAACGCGGACACACGAAGTACGTTTTGGGTTCGGGTGCACGCCTAAATGGCTGATAATACACAAACAAATGTCAAAACTCCCGTCTTGGCGAGTATTCATGTAAACACATTCGGTTATGTCTTATGTGAACATAAAAATCTGGGACAAAATAGGATGTGTGTCAGTATATTAGATCAGAGTTCTTAAAGTGACAGAAGTCTAAAAACCTGCTGGTGTCTGTCTCATTAATATTAATCATATAACACGAGAAAAAGAAAAAAAATCTCTCTCTGCTCTTGACCGAATTATTTTTGTAGCTCTCATAAAAATCCATGTAGGCTATATTTTATTCATACAGTGTTGTATTTTACATTTGATTACTTTGAGTTTCTGTAATATTTCTTAACTGAATACTACAGTTAGACTTTAAAAAAATGTAAAGCATATTTTACATCTCTTGTTTTTGTTCTATATATTATTTGTTTTAATGCATTTGTTTCTTTGTTCTAACTTGTCTTTAATAAGCTTGATAACTTTTTACTTATATTAATTGTAGGGCCTACTAGTTTTTACTTCTCAGAAACTTGCAAAACAGTCTTGTAGGGGTCATATGATGCGATTTCAAGTTTTCCTTTCTCTTTGGAGTGTTACAAGCTGTTTGTGAATAGATAAGATCCCTAAAGTTGCAAAGACTAAAATCTCAAACCCAAAGAGATATTCTTTATAAAAGTTAAGACTCGTCCACGCCCTCCTAAAACACCTCGTTTAAACACGCCCCCACACATCTACGTCACTGTGTGGGAAGATTTGCATAACGCCGCCCAAATGTTCACGCAAAGAAAGAAGGCGTAACTTTATTGTCGCCATGTTGTGAAGACGCTGTGTTTCGTTTGCCAGCCTGTAAGTACGTTTTTTATATTTAAAGAATTTGCCACTGATGATTCAAACGTGAGTTTGAGCAGTGTAGAGTAGCGCTTGTTGTTTGTCGTTTCTCTGATCACAAATGTAGACATGGTTTCATGTTTACGCGGCAACATTTCATTACACCAAATACACAAAATAATGTTCTTTTTAGCAACATCATATGACCCCTTTCAAAACCAGCGTGAAAAAGAATTGTGATGCAATTGTGGATCGTGATATAATATTTTTGTCCCATCGCCCATGACTAGTTTGACATCATGCACTCTGATTAATTCAAGACAAGTGAAATAAGTAAAATGTCCATTTTGATTTCATGTTGATTAAATATTAATCTTGAGCATGTCTTAACCAGATGCACATTGAAGGCCATTTCATATGGCTCACATTAGGGCTATTTCACACTGCTCAGTGCAAGTGTCACATGTAGCTTTGACATCCACATGATAGCATCATGAAATGGCGATTTTATGTTGCTTGGTAGCAAGAAAGTGGGAAGTGTACACCATGAATAGTATTTGACAGCATAAAGGGTCAAAACATGTATTTGACCTTCAAATAAGTAAAAATGCAATTGCTTTGATACAATAAAGAAAAGACCTCATTGAACATGGGTTCACTAAACTTTACTGTTTCAGGATGCTATTGGTGAATTTAAATAGGTTCAAGAACCAAAGCACCATGATGACAGTTTCTAGTTTCTGCTCTTTATTAATATATTTTTATTTAATGTTAATGTTCAACCCTTTTTCAACTTGTTTTACTTCTGCTACCGAGTGAATTTGGATATTCAGTATGAAAAAGTCAAGTGAGACTCGATTTTATGTGAAAAGTGGGCATTATATTTCAAAATCCTGATGAGTAAATTGCATAAAATATTATCTAATGACCACAGCATGTAAAAACAATATATGTTTCAATGTGTTTGTTGAAAAGTGCCACTTACAAACACACACGTATATGTATATGTATATGTATATGTATATGTGTATATGTACACACACAAAGCTGCAGCACACACAAATTTCTGCACCACTAGTGACACCAAAAAGAACCTCAATCTGTTTGCTTGGGCACTGATATAACATTTCCACAACCAATGACTTTGAAGACTGATGAGCATTGAAGATGACTGATTGATTGTTTGAAGACAACAATGTTTGAAGAGTGTTTGAAACCTCTTTGAAAATAGGGTTGTCGTTATTTTTACAATATCCCTGCTCTTATTGCCCACAATTCATTCAATGCATGTTATGCAATAATTCATCAAAATGCAATAACTTTCTCCACCTCTAAAAGGACTTTTCTGCTGATAGACTACAGGGGTGGGAAAAACAATATTAACCAATAATATCAGACTCCAACTTTTAACAATCCAATCAAATCACAGTGGATAAAATCAGTTATTTCCAGCCAAAAATTGTTTCGCTCTAAAATATGGCATCGCTTAGAGAGCTTTTAAATGCGTTGCAAATGTCGTTTCGTGTTCCCTTTAAGATTACTTATTATTTGAGACTCTGAGAAATAGAATTACTGGAAAGTCTGCGCAACCCTAGAGCTGGAGTTAATGATTTGATGAGCACATCTCTCACCTGGCCTCAAGGCAATTAGCAGAAAATTGTATAGTTAAGTCCGGTGGGATATTAAGGAGGCTGAGTGAAACCATATGCAAACATAATGTGTGGTTAAGCAGAGGTCACTCAAAGTGCCAAGTAACATCAGCCTCAGCCTATGGATGGCCTGAACAGAAGACTGGACCAGACTTTATGGCAAAAGTCTCAAAAAATGCTCAAGATCCCCATTTTAAACCACACAGGCCACTAAGAAAACCAAAAGTGCTACATGCCTGCAATAATATTGTTAATTGTTGTTTGTATTGAAAAATAAACCTTTTGAGCCTGCGGACAGCCAGCGGATCTGAGGGATTAATTACCACGAGTGAAGAACAATCAAATGCTGGAGAAAAAAAATGTGAATTATCCCAAAGAGAGTGCCAATAAGAGATTTATTGATTGACATCTTGATTGTTTAGACAGCAATGAGATTAAATAGAAACTCTGCTTAAGACAGGGGTCTCAAACTCAAATTGGCTGGGGGCCATTGCTGTGATTGTTCTAACTTTCTTTGTACTAGTGCTACCAGTCCATTTTTTTTCCCAGTCATAGACGGGGCGCCATCAGTGGTAATGCCGACCAGCCTGTTCCACGGCAAACCAGCGCGCTCAATTGCGTCACACAGCTGCTGAAATATATCTTTGGCTGTGGTACGGCCGTGCATTGGACACAAACTCAGCAACTCTTCCGTCACTTCAAACTGGTCATTAATACCCCTGATGAAAATTGCTAGCTGAGCACTGTCGGTTATGTCTGTGCTTTCGTCAAGCGCCACAGAGTATGCAGTGACAACTTTAGATTTGCTGCGTAACTTATCATAAATGTCACTCGATAACTCGCTGATCCGCTCTGTCACTGTGTTTGCCGACAAAGAGAGATTGTTGAACAAGTTTTTCTTTTCTGGACAAAGAATATCAGCGACTTTCTGCATGCAATAATTTATAAACCGCCCTTCTGTGAATGGCTTTCCCGCTTTAGCGATCAACTCACTCACCACATAACTTGCTTCAACAGCAGCATCAGCATCCTTTTTGGCTTTATGGAAAAGGTTTTGCTGGGACGTTAGCTCTCTCTGCAACTGCGTGGCTCGTCTTTTTCTCTCGTCTTCCTGGTACTTCTCATACTGTTCTCCATGTTTAGTTGAGTAATGACGCTTGAGATTATATTCCTTTAGAACGGCGACTTTTTCTTTGCATATCAGACAGGTAGCGTTTCCATTAAACTCCACAAAAAATACTGCAACGTCCATCTTTCTTGAAACTGTCTGTGTTCCTCATCCACTTTCCTTTTCGGTTTGGAAAGAGACATCTTTTCATTCGCACTTCGCAGCCAAACAACATAAACTACGAAAGCCCCGAAACCAGCTATCTTCAAATCTGCCTGTATGAGTTTTTTTTAAGTTTTTTTTTTTTTTTTTTTTATAGAATCATGTCATTCTTTTTAATATGGAATATGGTACGAGACAACTAGAAAATAATAATAATAGTAATAATAATAATAATAATTTAGCGGGCCGGATTATGTTTTATTTTTGACATCAGTTGCGGGCCGGGTGGAGTGGGAGGGGGGGGCCGTAAATGGCCCGCGGGCCGGCAGTTTGAGACCCCTGGCTTAAGAGATCTTAATATATGCCCAGAAAATACCAAAATTTGCAAAGAACTCAGTATAAACTCAAACTCTTCCAAGCACAAATTACATTCATTTTACAACTTATGGTAAACAATAGTCTCATTTAGAAGAGGCTTCTTAGACAAAACTGATGCTTACTTATGACTAGGGCAGGGGCAGGCAAGTTCGGTCCTAGAGAGCCGCAGTCCTGCAGAGTTCAGCTTCAACCCTGAAAAAAAAAACTCACCTGCCTATAGCCTTAGTAATCCTGAAGACATTGATTAGCTTGTTCAGGTGTGTTTGATTAGGGTTGGAGCTGAACTCTGCAGGACTGCTGCGGCTCTCTAGGACCGAACTTGCCTACCCCTGGACTAGGGTAAATGAAGTCCCTCGAGCTAAGAAAGAGCAACAAAACTTTCCTATGTGTGTGTGTGTACGTACGTACGTACGCATACATACATACGCACAAGTACGCATACGCGCGCGCGCGCACACACACACACACACACACGTGTGTGTTAATCTTTTTTGGCTCTCCAAAATTGAAAAAGCTTTAGGCATGAAAAATGATTGAGCACTGAGTATCGGTCAAATTTAATTCAATTTGCACAGGATTCTGAAGGACGGAAAAAAATGACGCTGCTCTACATCTGTTTTGACAAGGGAGTATCGGAACATATTGAAGGAGTGCTTTCTTAAGAAGCAATTGAATGCAAGTGCTAAATGCAACAGGTGATGCCAGACGGATCTAGCATACTTCAGGTCTTCCAAGATGTAGATGAGTTTGTTTCTTCACCATATTTGGAAAAATTTAGTATTACATCACTTGCTCACCAATGGATCTTCTGCAGTGAATGGGTGCCGTCAAATGAGAGTCCAAACAGCTGCTAAAAACATCACAATAATCCACAAATAATTCACACGTCTCCAGTCAATCAATTAATTGTAAGAAACAACCAACATATTTTTTTAAAACTGTATTGGGACTTTATCTGTGCACATTTCTCTCCTGATTCACACGAGACAGAAGAAAGCAAAATTATGGATTATGGACTTGTATTTTAGACAGAAAGGACTGAAGTTAAAAATGTCTTATTGATGGATTTGTCAATTAAAAACATGCATCTTTTCGATTCACAATATCTTAATTGATGGCCTAGACTGGAGTGGCGTGGTTTACTTGTGTATTATTGTGATGTTTTTATCAGATGTTTGGACTTGGTCATTCTGACGGCACCCATTCACTGCAGAGGATCCATTGGTGAGCAAGTGATGTAATGCTAAATTTCTTCAAAGCTGTTCTGATAAAAAAAAAAAAAAAAAAAAACTTAGATGCCCTGAGGGTGAGTAAATGTTCAGCTATTTTTTTTTTCTTGGGGTGAACTGCTCCTGATGAATTGCTTGTTGAATTGAAGTCGCTTTTGTCTACATGAATAAATGTAAATGCTGAAGAGTTCATAGTGATGCAACAGTTCATAGTTATGTTCATAATGGTAATCAAGCTCCAAAAAGACAATAAATTAAACATTTTCCACATAAGGATATTGTATGGCTTCAGAATAAGTCATATGAACTACATTTATGCTGCTTGTTTGTCTTTTTTGAAGTATGACAGCCTTGATCACTTTCAGCTGTTGTGGCTGCATGAAAAACAACTGCATTCTTCTCCATTTGCATTCATTTCATTTGAAGCCATGAAGGCGAGTCATTTTGGGTAATGACAGAATCCCCGTTTTTATCTGAACTGCTCCTTTGAAGAAAACATTATGACCTCAGTGAAGATTTACATCAATTTACAGCAAATGGCTCTGCTAGCCCAACTCGCAGAGCTGAAATGTCATTTATCACCTGGATGGTACTGACCAGAGAGCTAGAGCTTTTTCTCCCTAGACTTGTAAGACGAATTGTGGTTGCAAGATGACACTGTACATCAAAGTTGATGCTCGGTGTGCAAAACATTGCGCGTCTGACACTTCAAAGTTAAATGACTGGGCAGACACTATTTAGGAGAAGCAAGACTGGCCAATTACTCAAATGCACAGCGCTCACATCTGACTGGACTGCGTTATCCAATTAGCACGGTGCGCTCTGAAGGTTGAGTAAATAAGTGTGCTCCGATTGGCCTTGCATACAGAGCACAGTCTCACCAATCAGACTTTGTGAGCATCTCCTTGATTCTGATGCGTTGTGTCTCTTTGTGGTTAATCTGTATTTGACTACTGCCCCGTATCTCTGAAGTCGGCTGCTGAAAAGAGAGAAATCTACAGATATGCTTTAGCAATTTCCCAAAATGCTTCATGAGAGACAAATGCATTGCTCACACTCGCACTGAATTCATTCATCAGGTCAAGAAAAGTGTGTCTCAGCCATTTCTCATGCAAACGTATTTGCGTTTCTGCAGGTATTGCGAAAATGCACTCTGAAAAGCAATGTTGTTATGGTAGCTGCTGGCTAAGAAAAGGACAGAACGCAATTTTTTATTCTGACTCTTATCTTGATGATGTTTTAAAATGGCGCCTCAGTTTATTGTTTATTTGTGTCTCGCTTGGGCTGATTTTAAAGGGTCGTGAAACTCTACAACACATTCTTGGAGAGGTTAAAGGAACAGTTCACCCAAATAAAAATGAAACTTTTGGTATTTATCTGCCTTCTTGTCCAAAAAGATGATTTGCTTTCATGCATTGAGCACAAAAGGTGTAATTTTGCATTGTGCTGGTCACTCTTTTCCATGCAATTGAAGTATAAGTGGCTAAAGCTTTCATGCTTTTGAAGCTTTTATGCTTCAAAAAAAGAAGCAAAATCACAATAAAAGCATCAAAAGAAGAAGTATGTTCTGATGATATATTCCTCTGTGTGAGGATCTAATTTAAGTCATTCTTCACTGATAATCCTAACCACTGCAATCCAATCCCTGAAACACTGAGAACTGGATCAGTCCAGTTTGTGAGCAAATCATTCAGACTAGAACTGCGTTTTCCAAATGCATTGAAAGCCTAAAATGATCGTAGATACCATTGGTGCTAATGGTTTTTAATGTCTACTTAGGCTTATGATGTTTTATGGGAAATACAGCCAAACTTTGCAAACTGCATTAACCGATTCAAAGATTCGACTCAAAAGAATGATTCATTCACAAGGTTTTAGGTTTCACAAAACCTTACAAAAATAGTTCTCAGGAATTAAAATAAGCCAGAAATAAAATAAAATATAAATATTAGTTTGTAGTTAAAAATTAGAAATTGTGACTAGACAAATAACCGAAAAGTTTAAACCTTAGCACAAAAATTATTAAAACTTAAACCAACAAGATAACACTTTACTTAAAGACTATGTATAATGCATTAAAGTTTTCATAATGTACTTTGTAATCAAATAATTGTAATCAAAGTTAAAATGCATTATATTTGAAGATCTGTTTGTTTTGTGCTTTAATGCACTATACTTGCATTATACATTATAGTAAAGGTCTAACTATGAATAGGTAAGTAATAATATGCATTAAAACTGTTTACAATTATTCATGAGATCATACAATGCATTATGAAGTGCTTTACAAGGCATAGTTAATGCATGAAAATAACTTTTAAAATGCATGCAAATTACAAAGAAAACTGAAAATATAAAAATTACATTTCAAATATTTAAAAAATTATGAAATAATAAATGCTTACAAGCCTATTTTATTGTAATTGCATGCAAAAGCGGCAGACAACAGTCTTTTTGCATTCACACTGCACCGGAAAAAGACACATGGGCTTAGAACAACATGAGGTTGATTAAATAATGATTTTCTTTTTGGATGAACTCTTCCTTTAACCTCACTGAATCAAAATAAAGCTGATTGGAGCTCAGACAGTTACTGCATGCTCTCCTTCCCTCCCGGTTAACCTTTGTTTCAAAACTGTGGCGAGAACTGACCTGCACTAAAACGAGGCATTTCATGATACTTTAAATCATATCATCACAGTCAAGGTGTAATATGTTCATTTGTAGCTTTAACTTGTTTGTAACATTAGCATAGCCGAAGCATATAATTAGCTTGCCATGCTAGGAAGGATTTTCTTACAGACAAAGACAATAGAGTCTGTAATTAGTCAAATTATTTATTCTTTCCAATTATTATGAGATATTATGCTTGCCAGAGTATGACACTGAGCTTTAATAACAAGCATGGGTCAAAATAAGCTATCAATTAAGATTTTTAGATTTCTGTGCAAAAGCACAATTAACTAATTGTCACACTGTAATGAAAGTCTCTAATCTGACTCATCAAACACGAGGTCAACTTTTAATCGGAGATATTGCTTCTTCATTCTGGACGCTCTGTTTTCCTTCAGGTCGTGCTGCCGCGAGTCGTGCAGTGCTATTTTGGGACGGCACGTTCTGAACGGAAAAATGACAAATTGCGATGTCAGGCAGTGGTGGGATAAGTAACGTATCAAAGGCATCTGCTTGAATTGCTTTGATAAATGGATTTTTCCAGAACGTGTTGAAATCGAGGGTTGCCAGAGGAAAGCTAAATATTTCCCTATTTGCCGGATACAAAACAAGTTACATCCTGAGATGTCGGCTGCCAGGACCTTCTGACAAAATCTTTGCTGGAAAAAATAAATCACCGATGTAGATTCTGATACACAAAATCAATTTAAAATTTGAAAGAAAAAAAAATAGTACAGGGATGCAGCTTGAAACCTAATGAAAATCTTACGTGTACCTTTTCCTGTATGACTCATGCATAATATTTGCAGGTTTTGGCATGTAATCCATCTGCTAGTGCACTCCTAAAAGTTCACAAAACTGACTTATAGTATAAACACATTTAAAATGTAGTTTTTCTCTTATGGGAAAACAGACCAAAAATATTGATGATTCATCCACATAGACTGAAGAAATGTTGCCTTGACAACTCAAAAAAAAAAAAGTTTAAGGTGAAGCACAAAAATGCAAAAACTGACATCAAATAAAATAAAGCCCAGTAGAAACAGTTTTTTTAAATGACAAAAGCACATAAAATTACTAAAACACACACACGTACACACACATATATATAAAATAATTAAATAATTTAATACTTCTATTCAGCACAGATGTATTAAAAGTGACCATGAACACTTACTTTCTATTAAGCTTTCTATTAAATAATATATATATATATATATATATATAGAGAGAGAGAGAGAGAGATTGGGTTGTTAGAATTATAGCAGATATACATATTGAAAATGTGAAAGAAATTAATACTTTTATTCAGCCAGGAGGCAGTACTGCCTGTGACAGTAATTTTACATCACAGAAAATATTTTTCTATTTTTTATTCATCATAGAATCCTGACAAAAAAAATGAATATTAAGAAAACACAAATATTAAGCAGCTTGATGATGATGATGATACATTTCTTGAGCAGCAAATCAGCATATTAGAATGATTTCTGAAGGATCATGTGACACTGAACACTAGGGTAATGAGGCTGAAAATTCAGCTTTGCATCACAGAAATAAAATTACATTTTAAAATATATTCAAATAGAAAACAGTTATTTCAAACTGTAATAATATTTTTACTATATTACTATTTTTACTGCATCTGTGATCAAACAAATTCAGCCTTGGTGAGCAGAAGAGTCTTCTTTCAACAAAATCTTTACAAATATTATTGACCACAAAACTTTGAACTGTAATGTATATACACACATATATATACGTATATATGTATGTACACATACTGGTAATGTATAGCCTGAATGCACTGTAAGTCGCTTTGGATAAAAGCATCTGCTAAATGCATAAATTATTATTATTATTAATTATATATAACAATGAAAAATTTAACATTTCAAACATCCATCCACCTATAGTGTCTATCTAAAAACTTACAAGCAAGTTTTTTTTATCAAAACCACATTCTGGGTTTGACTTGACAAAATTTGCTGCTCTAGTTAAAAAAAATACAGATTATATGAATTTTTATTTAATCACAATCAACTTGCAAACCAAATTTACCTCAACTCAAATTCAAAAACTACTCCATTCTCGATTCAGTTCTGAAGAGGAGAAGCTCCTCTTCTATTCTGTACAGACTTTAAGGGATGAGCATTATCTGACATTTTTGATAAACAACAGGCAGGAAACTCAGAGGAAGTCTGCCTTGAACCAAACCTCACAGAGCAGCAGACATAATGGGGCTAGCACTCAATGGGACACAATAACTTCTCAAGGAGAAGGTAGATAGTTCAAAATAACACAATATACTGTACTGACATCCTCTCATGGATCAACAACGACAGATACTGCTTGTTCCAAAGTGGCAATATGACTCTTTTTGGCTCGGAGTTGTGCTTCTTGTATTGGATGGTAATTCAAGAGCATCTATTTCTTGATGGTAATGAAACGACTGTTCTGCTGTTCTTTTATATAAGCGCTTACCCAATACTCATAAATGTTTGAGTAATTCCGTTAAGCCCAAGAACATGGTACAGCTGGCATCGCTGCTTTTACATTCTTCAAAAGATTAATGCTTTAATAACTGCAAATGAAGTGCCAGGAGGAGAAAAAACTATTGATTTACAAATGTTTGAGTAATTCCGTTAAGCCCAAGAACATGGTACAGCTGGCATCGCTGCTTTTACATTCTTCAAAAGATTAATGCTTTAATAACTGCAAATGAAGTGCCATGCCTGCAGAGGAGGAAAAAAAAACTATTGATTTACTTACAGCTTAGATAATGAAGGGCTGGCTCTTATTCCACAATGTGTTTTTGCAAAGATTTGCTGTATTCAATCTAAGGTCTATTAAAGAGAGTATATAACGGAAAAACTTCAAATATTCAGTGACCAGACGGTACTTGTGGAAAATCACCTAAAATCTTGGTAAGAGAAGAAAGCTCTGTGCTCATACTTTCAAAAACTACAATTGACGCTTCGCTAAGCCCACCACAAAAACATTACTAACCAGTCCTGCCATAACTGCTACTTTTCAACATATTATCAGAGAAGCTATTGCTCTTCTCTAGTGAGAGAATATGGAAGTCATGTGCATTTTGAATTTTTCAAACAACATTTAATTTTCTTCTCAAAAGTGACTTAAAGGTTATGATGTATACATATATAAAAAAAGTTTTAATTTTTATTAATTGCTGATTACAGATGCCAATTCAGATAGCCTTACTATTGTTATACATGCTCGTTTTGGAAATAATCGCTTAATGCAAATGATTTTGGAAAACCAAAGATTTTTTTTTTATGTTTTTGAAAGACGTCTCTTCTGCTCAGCAAGGCTGCACTGATTTAATCAGAAATACAGTAAAAATAGTAATCATGTGAAATATTAACTTAAAATAAATTTTTCTATTTTAATATTTGTAAAGTGTAATTCATTCCTGTGATTGCAAAGCTGAATTTTGATGATGCAAATAAGTCAGGGAAGCTCATCTGCATGCTCGTCGTCCTCATCGGGGTCTCGACCTCACTGCAGTTCATTAACAGTCGACCTGACTGTATGTATGTATATACATACATACAGTATATATGTGCATTGTGCAAAAAAATTTATTTTAAAGAAATGTTTCTTAAGTAGCAAATCAGCATATTAGATGACAATGAGATGATTTCTGATGCAATTACAATGATATTCCTGCAATAACAGGAATAAATTACACTTTAAAATATTAAAATAGAATTTTAAATTGTAATATTTATCACTATTTTATTGCATTTTAGATTAATTAAATGCAGTCTTGGTGAGCATAAGAGACTCTTCAAAAAACATTTTTTAAAAACCTCTTTTATTTTCCAAAATCATTTGCATTACGCAATTATTTGCAAAATAGGACCATCTGCATTTTCTTCACTGTAAAATATTGTTAATAAACCTAAAGGAGCAGAAACAGTTATTTTCACGTATGCTAATGTTATCCGTTTCAATTGTCATCAAATGAGGCTTTTCTCTTCTTGGTTGATTGTGAGCGTTTGCCTCCTTTTGGACTGACAGTTGTAACAGATGTTAATCATGGTCATTTAACAATTTCTTTAAAGGTAAACACAGATAATGCTTTGCATTGTCATTCTAGCTCATGCAAGCATAACATTGCAACTATTTTACTGAAAATCTCAATTCATTATAAAGCTTGTAAGCTAGCAACAGTAACCAAGGGGGGCGGAGCTTAGCAAAGAGTCTACTGATATTACAGACAAACACTTTCCAGCATCAAAATCAATCCTGTTGTATTGTACCACTTTCTAAATCATCTCTGACACCGAATACAAATCACAAGTGGATGTATTCTGAGAAAAACAAACACTTTATTTTTCTGACAACTATCTGACATTTTAATAGAGGGATTAGTGAGGAAATGACATCACGAGTGCAATGTGTCGCTTATTTTGCAATCTGTTCAGCCAGTGAAGCGTCAGTGTTTGGATTCAGCATTTGTGACGCCCAGATTGCCATAAAATAAATACTTTCAATCATGGTAATTGCTACGAGTGAATTCCAGCTACATGAACGCAGGGGATCTGCTGATTCCGTTCCTGGCTTGTGGAGAGTTTCGCTGCAATAATTGGTTTACCCTTTAATTAAAGGAGAGTTAGTGCAGGTTAATTTTGTGTGCTTTTAAGCATTTAGAAGAGTTTCGGCCCCATGTAATGCTGGTAATCAGGTCTATAATTCACAAAATGAGTACTGCGTATGACATGAGTACTGCAGCAACTACAAAGCTCTCTGAAATACTATTTTTATTTGAGGAAATTGTGGGAAAACATTCAGTATACATAGAAAGAGTATATAATAGAAAAACTTCAAATGCTCAGAAACCAGACAATACAAGCAGATAATATTCTAACCTTTTTAATTAACTTTTGAAATAACTTTTATTGTTTCATATTATTCTGCACACTCTTTTCACATAAAACATTTAAACTCAAATAAATATTTCAAGCCTACTTATAAATTTGAAAATAAGTAGAAAAAAGCAGGATCACATACATTCATTTCATATATTAAGAGTATTTAATGGGAAAAAGTTAAATGATCAGTGACCACTAATTTAATGTCTCTTATATTACTTTTTATAATTTTTTAAGTGTGTGTGTGTGTGTGTGTGTGAGAGTGTTATGTGAGATAAGAGCACAAATAAATATTAAGTAGAAAAAGCAAAATACATAAGTAGAAAAAACAGAATCATGGATATTCAGTACCTATTTCAAAAAAGAAAAAAGAAAAAAAGTAATATGATATATAATGGGAAAACGTCAAATGCTCAGTGACCAGGCGGTTCCAAAATTAATAATGCTAAACTTGATAATTGACTATTATTCAAGGAAACCACTAGTTTGATGTCTCTCATATTACTCTTGAGTTTTAATATTTTCTTTTATGTGAGATGAAAGTGCAAATTATTATTTCATGCCTAGTTATTTATTTGAAAATGAATTTAAAAAAGCAGGATCACGTACTTTCTACATATATAAAAACATATAATAGAAAAAATGTCAAATGCTCAGCAACCAGACAGCACCTGCAGATAATATGGTAAACTTAATAATTAGACAATTATTCCAGGAAACTAGTTTCATGTCTGTCATATTACTCTGTGCTCTCTTTTCACAAAAACATCTGAACTCAAATCAATACTTCAATCCCACTTATTAATTTGAAAATAGGTAGAAAAAGCAGAATCATGCACATTTAATACATATAAAAAGAGTATATAATAGAAAAAAGTATATTAAATTATATACCAGGTGGTACTAAAATTAATAATGCTAAACTTAATAATTGACTATTATTCCTGGAAACCACTAGTTTCATGTCTCTAATATTACTCTGAGCTACATTTTTTAATGTAAGAATTATGTGACTTTTTATGTGAGAATAGAGCACAAATTAATATTTCAAGCTCACTTATTCATTCAAAATAAGTAGAAAAAGCAGAATTGTGTATATTCAGTATATGTAAATAGATTATAACTGGTGGACAGTACCTAAATTAATAATGCTAAACTTTATAATTGACTATTATTCCAGGAAACCACTAGTTTCAAGTTTCTCACACACTCTGTGCTCTCTTTGCAGATAAATACAAAACTTAAATCAATATTTCATGACCACTTTTTTGAAAATAAATAGAAAAAGTAGGATCATGTACATTCAAGATAAATACAAGACCCTTTCAGTCCCCTTCAGCCTGTCTGGGTTTATTTTGTGAGAATGACCAGCTGAATGTACATCATTCTTACTTACACAGCCTCTCCTGAGATATTTCTTATTGAAACAGGAAGTTGGGCTGAGACATATCGAAAGGCTCCCTTTCCTTTTTATAGCCAATAGGCTTTAGTCGATGTCACAGCCATGAATCATGATTTGTTACTTGCTATTGCCGGTCAGCAGCAGGTGGTATCAGTGGGAAGGACATTTTACAGAGGCAATTTGCATATGCCCCTGAAATAATGTCATCAATATTTCTGCTCCGTTTTCCAGAATGAGTAAGACCGTAAACTTCAGATGCGTACTGTACATATGCTAAAAATCAAATGTTCCAACTTCAAGCATAACTAACAGTCTCAAAGCAAACAGACATGCACAAAACTCTTGATTTCAAAAAATGAGTGCTTACCTTGTCCTGAAGTTTGCAGGATGAGGATGTCCATCATATAAAGATAAAAAGTCATATTCTTCCTCCACAGCGAAGGACTGAAAAACTATATGAATTCTGCTCCTCTCCTCGGCTACAATAACCCACGTACAGTTCGCTCCGTTCGGGTATCCGTGAGGAAAACCTGGACTTTCTATGGTCCCATTTTTCCCTTTGAATGTCCCACCACATGTATAAATGAAACCTTTAAAAAGAGAGAAAGAGAAAGAGAAGAAAATATATCAGTTCATAACTGCCATAACCCACAAAAAGAAAAATCACAAATGTCTTGCAAGTCAACATGAAACATTTGCAACCATTTTTACTTTTGTAGTGTGATCTATTACTAAGTGAAACGGGACATTCAATTCTAATAAAGGTAGGATGATTGATTTTATCCATAAGACACTGAACTTTCAGCAAGCTCCGCCCCCCCCCTTGGTTACTGTTGCTACTCAGACAAGATTTACAAAGCATTCCATTTGAATGAATCAGAGATTTCCCAGTTTATTGGAACGTTATGGGCCGTTTTAAGAAGTGAATCAATGCCTGATGCATAGAAAGTAATTCATTCTTACATATTCTGTTTCACTGTGAAACACACCAAATTATGGGAGTAAAATAGTTTGTGAACTGCGTTTCATGTTGTAAGTCTTCCAAGTTATGACAGAACAATTTCCGAGCAATACAGGAAGAGAAAGAGAAGAAAATACGAGTCTATAACTGCCATAACCTACAAAAAGAAATAAAAATCACAAATGCCTTGCAAGTCAACGCGAAACATTTGCAACCTTTACTTCTGTACTGTGAAGTATTTTCAAAGATCTTTGACTATAATAAAGATAGGATGATTGATTTTATCTATTGTCTATAACTGTCACAGCCTACAAAAAGTCAACATTAAACATTTGCAATTAGATTCACTTCTGTAATGTGATGCAATACTAAGTAAAACAGGATATTCAATTCTAATAAAGGTAGGATGACTGATTTTATCCATCAGAAATGGACTTTTCACTAAACTTCGCTTTTATCCAAAGTGACTTACAAATGCAGACAATGGAAGCAATCAAAATCAACAAAAGAGCAATGATATGCAAGTGTTACAACAAGTCTCAGTTAGCTTAACGCAGTAAATGTAGCAAGGTTTTTTAAAATTATATAATAAAAAGAAAACAGAATAGAAAAAGAATAGAGCATGCTAGTGTTAGAGGCCTTTTTTGCTTTTGTTAATTCTATAATGAATAAAAAGAAAAAAAATAGATAGAATACAAAAATATTAGAAAACATACACACAAACACACATATACACACACACAGATTGGTTTAGTCACATAATAAAATATAAATATATAAAATATTACAAAAATATTTATATGTAATAAAAATAAATAAAATATATTTTCATTATATTTAAATAAACTCTCACCCTGCAAGTAATTGATAGGTGCGTAGGAAAAAACGAACAAAAAATGTCCAACTTCGGAAAAAAAAAACCCATCAATTTGCAATGGATAGTTTACGGGATTTATTAGAAAGAACGTAGAATGATACAACGATAGAACAAAAAATAGACAGAACAACAGATAGAAAGGCAGACAGAACAATAATAGACAGATAGTCAGAGAATGACAGAACGATAGAATGAGATAGAATAAAATAAAATAATGATAGATGGATAAAATGATAGACAGAACAAACGATAGACAGACAGAATGACAAACAAAGCAATAGAATCAATAGAATGATAAAATGATAGAACATTAAATTGATAGAATGAAGAATGATAGAACGATACAACAATAGAACGATAGATGGATAGATAGACAGACAGATAGATAGATCCAGCCCACAGCAACACTGATTAAACCAATGCATGAGTTTGTGCAGAACAATCTGTTTATCTAAACAAGTGTTTAAGAAACCTGTTTGAAAACAGTCATTATACTTGCAATGCTATTCAGTGCTATTTGAAGAATAACAGGCTGAAATCAGCATCACGATCACTAGCCCTCTAGACCTGCAGTATGTTAACAAGCTGAGAAACCATTAGACATGGCTGTGGATCAATCATTTCTGTCATAAGAGCCATCACACCCAGCTGGGGGTCATCTTAGATAGACCCACGCTCTTGTTTAGAGGGGTCATATGATGCGATTTCAATTCTTCACTGATTTTATCCATCAGAAATGGACTTTTCACTAAACTTCGCTTTTATCCAAAGTGACTTACAAATGCAGACAATGGAAGCAATCAAAATCAACAAAAGAGCAATGATATGCAAGTGTTACAACAAGTCTCAGTTAGCTTAACGCAGTAAATGTAGCAAGGTTTTTTAAAATTATATAATAAAAAGAAAACAGAATAGAAAAAGAATAGAGCATGCTAGTGTTAGAGGCCTTTTTTGCTTTTGTTAATTCTATAATGAATAAAAAGAAAAAAAATAGATAGAATACAAAAATATTAGAAAAGCTAGTGTTAGTTTTTTTATTTAAAGTCTAAAAGGGACAAGTTTTTTTTAAAGAATAGAATAAGAATAGAGAGTGAATCACGAAAATATAGAATAGAATAGAATAGAATAGAATAGAATAGAATAACGTTTCGTATTGTGCCACATCATGTTTATGGGCATGGAAATGTCCCGACAATAATTGACGGTTTTTTTGGGGTTTTTTTTTTTTTAACTCTAGAACGTATTTTAAGGAGTCTATGACTCGAACTTTACATATTTCAGATACTTTTGAAAATCCAGTGTTTAGTTTATCCTGATAAGCACTCATTGTCAATTGTAAACACGATGGCTTTGTTCTTCCAAAAGGGGTCTGGCGCCATGGCATCTTTGTTTCCAGACAGAATGTTAAAGAACGTGACACACACATCTCCCGAAAAATTCTGTAGAACTCAACCAATCAGATGACGACTTCGAAACACCTGAAGTGTTTCCAATTTTGTGCGCCACATGCATCATAACGTTCAGCCAACGGTCCGTGGGCATGACGTCTGAGGCTGACACTACTTGCAAGTCAACATGAAACATTTGCAACCGGTTTTACTTCTGTATTTTGACATATTTCTAAAGATCTTTGACTAATAAATGTAGGATGATTTATTTTATGCATCAGAAATGGACTTCCCTAACCTCTGCCCCCATGGTTTGTGTTGCTACACAAGATTTACAGAGCATTCCATTGGAATGAATTGGTGATTTCCCAGTTCATTGGAACTTTATGGGCAGTTTTAAGAATTAAATAAACTCCTGACACATAAAAATTAATTATTTCTAACATATTCGGTTTCACTGTGAAATACACCAAATTATGGAAGTAAAATGGTTTGAGAAGTGCATTTCACACTGTAAGTCTCCTTAGGAATGACAGAGCAATCTCTGATCAATACAGAAAGACAAAGAGAAGAAAATGACTCCATAACTGCCACAACCTACAAATGTCTATATTAAACATTTGCAACTAGATTTACTTCTAAAATATGATGTAATACTAAGTGAAATGGAAAATTCAGTTCTAATAAAAGAGAGAATGATTTATTTTATCCATCATAAATTGACTTTTCACTAAACCCCGCTCCCCTTGTTTACCGTTGCTACTCAGACTTACAGAGCATTCCATTGGAATGAACTGGAGATTTCAAAGTTCATTGGAATGTTACATACATTTTTCCCAAACGAATCAATTCCTGATGCAAAAAATTCGATTATTTCTCACATACTCTGCTTAACTGTGAAATACACCATATTATGGAAGTAAAATGGTTTGTGAACTAGATTTCTCATTATAAGTTATGACAGAACAATCTCTGAGCAATACAATTATCCTCTGGGAGTTGTTTGTATAGCTAGTTAGTATTCCTCTCTGAGGTCAATAAAGCAGCAAAAACATTTCTTAACTCTCTGAAAAAGAAAAACAACTGGTGACATCTGACATCACAATAATATTAGTCAAATCATGCCCGTTTGTGCGCCGATGCCCATAATGGTTCGGTTGTGACATGAATTTCTATAACTGTGTGAAAGTTTGAGTCACCATCGTCAGATGGCTGCTCTCGGAGACGTTAGGGGTTTTGTTTAAATGACCGTTCCTCATATGTCAACCCAACCGCCATCGAGGGTGTGCATCTACCACCTGCTACACACAAATTAGTGGGGCTTTTTATGCATCAACCTTCAAATAGACTGGTAATGACAACCAGCATTAATTAAGCTTTTCCATTTATCCCCTTCCGCTTCCCTTAAGGCGTAATTAGCTTTGCCGACTCCCTGAGATCAAGGATCTTTTCTCTCCCATTCTTTTTTCCTCAATCTTGTCAGCCAGGAAGGCAAGGAGAATGAATTCAGAAGGGAAAGGCCTGCATTGACTCATAGCCACCGATCTCAGATCTGATACAATCACTCCACACATCCACATTCACCTCAAAAGAACAGCAAAGGGAAATGCATCAAGAATGCATAAAGAAAACAGACACCTTTGACAATTATTACATTTTAGCACATTTTCTTCAAAATTCTCATTAGTATAACATATCCGGATGTTTTACTTTTGGATTCAATGAGCCATCATTTGGTTTCTATTTATCACTCCTAAAACCCCGCCCACTGAAATCTTATTGGCTCAAAATCCCATTCCACATAACTACACATCAGATATGTTCTAATTGATTCTGATTGTTGCATTGCATTTTCACTTTCAGTGAGGTCAAACAAACTGCTTGTCACTGGAACAATATTGCATTGGTGTAACAACAAAATAAATACTCAACATGAATGATTACAGGCAGGTGGCACATGACATTGAAACATCATGAAAAGAAAAGAGAAAATCCCACACACTGCAGTAGCTTGCAAAAACAGTCATTATATTGCAACACTGCAGTTATGCAATACCCGATGAAGGCTGAGACGCTCAAACATTGCAATATATTGATTGTTTTTGTAAGCTATAGAAGTGTGAAGGATTTTTTATTATATGCAATTAAAAAAATATAATACAATCATTTTTTTATTTAAATCAGCATGAACTGAATGGTATACAGCAAATACTACACCAGGATGTATAAATAATTTACAATTCAAATATGTCATTATTATCTCATTACAGTAATGATTATGAGGAGGGATTAGCATGCATATGTAAAACAGGCATAATTTTCTTTAAGCAAAAAATAATCTACTCCTTCCTAGGGGATTTTAGAGTGAAGTATGATCCGGACATGTTCTCAACAGGTTTGTGAGATTCATCAGACATGCAGCACACACACAGAACTCCACACTAAAATAATTCCATCTACAGGGACATAAAAAAATTACATTTGTATTGGAGAGAATCATGATAAATTTCAAATAATGCAACAATTAGAGCAAAACTATTCTAATTGGCTTCTAGCTGTTTCCCACTCACAAAATCTGTGAAATACTCCAGAATGTACAGCCACGTCTCTAAAGGCCCTGTCATTAAAATTTGGATCGAATTAAGCAATAAGGTAAAAGAGGCAGTGTAATACTGCAAAGAATCATGGCTAAAGGCTATCTTTAGGAATGACGCACACCAACAGGACATAATGGCCTGATATGAATGTACTAATGAATAGATTTTAAAAAGGAACATACAATGCTGTGAGATAAAGTATCGCGATATATTAACATAAAATTGCATACTGATAGGTACAATCCTAAAACTAACATCTGCTATGGAAACATGCAGTGAACAGGTTGTTGCCATGACACATTTAATTTAGATTTGATGGAACACGTAATAAATCAGCAACTAGAACCAGTACAATCTATTTTGAAAGGTTGATTATAAAGCAGTGAAAAAGAAATGTGAGGACCGTGTCTGTTGCATCACTATTGCATTATATGCGGCTCTCAAAATGACTTGAAAAATACAGAAAATCGTGTTCAAAAACCCACGAATTTCTGGTTTCTACCCAGAGGCTCAACAAACAAACAAACAAACAAACATTTACAGACAGCACCAAAGACTTTTTCTGCAAGTGCCCAATCTCTTTGATCACAAACCTTTTATGGCTAATTAAAAAAAAAAGACAATTCCAGCAAGTACAAAACGTTTTCATACCTTCTCAATTTGATTGCAGTTAGGTTACGTCACAGTATGACATTTAAAAACCTTCTAAAACCCACATCAAAGATAAAACGAGAAATGCTGTGAAGTTTACAGTACAAATTACCAAGGAAGTCTTAGATTTTAAATCTTTAGTTGCAAATGCATCTTAAAGTTGGTAAAAAAAAAAAGGTGTGGAAACAACATCAGAACTTAAATACAATGCATTTTACTATAAGAACAAAACTAGACCGCACTACAACATTTGTAGATGATTTTGATTAGGTTTACACCGTTTTATTGGACTTAGGTCTGCAACCAAAGCTCTAGTGTCAAAGTGGTCTAATCAATAATAATTGGTCTAATAATTGTGTAATTGGCACATCTATAGACCAAAATGAGATCTAAATGAGAAAACTGAAAATACTATCCACAACCCAAGTTGCATGATGTAATAAAGCAATAAGAGGCAATGAGTTAAAGTGACTTTACCACGATTAACAGATAAAAATCATTGTAATGCACTTACTGGAATGTATTATTGCCATTATTAAAGCTTCATGTTTATTATTATTAAAAATAATAATCATACTGTAGGTGATACTGTAGTTATGTATCCTTAGTGTGTTAAAGAACTCAAAGGAAATCATTTCCACACTCATCCAATTTTAAACTAGGGGCGGAACACTCCATTTTAGGACATTCATCTGCGCGCTTCAGCGGGGGGCCGTAACATCTATGCAGCTGTGGTGGAAAGAGTCATTCTGCCTGGATAATGCTAAACCATTAATTTCTTCAGGCAGCTGCAATTGGAGGCAATCATGACCAAAATCAGCCTTTGTCTCCATTCTCAGTGTCACATCACAGGGTGATTTTGGTGCTTGACCACCCTTAGTCTACACAGAGAAGGCACAAGATAGACTCTTAGAATTGAGGGTTATTTCTGAAGCGTCATCAAGCCCTTTGCACAGCCATTTGGCATTCGGTTTTAAAGGCTGAGCACAAACTCATACCTTGAATGTTATGAATGTTATGGTTTTCTTTCTTTTTTTATCTGACAAATATTACAATTCAAGGTCAATACTCCAACTCAATACTACTATTAAACAACGTTTTTGTAAATAAGAATAAAAAGGTGCCAATAAAAAATTATTGACATCAAGTAAGCCTTAACTGCAAGTGATAAGACCCTTTTTATGTTTTGCTTGTTTTGACAAGGGATCTACACAACTACATATTTGCTAACAAAATTATCATTATCAATTTTTTTATGCTGAATGAATAATAAAATCATTAAAAAAAACACTTAGGATGTATAACTTTATATGAGGATGAATCCTCTCAAAACATCATCAGTATGGCTGCATCAATATTTAAGAATTGTCCTACAAAACATGAGATAAAAAACAAACAAAGCAAACAACAAAAACTAAAATAAAATAAACAACAGCAAAACAAAAAATATATATAACAAAACAAAAAAACTAAATAAAAAAACACAAAACAAAACCTAAACTAAAACAAAACAAAACACACCAAAAGAACTAAACTAAAAGAAAACAAAAAACACAACAAAACTAAACAAATAAGAACAAAAAAAACAATGTCTTGCCAAATTTTTAAGGGACCACTGTTGGTGGTCCTGGCTTAAAAAATGACAACAATTTTAAAGAATACAAAACACACACACAAACTAACAAATTAATAAATAAACTACTGTAAAAAATAGCCTAGGTATCATAAAATATTGTTCTATAATCATGCAATTTCAAGATGTAAATTTTAGGGAACCTGTAGCCTATTTAAAATCCACTTGGCTGAAAAAAAAATGAAGTGTTATTTGGTTTGAATGGGTATAACACCCATGTAAAGGTGTTATGCTGTTAGATCACACCCTATTTGACCTGTATAATCCGTCTGAATGAAACAGGATATGCAAAAAATGTAATACAGGAATTGATTGTATCCGTAGGGAATTGATTAGATTGTGAAAAGCAGAATGGAGTCAGAAGAATTGCACTAAAAAATGTTTAAAAGGGTTCGCACATTCTCTCCGAGCTACAGGAGGGCACAACGGACCCCCTTCACATCAAACATGCGTGTTAATTAATCACTTCTGAAAGATTTCTATCGAATGATGCAATCGTTTTATTACAGTTTGCTTGGAGGGCCAGTCTAATCTTTAACCCAGCAAATGGCATGAAACAGCTGCAGAAATAGACCTTTCTGGAACAGAATCCATTAGAGATCAATGTAAACTTGCTTCAAAACCACTTTGAAAAGGCGCCGCCCCAAACGAACCCTCAAGCTCCATCACACACGATCACATCGCCCCAAAATTCATTTAGATGCTTTATCTGCGCTCCTCATTCTCGTCTCATCCACCAATCACTCTGATTATAAGCTGCCCTCCCCAGGGTGACCGCTGACACCATGATGGCAACGCGTCTGCTGCCGCCCGCCCGCCATAAATTGATACGAGAAACAGCATTAGCATCACGCTGCGATCGCCGAGTGGAGAAAATAGGTCAGTCATACGAATCAACATCTAAACACATAAATCTCTTTCAAATAAGAATGCGGGCCAAAGAAGGGACCCAGCTGCTCCTGCGGCGATTTTAACACGTCGTCTCCACCCGCCAGCCACCGTACAGACCTACGAGGGCTCAATCAATTTGTTTTGCCACCGGAGATGCAGAACAGAGATGACAATACACCTCAATCTTATTTCTTCACACATAACCAGATGGCCAGAGAAGAATCGGAGTTGACATGCTCTAAAGGCTCGTACGGCACAGCGTATCCACGCCGGCTTCCTCTTAGGACCTTGTGTGTATAAGATACAAACGGATATGCATGCAGACAGATTGAGAAAATAGGTTTGGGCATCCAGAAGGGTCACTGTAGCTCTGTGATTCAGTGTGAGGTGATTGGATACAAAAATGCAAGCCAGTGAAGGCTTGATTCATTGTTAGGTAAGCTCTTTTAAACAACACTATAACTCCAAATGGAATGGTTTAGCCTGGAATGAGTTGAAAAGTAG
This sequence comes from Sinocyclocheilus anshuiensis, assembly GCF_001515605.1. NCBI lineage: Eukaryota > Metazoa > Chordata > Actinopteri > Cypriniformes > Cyprinidae > Sinocyclocheilus > Sinocyclocheilus anshuiensis. The sequence goes on along the minus strand of NW_015540875.1, from coordinate 2,046,852 downwards.
AGGGGAACATTATAAATCTGCTTGGCTTATGAATATTAAAAAAATTGTTCGGAGGCAAATGACTGTACTGTATGGAACACTAGAATCTTCATGCAGCTCTTGTCTATACAGTGCAAGTCACAGTGACCGCATATGTCAAGCTCAGAAAAGAACAACAAAACACCATAAATTCAATCCATATAAAAGCATACGGGTACGGAATAACGTGAATGAGCAAATAACAACAGAATGTTTAAATTAATTCCCAATATAATAT